>NC_037344.1:67891875-68216466 GCF_002263795.3 Bos taurus | reverse complement strand
AAGATGCCTCTTCTTGTCAGATATTCCAACTTACCCAGTTTTTAGAATTCCTCCTCTAGTTTTTGTATGGTTGCATTTATACAAGCACCTGAGTTATTTTTATGTCAACCCTGTAAAGACTTTTGAAGAACAAAAAACAATTTTATACCAAATAACTGTTTCACTTTACTGGTTTCTCACATTATCATGACCCTTGATAATTTCCACTGAATACAGTGGTTTGATGTTTTGTAACAAAGAGAACCAGTGTTTCTTTTTCCCATTTCACTCAAGGATAAAGGATCCATTCTCTATAATCAGAAATAGACAAGGTCAACAGTAGCATTATTTTATAGGTTTTGTATCTAAAAATAATGCTGTGATAAAAGTCCATTTTAAATCCCTGTGATATTCTTCAATGCTCAGAGTCATATCATTGTGTTTTAAAAATGTAGTTAATAAAAGAATAAAAATCTTTTATGCACATTTCTTTCTTTTGGAATCTCATTCAAAATCATGAGGACATAGGCTTTTGAAAGTTAATGGACTTTACTACATAAAGAAATTTTAAAGAAATAATTGTTGACTTAAATGAGAAAAAAGCCTTTCTGAGTTTGAGTTTTTGTTCTATTGTGCATAGTATGCGTGCATGTTCAGTCATGTTCAACTCTTTGCAGCCCTATGAACTGTAGCCCACCAGGCTCCTCTGTCCATGGGATTTCCCAGGCAAGAATACTGGAGGAGGTTGGCATTTCCTCCTCTAGGGGATCTCCCCGACCCAGGGACTGAACTGCATCTCCTGCATTGGCAGGCGAATTCTTTATCACTGGTAATCAATTTTGGTACTAACCTATGTCTCCAAAAGCAGTCTTCTACAATCTGAGTATTTGAACAATTTTCAATAAATTTACTATGAGAAGTCCACAGGGATATGAAATGTCAGATATTACAGAGTAAAGATGAAGACATTCAAGACTTGGGATTCTGTTAGCTTATGCTGTGTATTTTCCTATCTGGGCTTTAAATATTATGATGAAAATAGCTCATTTAATTTTTGGAATCCTTGGGCTAGAAGAGAATATCAAAATCATTTGATTCACACAAACTCTCTTCCACATTCTTTTAGAAAAGCAAAGCAAAACACTAAATCATCTTTGCTCTGTTCTGGTTCGCACTAATTTTGCAAATCTCAGAGAAGATTTATTGGCCTGTGTCTTGGTTTCTGTACCATAATGAAATGCTAATTTCATTTTCATAAGATGATTTCTGTATTGAATATAAGATAACTTGTGTCAAATCAGATTTTTTAGGTTTAATGTTTATGTATTTTTACTTTAATTTCAAACTCTCAAAAATTTCTAAATATAACAACATTTTATATTTTTAGTGAATTACTCAGAAATAAATTACTACTAGATTGTTAAGTGTGCATCTCCTACAACCAAGGACATTCTCCCATGTAAGCGCAAGAAAGAAAAAACTGTCTTTACCCTCTCAGGGTCACTGTCAGGGGGCCTGCTGATTTAGCTGACAAAGACTAACAGAAGAAAAGGAATACACACATTAATATTTTTATTTGCATGAGAGTTCACAGAAAAGAAATGAAATTCAAAGAAACAGACTCAGGAAGTTCTGTACCCTTCTTAGCAAATAACGTAAGGTTTGGCTTCAGGGGGCAGTAAATTGTAGGCCAGTAACTAGGAGATGAATGGAGTATTTTATATAAGGTTTATTTACGCAGACTCATTGTGCCTGCTAATGCTTCATCTCCAGAGACGAGTTGTTCTTCTCATCCTGGTACAGAAAAAAGACCAAATTTATGCTACCTTCACAAAAGGAAATTGATACCCTGCTTTCAGGGAGATCATAACAATCCTCGTATCAAAGTAGTGTGTTTTTAGGGTGGTGTATTCTGATCCCCTTCACATCAAAATCAGAAAATGAACACTGCTAAAATACTACCATATAATACTAAATTCAATGTTTTGCCAATTATTCTGTTCGTGTCCTTCCTAGAAAAAAGAAGGATAGAACCCAGGATCAGAGACTGCATGTAGTCTTTCATGAGTTTTAGCCTCTTTCAATCTGGAACAGCTCCCCAGTCTTTGCTTAATTTTCTTGACCTGACAGTTTACACATTTTCAGCAGGAATACCACAATGTGAAGTTGTGTTCCTGAAGGCATCTTATCAGATGTCTGGATTCTTCTCACTACAGGTGATTTTAATCTTAATCATTTCATTCAGGTGGAATCTGCCAAGATTCTCCAATGTAAAGTTATTCTTCAGTATTTCTTTTAGTATTCACTAAGCACTGGGGGAGGGAGATCCTGTGAAATTATGTAAAGATCCCATTCCTCATCAAAATTTCAGGCACGAGTTTTAGCATCCATTGAGATTTCTATTTAAATTATACTGTGCTGGCTGCCAAATAGTGATTTTTTAATACCATAATTTCTTCTACATTTATTAGTCACTATTCTAATGTAAAGAAAAGATTTCTTCTGTCCCTATTTATGTCTATTTCTAAATTTTTATCAGTATATGTTAACCAATCCTATTTTATTTAATGAGTTACAGTGCATTTTATTATTACTTACTTTGATGCTGAAATTGTCCCAAATCTAACCAGTTCTTTAATATTTCCTAATTCTGGCACAAAAAGAAATTCTAGGCTCATCATTTTCACCTGCATATGAACATTGTGAAAGAAAGAAAGAAATACAGGAAGGAAGGAAGGAATATAGATCATTGCAATCTTTAACAAAACTTATGTACCACTATAGGAGGAAAGCTACTTGGTGTAAGTCTATTATATAAATGTTAAACAATGACTGCAAAGTTTAAAAACATATTAAAAAATAATTAAAAATTATTTTTAAGTTTTAAATTCAGTAAAAAAAAAAAAAAGGAAGCAAACTACAATTGGTACAAATGTGCACACCACACATTTCTCTCTCCTGAACTCAAAATTCAAAGTCAATATCAACAGAAAATGTGGGCAACGTCAGAAAACTATAGTTTCTACCTGAACTGAATGCAGACTGCCCTCTAGAGGCACCATTTAATCAATACAATCCAATGTTTCCAGCTGCAAGTGAACCTATCTGTATCTCCGTGTAAAGTTTTCAGAAGCAGTTCTCTTTAAATATGTAGGCTTTACTCTGCACATGAGCTTCCCTGGTGGCTCAGTGGTTAAAGAACTCACCTGTCAATACAGGTGAGTTCCATGAGTTCTGTGGGTCGGGTTCAATCTGTGGGTCGGGAAGATCCCCTGGAGAAGGAAATGGCAACCCACTCCAGTAATCTTGCCTGGGAAATCTCATGGACAGAGGACCCCGGCAGACTGGAATTCATAGAGTCAGAAAGGAATCAGACACAACTTAGCCACTAAACAACTGTACACATACTAATAACTCATCATGATTTCCATGTATTGTGTGCCACCTCTAACAAAACTAATGCAAGCAATCCAACAAAAAAAGTGGCTTCCATTTTATCAGCTAAACAAAAGAATTGGGACATGTGATCACAAGACAAAACATCAAATTATCATATGTTAGTTTGTGACTTTTGGTAAAGCTGTTAGCAAATTCAAAATCTCCCCAAAATTTCATGCAGAAGAAATGCCTCCATAATTTATCCCATTATTTCCTCACCATCTATAGATGAATCCATTGTGGATTCAGCTTGGAAGCTGCCTCACTGGGAGGTCTCCACTTGGCTCTGAACCTTCATATGTGCTGCCGCAAACTTCAAAACTGCTGGTGGATTAAAATCAAGAACTGTAGTCACGTCTTGAAACTCCAACACAGGTGTAAAAAATCCACATTTAAACTGATAGAGTTTAAATAAATATTACTTAATGAGCAATCAAATAGAAAGGTAAACTATTTCTCTTATCATAAAAATTTTATATAGCTCTCAAGAATATGGTGTCTAAAGTATTCAATACTTCAGATATAGTTATTAGAAGTATCACTTTCTCACCTCCTTTGCAATAATTTAAAATAATTTGAATAAAGTCTTTTTTGCCAATGGCTGTTCCTTAAGAAAAAAGTCCTTTCAAATATTTGTCCCAATGAAATTCAACTTTAACAATATAGATTTTAGAGAATAATTTTAAGATCATATTGTTTTATTTGATGATATTTTTACCTAAATCCACACAGTCAATATTAAATAGCAATGTGATACTGAGGAAACTATTATAATTATTGGACATGACCTAAAATTTAGTCTTCCAATCCTCCTAGCTGCTAAGTTGCTTCAGTTGTGTCCGACTCTGTGCGACCCCATAGACGGCAGCCCACCAGGCTCCCCCGTCCCTGGGATTCTCCAGGCAAGAACACTGGAGTGGGTTGCCATTTCCTTCTCCAATGCATGAAAGTGAAAAGTGAAAGGGAAGTCGCTCAGTCGTGTCCGACTCTTAGTGACCCCATGTACTACAGCCTACCAGGCTCCCCCATCCATGGGATTTTCCAGGCAAGAGTACTGGAGTGGGGTGCCATTGCCTTCTCCGAATCTTCCTAGAGAATGTCATAACTTGGTATTATGTACAGATCTGAGCAATACATTTTGATAAATTAAAGGAAAATTATAGTTGACACCAAAATGTGGTTATATTCATATGAATATAACCTGCTCTAATTTTCTACTTTGCTTTTTTGATATAGACACAATTATAAAATATATAATGTTCCTGCTGAAATGCTTATTTCCAAGAACAGTGTAGAGGAGGAAAATTTTTGTCTGGGCTCTGTAAGAAAAAACAGCTTAATAGGAGACAAGCTCACAAATTTTCTGTGACATGGGAGCCCTCTTGGGAAATGAAGACCTGAAGAAGTGGCAAAATCTAAATACTTTTGTACTAAACTGATCAGAGAAAGACAATTGTGGAAAAGTAACTGTAACTTATGAAGAGGCTAAAGGAAGATAAGAATTATTTTAATGAAGTCTGTTCATATGGATTCCTCTTCTTAATTTCCCATCCTTGATCATAAACATGCTTCTTTCTTCCTAGTATAGGGAGGGCATCTTTCACAAGCTAATTTTATCTCCTGTTTGCAGGAAGAAAGGGGGGAGATCAGAATGATTTTTTGTATCTGCTGTTTTTCAAGTATCTTTTGTTCAAAATAATCGTTATGCTGAAGTGACATATTTTGGGGTGGCATATTCTGCCATTGTTCCACATTCACAATAAAATTTATAATTTTGCTCTGCATGTTCAATTTTGTTTTCAATAAATCAATATGAGCATATTTCCTCTGCAGACAGTGTACCAAAGCATTAACCACATGATACAAATGTTAGAGTAAGTGCCAAGGTTTTCTTGACATAAAAACAGAGGTTTAACTTATTTACAATGCTGGTTGAGAATTATGTTTCCTATCACCTGAATCTTTAATAAGAGTATTCACTTTTTATACTCTCTGCTTCTTCAAAAGAATGGAATTTTATATAAATAAAAAACAATCTTGATGGTAATATGCCATATTGAAACAACAATAATAACAAAACACCACAGAATCTACTCCTATTGACCCATAAAATTCTCAAGCTACCTCCTTCCTGTAGCCCGGTTAGAGGGTGTTATTTTGTGTATTTTCAACCCTGTAATAAATGGTAGCATAGCAATATTTGGATGACTTCTTTGCTCTTCTGCTGTCCCTATAGAGAAACTCACATCGTAACAAACTCTGGTATTCCAATGTCAGCCTATCCAGCAGATCTAATGTCTAAAAACAGGGTCATTTTTCTCTTAAAAACTCAGAGCTTGTTAGGAGAGGAGAGAATCATGCTTACTACTTGCTCTTGGACAAGATTTTATCCTTATTTATACTTCTCAAGCATCTACCTGACTACAGCTTGATTCCAGGGAACGGACCCCTCAGCTCTGAAGTCCCTCCAGGACCCTGTTTGCTGGGGCTTCCCAGGTGGCACTGTGTATGTGTTAGTCATGCCCCACTCTGTGCAACCCCACAGACTGTAGCCCTCCAGACTCCGCTGTCCATGGGATTCTCCAGGCAAGAATGCTGGAGTGGGTTGCCATTCCCTTCTCCAGGGGATCTTCTCAACCCAGGGATTAAGCCAGAGTCTCCCTTTTTTCAGGTGGCTTTACCGTCTGAGCCACCAGGGAAGCCAAAAAGAACCCATCTGCCAGTGCAGGAGATGTAAGACATGGGTTTGATCCCTGGGTTGGAAAGATCCCCTGGAGGAGGGCATGGCAACCACTCCAGTATTCTTGCCTGGAGCATCCCATGGACAGAGGAGCCTGGCAGGCTACAGTCCCTAGGGTGGCAAAGAGTTGAACACGACTGAAGCATGTTAGCACGCATGCACCCTGCTTGCTGATGCCTAAAGCTCTATGGCTTGCAGCAGAAAGGTCTCCTCTTACAGTCTTCATAGCTGTTAGGACTTCCTCAGCTCCTTCTCCCACAGGCAGAAGTACTGAGATGAGGAGGGAAGAAATCACATGGACTCCATGGAGAGAAGGCATCTAGAGAGAACTGATGAGCAACCTACCCATGACGTTGTGCTCCAAGCATCCCTGCCTTCAGGATTCCTTGGTATCCTTGTTGACCTCAGTCCTAGTTGTTCCTGACTACTTGTTCTCTTGTCAAACATTTAATGATCATTGTGAGGCTCTGGAGGCACAGTGATATCAGCAAGCTAAACGCGTGCCTGCCTTCAGGGTTTCTAATCTAAAAGAGCAAACGCGCAATTACAATCAAGTATAATTAGCAGCCTAATGTAGCAAATGCAGGTTGCTATGGAAATACATAGTTAGAACATTTTATGTCACCCTCCCATACTTAAGGTGAGAACTGCACCATGGCTAACATTTAGCCAGAAAAAAAAATGCCAAGGCTTGCATGTATCACAGTATCTCTTATCGAAACAGTGTATAGTCATCGATGCTGTATCCTGTCTCAACCTGTCATTCTGCCCTTGTGAACGAGAATGTTTCACTTGCTCAGAGCAGTCCCAGTAAGAAGGCCAAACCTCATCGCCGCAGGATAGTTGAAAGAGGATGTGGTTTCTCCAGAACTGTGCTCACCTGTAACCTTTCGTGGTCTGAACAGCACCTGCAGCCGCACTTTATCTTGGTCCAATCTGGCTCCCCTGCCCGCGCGCTCCCCCAGAGCACCGCCGCAAGAGTTTTGGCAGAGGGCTGTGGCATCAGCTCAGCGACTTGGCACATCACAAAAGCAGCGGTGCAATAGACAGGTATGCAGGCTGAGGGCAGTCACAGAGTTCATGTGTAAGCAATATCGCCATTCTCTAGGCTCTCTTTTCAGACATGCGAAAACCACATTTAGACACTTTTAAAAATTATTAAGCTACATAACCTTGGGTTAAACTCTTGAAATATTCATTCTTGCCTAAGGCCAATGCTACTTTGAAAATTTTGTGAGCAAACCTTTTCTCTTCTATTACCTCCTTAAGCCACACAACTGTTAGAGCTCCCAATTACTAAAATAATTCAGATACCATGCCTTCTGGATCTAAAACACATTTATACCGAGTAATTTCTTTATTGAGTAATTTCTTCCTCCCACCAATAGCCAGGAGCATGCTCAGACTACTAATCACAGTAACAAAAAGTAAAACCTAAAAGTCATGGCTTGATTGTAGTATTTCAGACAACACTGCTCATTCTGTGTCTCTAGAGGTTGCAGTCCCGGTTTTTGAACATATGGAAACTTTTCCATGATAGAAGAACATGCTATTGATTGATCCTTGTCTTATATTTGAAAATATGCTTTGTTCTTCAGAATCTTCCTTAAAAAGACTTGGCTTATGATTTAACATCAAAGCATAACATGCGACCTTGGTGGCAGGCTGGGAGGAAATGTGGACATTTGAGGAAAAAGGAACACTAGTCTCCTTAATTCTTGCCTTGGCGTTGCTATCTGCCACTTAACCCCTCTGAGTCTCATTTCTCTGTCTTCCAAATGCAAGAGAGAAATTAAATAATCTTCAGGTTATTCCCAAGATTGTGGCTTCTGTTTTCTCTGCTGAGTGTACTTGTTTTCCTTAGGAGTTTATACTTCTTGCATGTACTAATGAGGCAACTATAGCATGTAACCATAAAAACCAAGTCTGGGGCTTTGGGGCTGTGTGCTCCCCAGCAGTCACTTTCAGTGACTGGACATTCCATGGTTTAAAGTATAGATATCCAGCGTTGCTAATATACAGGCACAAAGAGTTAAAACCACGACTGTTCTACAATATAAAATGAACATATGTCCACAGTTTTAATTCAGCTCATTAATGAGGTTTCCATTCAAAGAACATTTGAAGAGTTGGGGATTTACAGGCAATTTAATAAAGGAATGTTAGAATAAGATGCTAGACTAGATACAAAAATGGTAATGCCCTAAGAGGCAGTAAGCCATAAACTTGAGATTCTTTTCTATCAGAGAGGATTCTACAAATTAACAATGTCTTGGCTCTAATCAAATAGTAGAATTTAAATAATTAAATTATCCTTAAATGAGCCTATTAAACAATGGCATAAAAAGACTTCACTTTATCGGATAATTTTTTGGGGAGGCGTTTGCACTGAAGACCCTTGAATGTGTAATAAAAGTCTGAGGGCTCCAAATATACTTTCTCTGATACACCTCTTTCTCTGATTCCTCCAATTGCTGGGTTACTGGGCAGATTGTTACCTCTCAGTGGTAGTCTAGGGGAAAAAGAGTTCAGAAATCATACGTAAATTAGGGAAAACTATTTGTAAAATAAGCTTCATAGTCACATTGGCCTAACCTACTATCCTATAGGTAAAAAATAATTCATATTAATATCATTTCTATTAGCTTTCTAGGCTGATTTATTCTTTGAGTGATGGGTAAGAAGGAACAACAGTAACACAGGAAGTTTATATCCATGTAAGTTTAAAGCAAGCAATGAGTAAGCAAAGGGTCTAACAGGGACTTACTAGACTTCTTTGTCACCAATCAACTTGGAAAACTCTTAGTCCAAGAATACTGCCTCTATAATTCTCTGTTCACTTGAAATGTCACAAGGAGGCCACCTCAAATAAAGATTTACTTAATAGTATTTAATTCAAGGGGTCATTTTTTAAAATTTTCATAGTTTTTCCATGGTAAAAAAAAAAAATACATTTTTTTAAATCAAAGTGTACTCTTAGACAAAGAAAGCCACAGTAAGATTTGAATTTAAACTGGCCGCTCATGGCGATAACTTAAGATGGGTCAGTGATTATTACCTTTTTCAGTTCAATTCAGTTCAGTCACTCAGTTGTGTCCGACTCTGCGACCCCATGAACCGCAGAATGCCAGGCCTCCCTGTCCATCAAAAACTCCCTGAGTTTACCCAAACCCATGTCCGTTGAGTTGGTGATGCCATCCAACCATCTCATCCTCTGTTGTCCCCTTCTCCCCCTGCCCTCAATCTTTCCCAGCATCAAGGTCTTTTCAAATGAGTCAGCTCTTTGCATCAGGTGGCCAAAGTACTGGAGTTTCAGCTTCAACATCAGTCCCTCCAATGAACACCCAGGGCTTATCTCCTTTAGGATGGACTGGTTGGATCTCCTGGCAGTCCAAGGGACTCTCAAGAGTCTTCTTCAACAGCACAGTTCAAAAGCATCAGTTCTTCAGTGCTCATCTTTCTTTATAGTTCAACTCTTATAACCTATACATGACTACTGGAAAAACCTTAGCCTTGACTAGATGGACCTTTGTTGACAAAGTGATGTCTCTGCTTTTTAATATACTGTCTAGGTTGGTCATAGTTTTTCTTTCAAGGAGCAAGTGTCTTTTAATTTCATGGCTGTAGTCACCATCTGTAGTGATTTTGGAGCCCAAAAAAGTAAAGTCTCTCCCTGTTTCCATTGTTTCCCCATCTATTTGCCATGAAGTGATGAGACCGGATGCCATTATCTTAGTTTTATGAATGTTGAGTTTTAAGCCAACTTTTTCACTCTCCTCTTTCACGTTCATCAAGAGGTTCTTTAGTTCTTCTTCACTTTCTGCCATAAGAGTGGTGTCATCTGCATATATAAAGTTATTGATATTTCTCCCGGCAATCTTGATTCCAGCTTGTGCTTCCTCCAGCCCATCATTTATCATGATGTACTCTGCATATAAGTTAAATAAGCAGGGTGACAATATACAGCTTTGATGTACTCCTTTTCCTATTTGGAACCAGTCTGTTGTTCCATGTCCAGTTCTAACTGTTGCTTCTTGACCTACATACAGATTTCTCAGGAAGCAAGTCAAGTGGTCTGGTATCCACATTTCTTGAAGAATTTTCCACAATTTGTTGTGATCTACACAGTCAAAGGCTTCGGCATAGTCAATAAAGCAGAAATATGTTTTTCTGGAACTCTCTTGCTTTTTCCATGATCCAGCGGATGTTGGCAATTTGATCTCTGGTTCCTCTGCCTTTTCTAAAACCAGCTTGAACCTCAGGAAGTTCACGGTTTACATATTGCTGAAGCCTGGCTTGGAGAATTTTGAGCATTACTTTACTAGGGTGTGAGATGAGTGCAATTGTGCAGTAGTTTGAGCATTCTTTGACATTTTTAGGAAGGTCAAAAAGATTTTGACCCTCTCTTCAGAAAGAGACATTGAACATATAACAGATATAATATAGTTTTGTACTTAATTTGACTTGGGGTAACTCATGGACCCCTGCCTCTCATCCTGGCTCCTGATCTATAGTTCCCAACTGAGAAAAACAAGGAGCCACCTAAAAGGCCATTGGTGAAGCACGTGGTCCTCATAGCTTGTCTCCCAAGCCTCTCCTGATATCTGACTCTGTAACTCAGCTGACTTTCAGTGTGGACAATGATAGGTTGTTTTCTTTGGAACTAAAGCAGAAATGCCCCTCACAGTGGAAAACCTGAGCCCAGTTATTTGGGAATAAAATAGTCCTCTATAGTCCTGCTGTAGTGACAATTCACTAGCAACTCAAAAGTAGATTAAAAAGTCATGGGTCTCAGAACACATTCTTATCCTGCCCCTTATAAGTCAAGTGACCTTAAGAAAAGGTATTTAACTTCACTAAGGCTCAAGTTTAATTGAAAAATCAGGATGATTAAGGGGTAGGGCCCTGAGCAAAGACATCTGGAGCCATACTCCTGACCTAATCAGCTAAGTATTACAGAATCAGTGAACAGATCCCGGGTGAGGATAATACATACCCAGTGAAACTAATGCAAAGTTTCGAAGGCTTTGTTCTGTTTGTGTTTAAACGTTTGGTAGTGATGGCCTTTTAGGTGGCTTCTTCTTTTTACTCTACTCCAAACCTTGGGTCATAATGTCATATTAGACTATAACTTTGTTGCATGCAATTATTTAGTGAACTAGAGAGGAAAGCAGAGTTTTAGAGCCTCTGTTAATGCTTCCTTTGTGTCCCAACTTTATCAGTTCTTTGAGGTTATTTGCATACATTTTAAATAAGCATCTAATTTACTGTTAGATTTGAGTTAATGTTTTGAATTAAACTTCATCACACAGTCATATTTATTCAACAACAAATATTTATGGAGAGAGGTCATACTATGTGCCAAGAAACAGGGCAACAAATAAAAGCAGACAAATGCCCTTCTTTCATGGGACATATATGAAGCCTGTATGGGGTCTGGGGAGAACAGTAAACAAATAAGAAATCAAGATCATAAAAAATTATAAGGAGAAAATTAGAATTAAAGGCCAGTAGTAATGGGTATGAAAAGCCATTTTAAATAAGTTCATCAGCAGAGGTTTTCTTAATAAAGTAACATTTGAGACAGACTCTGAAGGGCGTGGGGGAAGCAAGACGCATGGAGGAAAGTGCAGACACCGAGCTCCTGTGTGGGAAGCACACTGGCGTGTTCTGTGATGGGCTAAGTGCGCCTGGAAAGGCAAGGCGGAGGGGAGTGGATGATACGAGCTCAGAAACAGAGCACAGGAGCTGGTCATTTGGGGTTTTGGAGGTCACAGAGGGTCGTATCAAAATGATCCCCTCTGGGGTTTGGGCTCAATAACATGTTTGTCACAACGGAATGTAACACCAGAAAGAGTTGTGACCTCTTGGCAGGCAAGTCTGGTTCAGAATAGGTCAGGAAAGCTGCCTCAGAGGCTTAACAATCAGTCTAGTCCAATTCCATTGGACTAATTAATTAATTGGTAATGTAATTAACCTGAAGGATTTGGGGCACTTATTAAAGGAATTTTGAGACTCAGAGGATTGCAGGAAACGCTGGGCATAGGCTAACAAACTTGATACTACATGTATATAAGCTTTGGGGCCATGAAGGGTTACACCCAGTAGTTCTATATGGTGACATCGCATGTGGGCCATGAGGCACAGATATACCACAGCCTGAGGAAAGTATAAATAGAAATATGAGGGTTCAGGTGTATTATTCAGAGGGTTTTTTCCTAGTACCAATAACAGACACCAAAAAGCTAGCTTAAGAAAAGACAAATAATTCATTATAAAAGATATGGGGTAATTAGCAGAATATAGGGTAGGAAGGTAGTCATGGCTTAGGGTTGATTCAAGACTAGAAAATTGCGAAGACTTTCCATCTCACAGCTCTGCATTTCCCTACCCAGCTGCTTCGTTCTTAGCTCCCTCTGCACACAGAAGAGAATCTCACTGGCCAGGCTGGAATTGGTTATTTACTCTTGGTCCAATCAGCTATAACCAAGGAAATGAGGTCAAGTAGTATCAACAAGCATGGCTGTCAAAGCCTCTGCCTGGGACCCACTCTCAAAGAAGGTAGAGGGTTGGACAGACAGCCCAAGTAACCTCTGCCACATCATGTGATTAGATCATCCACCTATTTATTTTACTTGGAAACAACTTTGAGAAGTATTCCTGAAAAAAATCCCTACCCCAATTCAAGGGGTTGTTTTCAGGGGATGAAAAATGATGAGGAAGACAAAACAAATGTAAAGAAAAATAACATAACGAATACATTTTTCTCTTGAATTCTGTTTTTAATGAGACGATTTCTCCATCATGTCAGCATGATACAACCGAAAGAAAAATGGACTAGAGTCAGAAAATCTGATTTAAATTTTTACATTATCAGTTAATAGTCATGGGAATGTAAGCAATTCATTCTGGTTCTCAGATAAATGTTGCAGGTTGGACTAGCTTCTTTTTAAGGTAACTTCCAGATACCCTTTGACTCTGATATGATATTTCTATTTGGTGGCAAATAATCCTAGGGATTTGTTGTCAGTTCATTGAAGACATAGAGCAAAAATGGCCAAGAGACAAGCTATAGAATCCTACACATCTGAGTGTGATCTTGGCCCTGCCACTGTTTTGGAGTTTGACTTCGCATAAATCAGTAAGTTAGTTACTAAATCCAAGTTTGCTCATCCGTAAAATGCAGGTAAATGCTGACTACTGTAAGGAATTGTACCCACTGAACAAGAAAATGAATGTAAAGCACCTGCCTTCCTGGGAGTGTTTAGTTCTGGTCATTGTTATCAGCCTGTGAAAAATCCCTCAACTTGTTTGTATCTTACTAGATTACTTAGAATAAATGTGCGGGTAAGTGAAACTTAAACTCCAATACTCTTTAAAGTTCTCTAACAGCAGCAACTAATGAATATGAGATTAGAGACCTGGAAATTCTAGGGGTGGGGGGCATCATACATAAATAACACCTCCATGTCACTCACGAACATAATAATTTTTAATTACCTTTGTAAAATGTGGCTTTCCCATGTCCCCCGGGGGCAGGTGTGAAAGCATGGAGCTGGATAATAAAATCCTCAGTCTGATTGAGAGGAATACTTCTGATCCCAGAGGGGTCAGCCTGGGGGCCACGTCGAGTCATAGAAGTCCCTGTTCTGTGAAGGTAAGGAAAACCTTCTGCTTTTTCTCAATATACCCTTCAGCAGTGTGGTCACTGAGAAGAACGCACGGGGAGAGTCCCTGAATCATTTCCAGTAAGGCACTTCCTTGATGACTGAGAGGACAAAGTGAGCCCGTGCAAACTTCTCTTACACAGTCACTTCCTGTTACTAAAAAAACCCTCCACAGAAGCTCCTTCCAGTTTAAAGTGTGATATCAAGGGACCGTCATTACAGGAAAGGGAGGTGGAGCTCACGCTATTAGAAAGAGTGCTTAATGCAGCAACAACTCTTTTATTGGGAGGAGCTAACCTAATGTATGCAAACTCACTTACATTGGGTTACTAAAATCCACACAATTCATGCCCATTTTTTAAAGGAAAAAAAACAAGATTTTCCTGATTAGATAAGTTCTTTGAATTTTCTCTTGTTTCAGGATATTTATCTATGGTGCTTTATGTAACAAATAGAATTCAAGGGTAAGCTCAAGCTAGGAATTTTGCAGATACCTTTCTAGAAATACATCATGAATGACATCACAAACTCTTAAGCTCTGCAGTCCTTCCAATTAGAAACTGTCTCTAATGATCACTTCAAAATAAATCTAAATTAAGTAAATTAGAGAATGTGGCTGACCTTAAAAATATTTACATAACTTCTGCTTTGGTTTCTTAGTTCTAAAATGATCCAGGCTCGTTGTGGAAAAGCTACACTAAGCATAGAGAAAACTATAGAAATCATGTATAGAGAAATTTATTGTGGAGCTAATGGAGTTTGCAGTCCCCTAAACAAACATTGTCTTTCATAATTAATTTGTGAGGTTGCCTCAGGCCTCACCAAACGTGGATCAGCCTCTGAAATCCCCTCCATGCCCACTGCTCCTAGAGAGCCTTGCTTAGCATTGAGATCTGTGTGTCTCCTTCTGGCCCTCTCTCTCTCTCTGACACACACACACACACACTCACATTCACACTGATACACATACTCTGTCTCACACATACACACTTACATTCACACTCTCTCTCTGACACACACACACACTCACATTCACACTCTCTCTCTGACACACATACACACTCACATTCACACTCTTTCTGACACACATACTCACACACACACTCACATTCACACTGACACACATACCCTCTCACACACACACACTCACATTCACACTCTTTCTGACACACATACTCACACACACACTCACATTCACACTGACACACATACTCTCTCACACACACACTCACATTCATACTGACACACATACTCTCTGACACATGAACATTCACACTCTCTGACACACATACTCTCACACACACACACTCACATTCTCTCTGACACAGATACACACACACTCACATTCACACTGACACACATACTCTCTCACACACACACTCACATTCTCTCTGACACAGATACACACACACACTCACATTCACACTGACACACATACTCTCTAACACACGAACATTCACACTCTCTCTGACACACATACTCTCACACACACACTCACATTCACACTGACACACATACTCTCACACACACACACACTCACATTCATACTCTCTCTCTCTGACACACATACTCACACACACTCACATTCACACTGACACACATACGCACACACACACATTCATACTCTCTCTGACACACATACTCACACATGCACACTGTTCTGTCAAACACTTTTCTCACTTAGTAATTCGTTATGGATCCTCCTATACCTCTTTCATTCACTTAATGAACAAATAGTATTGTGTACGTTCTTTCCACTTCTCCCTGAAAAAGAAGCATTTGTTTTCAAAGTGAGAAATGCCTTTCTGCTAATGATGAGGGGCCAAAAAGGCTTTTCTCTCCGCTTCCTTCCTTCTCTTTTCATCCCCACCCCCACTCTCATACACATGCCTCTAACTCCCAGTTAAGACTTCCTTCCTTCATGGAAATGCTTTTTTGTAGTGGCCATCTACTTTAGCACCAAAAAGAAATTTAATGATGAGAATTTGAATCCCCTCCAGAAGCCTGATCCTCTTATTCTCTATTTATCAACCCCTAAGACTCTTTCGCTCATGACTGGCTTCCCTGCACGTTCTGCTCACTTGTTCTCTGGATCCCTCCTTGTATGGCAAAAACCTCACAGCCCTATTGCCACCCTCTTGGCAACTAGTTCCCTGTCTTCTGGGGACTTGACTGGAACTTCTCTGTCTCTTTAAGATACTGTTTCCCCTATCTCTTCCTTGATGAAACTTGCTCATCATCCTATACATTTCCAGGCAAAGGAGAGCAGGCATCTGGCTGGTTCTTGTTTTGTCTTGTTTGCTTTGTGAAATGTAAGGTGAAGTCATCTACAGAGAAAGAGAGAGTAAAGGTGAAGTCCAGTGGTTAAAACAGGGAAGATACCCACGTGGCTCTAGCGGTAGAGAATCTGCCTGCAATTCAAGAGATGGGGGTTTGATCCATCGGGCGGGAAGATCCATTGGAGAAGGAAACGGCAACCCACTCCAGTATTCTTGCCTGGAAAAATTCTATGAGCAGAGGAGCCTGCCAGGCTACAGTCTGTGGGGTGACAGAGAGTCAGACACAACTGAGTGCCTGAGCACACACACACATGAAATGGCCACTGAGAGACAGAGACGGGAGAGAGGGGCAAAGCTAAAAAGAGTTCCTGGGGCACAGTGAGGACCACTGTATAAGACCAGTCACTAACGAGCATTTGGGCTCCTAAATCTTCAGTCTCCCCATCACTTCTTACCGGCTTAATTCTCCTCAACTTTTAAATATTGAGACTTCATACTATTTTATGGGTAATGTTCTTTGTTCACCATTAAGTATGATTTTATTTTATTTATTAACTTTTATTGAAGTGTACTTGTTGTGTTAGTTCCAGGTGTACAGCAGAGTTATATGTCTATATTCTTTTCAGGTTCTTTTCCATTATAGGTAATTACAAGATATTGAATATAGTTCCAAGTGCTGTATTGTAGGTCCTTCTTGTTTATCCATTTTATATATAGCATTGTGTATCTATAAATCCCAAAGTCTTAATTAATCCCTCCCTCCCTCCTCGCACATTATAAGCAATGTTCTAATTCACTCTTTCACATCCTAGCCAACGTTGATCATGACATCCAAGTTTTTCCAACCACTTGTCATACCACTCACAAGCTCTACCTTGATAAACCCATGGATTCACAAGCTCCACCTTGATAAATCCATGGCCATTTTGCATCTGGTTTTTCACTTGTCCTTTCATTTGCATTTGATACTATTCACTAACTTTCTTAAAATGTCTCTCTCCGTTGACATCTATAAAAGTGTCCTTCAACACCCTCCCTTTCCCTCCGCTCTTTCCGTCTCGCTTGCCGTCACCAGTCTCTCTTGTATCACCTGTCTGTGTGACAGTAGTGTCACCCAGGGATCGGTACGTCGTGGTTGGTTCACTAAACTTCAAAACACGTGCCGATGGCTTCTGACACATACACTTACTAAACATGTAGTTCTTTTCTAGATTCATATCGACTTCACTCAGCATATTCAAAGATGCGCTCAGTATCTTTCCTGTTACGACTGTTGTTGCTCCGCTCTCCATTTCCCACTTCCCAAGACGCACCCTGTCCCGCCACCCCACCGTCCTTTACCAGACCGTGCAGTTCCATGTGCTGTGCTTTCTCACATGCTGTTTATTCTTCATGGAAACCTTGCCTCCATGCCCCTTGGATGCACTGTGTTTCCAACTGTGTTTTCATGTGAATTGTGAAATCATAGTATCTCCCTCTTTAGTCTCACAGAGTTCTCTGGTCCCCTTTTGCTCTGTCCTAAACTATGAGAAAAGTAGACTTATAATCACCTTATCTCTAAGAATCCTTCACAAATAATCTCAAAGTCTACAGGAGGGATATTGAATATACACTTAAAAGCTCAGTTTCTCATCCTAAAGCTTTTGACTGTCAGTGATTGTCAGATGCCCACCTATCACTGCTGCTCCCAGATGTTAGCTATACCACTCCCGGGGCACTTTGTGGTACCACTCATGGTGACAAGTAAGCCTATTATGCGGCTATGCTCTCCAGAGCCCAAACAGAGCTAAACACTATGGTTCTCTCCATTTCAATGGAGAGACCTTTCTTTCCCAACTTTAGCTACACAGGCCCCCAGTACTACTTTACACATCCAGTGTTTGCCAAAAATACGTGTGGCCGTCTTTTTGATTTTCATGCTTCTGCAAATGGGGAAACTGAGGTTCAGTGAAGCTAAGTACATTTCTCGTGGATTCTACTATAGCTGTAGGAATTGCATTCTGGACCTAAACCCAAATCTGTCTGGGTTGCTCTATACATCCTGCTTTTAATGACCTCTTCCTCAAATAAGAATCATTTGAAGTGACTGGGCCTGAACTCAAGCCGTTACCAGGAACGACGCTGGTGTCAGAGCAACCCCTGCTTTCCTGTGTGTGGCATCACCCTTGCATCAAGCTGCAGCTCCTCTACTCTCTCTCTCTCTGAGGATAAGGTCTCCCAGGAAAAATCCCCAGAAGTGTCTCTTCATCTCCCAGACTTCTGGCATCTCCTTCTCAATTGTCATCTGAAGTATCTTCAAATATTTGATTCCTTAAGTACACACAATTTCCAGCTGAAATCTCTGCCGAATTACTATTTACAATAGCACTCGCGAAAGGAAATCCTACATTCAAAACAAAAATTTTTTCCATTCTCACTGATATATTGATGAAACTGAAAAAAAGGATAAGAAAAAT
The DNA here is from genome assembly GCF_002263795.3 of Bos taurus. NCBI lineage: Eukaryota > Metazoa > Chordata > Mammalia > Artiodactyla > Bovidae > Bos > Bos taurus. The sequence goes on along the minus strand of NC_037344.1, from coordinate 68,197,907 downwards.
TCTTTTGGAGTAAGACGAGGGTGGGTCAATGACAAACTTTGGAAGGCATCTCTCATTTTCCCACTGGATGGAGCAAGCGTAAGAACAGTCAGGGAGATTCCCTTTCCAGGAAGAAACATATTTCATTACGGCTTTAGGAGATGGGTAAAATGCTTCAAATGGTTCAGAGAGTATAATCTTTTAAAAGATTAAGTAAGTTTCCAATCATAAAGAAATATGATTTAATGAAAAGTCCTGAGACATAAGTCGTGTTCCCTTTATTGTCTGCCTTTGCCAAAAGTAAGAGGGAGAATTACTATAGAGAAAATGGGAAGAAGTGAAATGAAGCTGCTCAGTCGTGTCCGACTCTTTAGGACCCCATGGACCGTAGCCTACCAGGCTCCTCCATCCATGGGATTTTCCAGGCAAGAGTACTGGCGTGGTTTGCCATTTCCTTCTCCAGGGGATCTTCCTGACCCAGGGATAGAACCCAGGTCTCCCACATTGTAGGCAGGCGCTTTACCGTCTGAGCCACCAGGGAAGCCCATAGAAATGAGAAAACTAACTCATTGCTTTGAGGAAACAGAAAAACATTATTGATGAATATGAGGAATATTAATATGAAGTGGGTTTTAATATTCTGTTAACACTGAAAAACATTGTTGATGAATATGATGCATATTAATATGAAAGCGGGTTTTAATATTCTGAGACAGTTGAAAGTAGAAAGTTGGTGAACAGAAGACATTGAAAGTCTTGCAGGCAAAGAACAAATCATTTTCTAAGTGAGAATAATACTCAATTCCAAAGTGGACATTAAATGGAACTTACATTAAACTAATACAGTGACAAAATTAATATATGAATCTTAATTTATTACCCTGTAATTGTGTGTCTTCAAATATGAAAGGAAATGATAGAAGACTTGAGATGTTTTCTTGAACAAACAAATATATCCCAGTAATGCCTAAAAACAAGGGTTCAACCTGGGATGGGAAGGAAAAGTGTTTGAATTTTAAGATCTACCAAAACCGAATTTGCTTAAGAGTGTTGTCATGTGTTTAGATTCTATTTTGCTTTTCTTATTTTAACTAAGACACAGCACTAAGAATTGACTTTTAATAACTTTGGTACCAGTTGAGGAGCGATTTCCCAGTAATTGGAGACAAATTCTAGCTCTGGACATTCTTCCTAAGGCTAAAAGTCTTGGTAAAATGCTTTGAATGGCTCAGAGAGTATAATCTTTTAAAGTATCCCAGTATGAACTTGGGGCTTCCCTGGTTAAAGCATCTCGGTTAAAGCATCTCCCTGCAATGTGGGAGACCTGGGTTCGATCCCTGGGTTGGGAAGATCCCCTGGAGGAGGAAATGGTAACCCACTCCAGTATTCTTGCCTGGAGAATCCCATGGAGGGAGGAGTCTGGTAGGCTACGGTCCACGGGGTTGCAAAGAGTCGGACATGACTGAGCTACTTCACTTTCACTTTCAATATGAACTTATGACACTTTAAAAGATTATAAGAGAAAAACTTCTTGGAAACTACAGTAAGTTGACAAACGTTTTCTGTAACCACATTTGTTAGGAAAAAACATTAATTTCCCTTTCCTTGTTTCCTTTTTTCAAAAGTTAAGCTATTTCATTATCAAAATCTTTTTTTCTCATCTCTAAACTGGGATGTGATAAGAATAAACTGAGTGAAAATGTGAAAGCATTTTCTAAATATAGAGGGCTAAATTGCTTGCATACATACGTGCCTAGTGGTGTCCAGCTGTTTGTGACCTCAAGGATTGTGGTCCACCAAGCTCCTCTGTCCATGGAATTTTATAGGCAAGAATACTGGAGTGGGTTGCCATTTCCTCCTCTAGGGCATCTTCCTGACTCAGGGATCAAACCCACATCTCCTGCATCTCCTATATTTGCAGGCAGATTCTTTACCACTGAGCTTCCTGGGAAGCCCAAAAGGGTAAAACACAATTCTTATGATCATGATGGTAGTGAGATTAGCTTGAGCCTCAAAGCCTTCTTATTTTTTCTCATACAATTACTAGCTTACTCTTTGAATCCCATTATTTAATTTTGAGTCGTGGTAACTGTGGAATGTTTTGATCTTTTTTTTTTTTTTTCCTGTTAGGAAAAATAAGCAGCATTGTTGTATGAGCAGCTGTTTACTATTCCCTGGGAAATGTCTGAATAGCTGGCTAGGAAAACAGCAAGTTCTTAGGCAACAAGAAGTTGAGAAGAAGCTGTCTCAACTCAGCTGCTGTACTTTGTGGTGTTTGAAGCTCATAGTAGGCAACCTGGGTGAAGTCATTTAAATGAGCTAGGTATCTTTCTCTTAGCTCTAAGTTCAGCTAGTAGTTTTTAGCTTTATAATTCTAAAAGTATAATCAAATCTCGAAACTAAACAGGTTAGGTCGACAGACAGACCAAGCTGTGTTTCCCAAGCTATTACCATGCCTAATATATGACATATGACTCCTTCCATTCATTTTGAAGGTTTTAAAAGCTTCCACTATACATAAATATCAGGTATATGTCCAGACAAGAAGATCTTGCTGTGTATGTTCACCTTGAACTCTATTTTTGTAATAAGATATAATACCAGAAACTGCAGGAAAACAAGATCAAATTTTAAGACACAAGAATTAAAACTCTTATACAAGAAGAGGGACGAAAATTTCCTCCCATTTGAGAGGCATCCATTTGTTGCAAAGATGGCTATCTATAGGAAAGGAGAAATGGGGCAGTAAACTCAGGCTCCTCTTGTTTGATAAGTAAGAGATACTTTTGAATAGGACACTTTCTTTCTTTTTTTTTTTTAATTTAATTTTATTTTTAAACTTTACATAATTGTATTAGTTTTGCCAAATATCAAAATGAATCTGCCACAGGTATACATGTGTTCCCCATCCTGAACCCTCCTCCCTCCTCCCTCCCCATACCATCCCTCTGGGTCGTCCCAGTGCACTAGCCCCAAGCATCCAGTATCGTGCATCGAACCTGGACTGGCAACTCGTTTCTTACATGATATTTTACATGTTTCAATGTCATTCTCCCAAATCTTCCCACCCTCTCCCTCTCCCACAGAGTCCATAAGACTGTTCTATACATCAGTGTCTCTTTTGCTGTCTCGTATACCGGGTTATTGTTACCATCTTTCTAAATTCCATATATATGCGTTAGTATACTGTATTTATGTTTTTCCTTCTGGCTTACTTCACTCTGTATAATAGGCTTCAGTTTCATCCACCTCATTAGAACTGATTCAAATGTATTCTTTTTAATGGCTGAGTAATACTCCATTGTGTATATGTACCATAGCTTTCTTATCCATTCATCTGCTGATGGACATCTAGGTTGCTTCCATGTCCTGGCTATTATAAACAGTGCTGTGATGAACATTGGGGTACACGTGTCTCTTTCCCTTCTGCCTTCCTCAGTGTGTATGCCCAGCAGTGGGATTGCTGCTCAAAAGTTTTCTCTTCCATCGCTGGGAGGATTTGCCCAAGGTTCCACAAGAGATGGGGTTAGAGAACACTGGAAGATGCAGGGTGTCCTTTGGAAAATATGAGTGATAGGTGCAAAAGGATTCCTTCTGCCTCCGTGAAAGTAATAATCCTAGAAGCTCCAATCCAGGCCACTTTGGCGGCCCCAGGAGGAGTGCAACAACCCCAGAGGGTGTTGGTAAAGGAGGGCACCAAGCCTGGAAGGGAAGGGCGACATCTGGATGGAAATTAGAATAGATTTTATCACTTTAACATTAAAAAAACATAAGGCATCCAGGAGCCTGCAAAGAGAAGAAAAAGAATTCAGAGTCTCAGGGTTTCCACTGAACAGACTTCTGGAGCTAAAGGTATTATCTTCACCTTTGGAATCATTGTCTTCTCCTAGATTTAAATGACTTCAGCAATCACATTTGAAAAAAAAAAAAAAGAAGATGTCTCTCTTGTTATGCAAAAGGAAGAATAACATCAGCCTCCTGATTCAGAAATTTGTAACTTTGTGACACTACTAAAGGAAGCAAAATTCTTGGCTTGGAAGATTACCATGAATAAACACATTAATTTAAGAGTTGTTTAGCAGATTATGTATTCTTTATGTTCTAGATCTGTTCATTGGGTTGGCCAAAAAGGTTGTGCAGGGGGTTTTTTTGTGTGTGTTTTTTTTTGTTTTTTTTTTTTTAACAAGATCTTATGGAAACTCACATTTTGGCCAACCCAACAGCTTTCTGACGGAATTTGGGTCTCTCTTAGGGACTTCCAAACCTAACCTGGGTTTGGGAATCCAATGCCTCAAAAGTCCTTTTTTTTTTAAATTTTATTTCACTTTTAAACTTTACAACATTGCATTGGTTCTGCCATACACCGAAATGATCACTAAAGATCAGTTAGCAAATATCTGCAATTTTTTCAGGCTATCATATTGAAAGACTGTCTTTGAGTCAAGCTCATTTTCAGACAAAACAGTCCTGATATACACTATTTGATCACTTATGTTTCCAGAAGTCATCACCATAGTCTCCCATTATTCCTACATCATCTTCATATGTACATCCCCTTTCTTAATTATTATATGTAACTATGGTTTTTGCTATTTAAAAGCAGTATCAAAATCTATGACTTATTGAAATGTATTGTCTCAGGAAGAAAGTGATATCTTTCACCTGAGGTCTCCAGGCTAATCACTTGGTGATTATCAAGTGATGCAGAAAGGATTTCATCATTAATGGAATGGTCCCTCTAATCTTCAGATTTTATGTTCAAAAACCAGAAAATACATGAAAGACATGTCTGTTTTGATTTTCTAGTACTTAACATATACCCAGTTCACAGTCTATAACCTGTAAATATTTAAGAATGAGTACATGAATGAAGGTGAAGTCAACACATGTATGTTAAGTACAAGAAAAAAGTGATTTGCAAGCAGAGTACATCATGAGAAACGCTGGACTGGAAGAAACACAAGCTGAAATCAACATTGCCGGGAGAAATATCAATAACCTCAGATATGCAGATGACACCACCCTTATGGCAGAAAGTGAAGAGGAACTAAAAAGCCTCTTGATGAAAGTGAAAGTGGAGAGTGAAAAGGTTGGCTTAAAGCTCAACATTCAGAAAACGAAGATCATGGCATCTGGTCCCATCACTTCATGGCAAATAGATGGGGAAACAGTGGAAACAGTGGCAGACTTTATTTTTCTGGGCTCCAGAGTCACAGCAGATGGTGACTGCAGCCATGAAATTAAAAGACGCTTACTCCTTGGAAGGAAAGTTATGACCAACCTAGATAGCATATTCAAAAGCAGAGACATCACTTTGCCAACAAAGGTTCATCTAGTCAAGGCTATGGTTTTTCCTGTGGTCATGTATGGATGTGAGAGTTGGACTGTGAAGAATGCTGAGAGCTGAAGAATTGATGCTTTTGAACTGTGGTGTTGGAGAAGACTCTTGAGAGTCCCTTGGACTCCAAGGAGATCCAACCAGTTCATTCTGAAGGAGATCAGCCCTGGGATTTCTTTGGAAGGAATGATGCTAAAGCTGAAACTCCAGTACTTTGGCCACCTCATGCGAAGAGTTGACTCATTGGAAAAGACTCTGATGCTGGGAGGGATTGGGGGCAGGAAGAGAAGGTTCGACAGAGGACGAGATGGCTGGATGACATCACTGACTCGATGGACGTGAGTCTCAGTGAACTCCAGGAGTTGGTGATGGACAGGGAGGCCTGGTGTGCTGCGATTCATGGGGTTGCAAAGAGTCAGACATGACTGAGCGACTGATCTGATCTGAGTGATCATGGATTAAAGTCCTTGCAGAACAGAGAACATTTTTTAAAAATTCAATTGCAGGCTTACAATATTCTAAGGCTAAAATTCTCTTTTCTGACTACCATTCATTGGCAATAGAAATTACTTTCTAAGCAAGTAGTGATAGAAAGTAGTAAGACTTTGTTTGGATATGATCTTAAAGGTCAATCTGGTTTGTATATACCCCACAAGAAAGTTCAATTCCCTCAAAAGTTTTCTGAATTATATTTCTTAATGGCTCAGGCTCCTGCATCAAACAAAGTAAATTATGTTTTGTCCAGTGATTTTTTAGCCATGTTATTCATGTCTCCTCACATAGGTAAAATGCTCTTTGTTGGGATTAAGCCAGCAGGGCTGAGTTTTGGTATGGGTTCAGCCACCCTCTCATCATATCTCTGAACTTCAATTTAATCCTTCTTAACTTCAAAGAAGCTCAGGCTTCCCTGGTGGCTCAGATAGTAAAGAATCTGCCTGCAGTGCAGAAGACCCAAGTTCAATCCCTGGGTCAGGAAGATCCCCTGGAGAAGGGAAGGGCAACCCACTCCAGTATTCTTGCCTGGAGAATTCCATGGAAGTAGAGCTAGACGAGCTTTAGTCCATGGTATCGCAAAGAGTCGGACATGACTGAGCAACTAGTACTTCATTTCACTAATATCAAAGATGCCTCTTCTGACAGCCTTATAGAACTATTATGAAGTTCAAATTGAAGCAGATAAAATACTGCAATCCACAGAACTCACATGTGCAAAATTGTAATTTTCTTTATTTTTTAAACTGTTTTGTTTCAATCTGGGACCCCCATCCCACCTTTTGGAGAATAATTTTAGTTGACTGCAGAAAATCTCAGCCACTTTGGTATTTGCTCAGACAGTTTCTATTTTCAGTGTAGTCTTACGAAGGAATTCTCTCCTCTGTCTTCTTGCCATAGCAGCACCTACAATCTGTGAAGCAGATTTGTGAAGAAATCCAGCTGGAGTAGAGTTGCCAGATGTGGTAAATAAAAATACAGAATGTCTGCATGCATGCTAAACCGTTTCAGTCACGTCCAACTCTTTGTGACCCCATGGACTGTAGCCCACCTGGGATTCTCCTCTGTCCCTGGGATTCTCTAGACAAGAACACTGGAGTGGGTTACCATGCCCTCCTCCAGGGGATCTTCCCAACCCAGGCATCAAACCCAGGTCTCTTACGTCTCCTTCATTGACAGGTGGGTTCTTTATCACTAGCGCCACCTGGGATGCCTGTAGGATGTCTGCTGCTGCTGCTGCTAAGTCGCTTCAGTCGTGTCCGACCCTGTGCCACCCCATAGATGGCACCCCACCAGGCTCCACTATCCCTGGGATTCTCCAGGCAAAGAACACTGGAGTGGGTTGCCATTTCCTTCTCCAATGCATGAAAGTGAAAAGTGAAAGTGAAGTCACTCAGTCGTGTCTGACTCTTCACGACACCATAGACTGCAGCCCACCAGGCTCCTCCATCCATGGGATTTTCCAGGCAACAGTACCAGAGTGGGGTGCCATTGCCTTCTCCACATAGGATGTCTAGTTAATTTAAATTTCATAAAAACAACAAAACATTTCATGGGAAAAACTTTTTTAAAAACTACTCTGCATCTAAAACTCCTTTATCTGGATGTCTTATGCTGTTTTGGCAACTTTAGGAGGAAAGCATCAAGTTGCAATAATCCATCATCTTACACTGCCATTAACAGCAGTATAATCTAATCCTTCTGGTCTTTTCATTGGCTTACATCTTCACTGGCAATCACTGAAGCTGCTAGGTCCCTCTTCTCATCTCTTGTCCCCAGATTCATGTGATAAATACTGTGTTTTCCTCAATCTGACAGCCAAGCATTCTTAAATCCACAGAACCCAAGTTAACCATTTTTATATCATTCTCAGGAATGCAGGAAATTTCTGACTGTGCTTTCACAACACTCTGGGGTTGAGGTGTCTGTCCAAGGACCCCCCTACCTAGACAAAGTCCCAGCTGTGTGCCTTGAGGCTCTGCAGAAATTCTCTTCAAGACTTGCCCCTTCCCCAGGTTTAACTCAGGGGGTAAGGCCTCTCGGCCCTATGATGTTCAGTCTGGGCAGTTTGATAGATGAGGGGTGAGTTCCTAGAAGAGTTGGGCTCAGTTTCCCCAAGAGAAGGCACAACATTCAGGTTTTCCCTGATCCCTTCCCCATTCTTCCTCAGGGCCTTTATCTATTATGACCTACTTTTATCTACCATTCCCTGGGTGGGGGTGGGAGTGGGGAGTGTGGAAGAGGTAAAGGAATAGGTTTATATCATCTTTTCATCTTCCCTCTTTATCATTTATGGTATAAGATTTTATGCCCTGATTCTGTTTTTTTTCTCAAACATTTTGTTATGAAAACTTCAAATATATAGCCAAGTTGAAAAGATTTTGTGATGTACACCCATAGATTTCACCATTAAAAATCTCACTCTACTTGTATATCATGTATCTATCCATCTACCTACTGCTCATTTCATCCATCAATCCATGTTGCTTTTTGAGACATTTCAAAATAAATTACACAAAAGGAATTAATCTTAAATTTTTAAAAATATATTGCTAGAAATACTAGCCTTGCAATTCAAAGCTTCAGTTTCCAGGATGGCCTCTATTGAAGAGTCTGTTTTGAAATCCAAAGGCTGAACAGGGACTGTTTTTCCTTTTGCATTCAATGACAAACTTGTTCAGCCCTGAGACAAAAGGTTATTTCTCACTGAGCAAAAAAGGATTAGTTACATGAAACAAAGAACCATGTATGTTTGGGGGAATCACCAGTTAATATTTCAGGACATTAACTTATATAATAAAGCACTATACAAATGTAGGAAATATTATTGAAAACCACACTTATACCTTTAAAAAATCCCTCATAGCATGTATAATCATTGATACTTTGTATTTATTAAATATTAACTATGATTAGGAGAAAAAAATTTAAGGGGTTTGTATGGAGAAAGTTAATGTTGATCATTTAAACAAAATAAAGGTGAAATATTTACCTATAAAATAAACAAAAAAAAAATACATTCAAACAGAACAGCTTTTTAAAAATGGGTAGATACTCCTCCTTGATCCTTTATTTGGAGACAAAATATATATCTTTGTTTATTTCTGTGGTATTTCTCCTCTGGACTGTGTTTTAAGAAGTAGCAGTGTACTATGATTTCCTACTAAATAAAGATTTATACATAAACAGATTTTTTTAAAATGTATATATCACTAGCCTGTGCTCTAAAGATACTATGTTAGTTCCCAAGGCTAAAATGATATTGACTCTACCTTCAAGAAGGTTACAGCCTTGAGAGAGAAAGGTACATAAAATAACGGTTTTATGATAAGTGCAGAAATTTGATGCCTCACACAGCAACCTGGGATCACAAAGGAGGAGGTAACTAACTCCTCTGGCAAACCAGAGAAGGCTTCAAAGGGGCTGGTGGTCAGACTGGATCAGATGGGTTACTGCTTTGGGCAGTGTTGAGAAACCTTTAGACTGGAAGTTTCACAAAGTCTTCAGTTTCATAAAGACTAGAGAATAGTTGGCAAAGTCCAGTTTGCCCTAGGATGTAACTGAGATGCACTAAAATCTAGACGTGTGCAGTGGAAATAGACATATATGTACTGCATGGAAGAAGAGCTTTAAACTCCAAGCTGGAGGAAAACAAGCCTGTCTCCCCCAAGAGGATGTGGAATTTGGGACATGCCTCTCAGGGGACTCATCTAGTCCAAGCCCAGATCTGGGGGATGAAACCAAGGTCATATATTAGTTTGGACTCCAAGAAGTTGACGTTCCTGATCCTGAGATCTTTTTTAAACTCTTGAGTAGGTACCCACTTCATCAGCATTGCAGATTTAATTGGGATGGGGAGAAGGCTTTACATGTGTCTGAGCACTGCTTGGACTTGCACGGGTACTGAAATAGTTGGCACCATTTTAGGTTTAAGAAACACGGAATAAACACAGCAGAAGACAATAAAAACATATAATGTTTGACATACAGTGCTATGGGAAAAATAAAGCAGGAAAGGGCTGAGATGGGGAGCAATTTTCAATAGGAGGCCAGGTAAGATCTCAATGAAGAGATGACATTGAAGTAATTACCCACTGGAGGGGAGGGGATGAGCCATGGGGTTATCTAGGAGAAAGATGGTTCTGAGCAGACAGAACAGGATGTGTACATGACAGGTTCATGGACCAGTGGTGTAGCCAGGGCAGGGTGGAGTAAACAAACAGGAGGATACTGAGAAAGAGGTCAAGGGAGCACAGGCAAGAGCAGGGAGGACCTTGCGGGCCACTGTAACCATAAAGTGTTCTGCTTTCACTCTGAGTGAAACAGGAAGCCACTGAGAGGTTCTGAGCAGAGGAGCGACATGAAATGACATATTGTAAAGACTTGCAGTGGCTACTGGACTGAGAAAAGATGTGAAAGGAGCAAGAGTGGAAGCAAGGAAGCTGTTACATTACAGCAGTGATGCAGGTCAGGTAGCTAGTACAGGGTGGACTCGGATTTGATGCAGGGACAGGCATCAGTCACTACTTGATGCTCTTTTAAGAGTTTTCATGTGAACAAAATCAGGAAGCAATTACTGACATTTCCATCTTGGAAATTTATAAAAAGGCATGTTTATTTCATTCTTTCCTTAAACTGGGAAAACTCTTGGCTTTTGTGGCAACGTGTTGCTTTCCTTTCTGGATGTATTTTCAGAGACCCTAAAAAATATCCAGATGAATTGGGTAAAGCTGTGAGGAAAAAGATAACTCAAGGATGACTCCAAGATTCTTAGTCAAGGGCATGAAAGTTGTCACTGATTGTGATGGGGAAGACAAGTTTTGTCGGAGAAGATAAGGAAATAGCTTTCATACAAGTGGTGAAGGAGGTATCTATTAAGCATCCAAACAAGGATGATGAGCAGGCAATTAATATAGGTGTTTGGAGTTCAGAGTTGCGGTTAATTCTACATGCCCCAGATGAACTGATTATTAAGTACTTTGATTACCATGAATTGTTAAATATTTTGGATATTATTTTTGATAATATTTATTAAGTGGTATTAGAGTTGTCAATCTAATCCATTTGATACATAATGTGCCTATCCAGGTTTATTTTTACTAAAAAGCCACTTTGATTATGTAATTCCTTTGCTCAGAGGTCTTCAGTAGTGCCCCATGGTCTATGTAATAAAGTTAAAATTTCTTAGTCTAAAATTAAAAGCTTTTTCCAATTTGATACAAATCAACTTTAGGCAGAGCACATGAGCCCCTCTCTAGTTACACTGGGCCTGTAAGAATCCTTCATACTTAGGCTTGTCCATCTCTGTTTCCTTTAAATTGCTCCCCTTAACGGTAATAAAGCTCAGTTCTTACCATCTATGAACATTCGATCCATCCTTCAAGGCCCAGCAAAAATTCCAACTCCTGCAATAACTATGAAAGCTCAGAATGAGCTCTCACTGAATTTTTACAAGCATGCTCATATATATATATGTTTCATTGAAAGTAGGAACTTTTATTTTTCCTTTTGAACCCACTTAGTGCCATGTGCATAGTAAGTGATATGTAAATGGCTGATGGGCCCTATTCTTAAGGCCATATTATTATTAATATCTAAGCTCTTATATGTGTTATTATGAACAGCAACCCTAGGAAGAGGACACCTTTACTATCCCTAGTTTAGTGAGATTTGAGACTTAAGGGCCTTAAGCATCATTCCCAAATTTATAAGCAGTGAATGGTAGAGCTTAAATATGAATCCAGATGACTGCTTTCTAAGGGCAGATGTTTTAGTCACCACCAGATACTCTGTCTCCTACTTAGACAGCTTAGAGTAGGTAAGTACTCCTGCTTAGAGTGGGTGGCCTATCCCTTCTCCAGTGGATCTTCCCAACCCAGGAATAGAACTGGGGTCTCTTGCATTGCAGGTGGATTCTTTACCAACTGTGCTATCCAGGAAGCCCACTTAGATAGCACATTCACTTAAAATCCATGCAAATAGATCCAGAAAGCAAAGGAAGTTTTACAACGCCCATTCTAAAACGATATTGAAAAAAAATCCATGTTTATTTCACCTACCGAAGAATCTCTCCAAGCATGTATAGAAATGTGATGATTTCTCTCAGACTAATTTTGAGGGAGTTATCATCAACTGGAATACTGTTCCTGACCACTGACTGGTAGCTCCTTGGTCCTTCACTTCACTGTATTTCCGTATGTTTGTTATTTTCCTCTAGATATTAATATTATTTTAGTCACTTGAGAAGTGAGAAATCCTCAAGCTTGCTTTAGAAACATGGAGTGACATGTCCATTTCTCTGAAAGTTATTGCAGATACTAAGGCTTCTCACAGAGAAGGCAATGGCACCCCACTCCAGTACTCTTGCCTGGAAAATCCCATGGATGGAGGAACCTGGTAGACCGAAGTCCATGGGGTCGCTAGGAGTCGGACACGACTATATAACTTTCAAGTGGACAACCTGAGCGACTTCACTTTCACTTTTCACTTTCATGCATTGGAGAAGGAAATGGCAAGCCACTCCAGTGTTCTTGCCTGGAGAATCCCAGGGACGGGGGAGCCTGGTGGGCTGCTGTCTCTGGGGTCACACAGAGTCGGACACAACTGAAGCGACTTAGCAAGGCTTCTCAGGGAACAGAGTTTGGCTAAAAGTCAGACGCTGAAAGTATACAGCATACGTGAGGCAGTGGAGGTGAGGCAAAGAGAGCAGGTATAACAGAAAATATCCAGTGTATTCCTAGGACTGTACTAATGCACATTCCTTTTTTTCTCCCACTAAACTTGGGGCACTCCAGAAGAGTTATTAATTTATTCATAAATCACCACATGGCTCTCTGAATCTAATAGAAAATCCATTTGTTGTTAAACTGCCATGGCAGGAGAGGCAAAAAATAATATAGTGAAAAATGCAAAAATACTGAATTTCCATTCAATAGAATCACTCACACCCTGATGGGCTACAAACAACGAATGTTCAACAGGATACCCATACAGACAGGGCCTACAGACAGCAATGCCTGGCAAGCAAGTGTTTTTTCTAACCACTTCTTTAGGTCAGTGCCACCAGATCCACTGGGTTATTCTTACTAAAAATGCAGATAAGGCTGAAGGGAACTTTGACCGTATATAGCTATGCTTTGAGTATGTGTGTATTTGGGAGGAGGGGTTGGGAGAGAAAAGAATACATTTTTATGTTATTGCCTTTTTTTTCCTGATGAGCGGATTTGACAGTTAATGAAGTGTCAGTCTCCAGGAAACCCCTGCTTATATTCCCTAAAATCAAATCACACGTGACTCGTTTTACCTTAAGAACTCTGAACAATTTGTTTCCCACTTGTACTTTTGGATATTGCCTTAAGGAAATATTATTCTATTTCACTCAAGTGTACCCCCTAAACAGACCAAGAAACCAACAGAAAGCACACACACACACACACACACACACACACACATTCCAGATGGAGAGAGCCACAGATATCAGGGGCGTGGCCAGTTCAGGAAGCAGAGGGAATTTAGTGTGGCAGGAACACAAGAAGCAGAGATGGAGAGCTAAAGATGAAGAGCTAAAACAGACAAAGGAAAGTCAAATCCTAGCCACCCATTCATTCCCTTTTAAAGAGTTTGAATTTCAGGAGTTTTAGGATTTATCCTACATATATGTTGATATTAAATAGAGAGGTCTAAAGAAAAATGTAAACTAAGTAACTAACTTCTTTTCTCCTTTCAGCCACACATTCTTTCCTTTCTATATTCTTGCCTCTCCCGTTGTTCCTTTTCATCCAAGTCAAGAATGAGGTCTTCTGCTCCATCACGGCCCCTGTGTGTAGCTCAGAGCACCTGCTTTCCTTGCTTTTAACTGCCCTACCTATCAAGTGCTCCATTATCTCAGTGCCCCATAAAACTACAAGCCAACTCATTAAAGCTGAATGTCAGTGAAAAAAAAAAAAGATTTTACTTCCCTAGAGTTATGGAGAAAATGTGGACCAACTACAGAAAAAACAGTCTTGAGACTTTACACTTGAGAACCAAGTTTAAACTTCCTGCCAATATAGATGATGAATTTTACAAACAATACCCAGTAACTTTGTAATGAATTATTTTCTTTTGTAGTTCCATAAGAATTAGTAGCACTTACAGAATTATGCATGACATTAAATTTCACACAGTTAAGCTGATACACATAAGACATTGCCAGAAAATCCGGCCCTTAGGGAAGCAAGTACCCCGAGTTGTCAAAAAGTCATCAGTTACTTAATTGATCTGGGAAATACAGTGAAGTTATGGCTACTGAGGAAAGACTTGGTGTGCCTAGGCTAGTCTGTGGTAACTTCCTCCTCCAGTGAGAGAAACTGCCAGTAAAGGAAGAAAGGAAATTTACATACCATAGCAAGCCTATCTGCCTCGTGTGTTACTCACAGCCTGCCAGCTTGAGACATCCTGGGAAGCCCCTAGCTGGAAGAGAAGAAAAGTTATCGTCACAGTTGCTTTTAGCCTTATTCTGTGTAATTCACATACAAAGTCACTTCTGTACATTTTCAGTGAAATATTGCTACTGTTGTTTTCTGTCACGAGTTAACTATTTTTTAAATTACATATATTTTGCTCTCACTTTAAAACACAACATTTTCTTCTTTTTATCTTTCTGCTCTCCAAGCCTCCAGGAAAAACAGCTTCTGTGGCACATTTCTTACAGAGCACAGCTAGAATGAGTGGTGCAGAAAGTTCTACGGATCATGCAGAGGTAAGAACACATTTCTGGGAGATGTATTGACCATATGTAGCATCAACAGCATCGCTAATGGCTAATTATGCAATGACTAATAAGAACAGAAATGGCTAGTTTGCTTATCTTTAGCTAAGATAGGCTCTACATATTTCAACAATGTTATTCAATAAAGAAAAAATATCTAGGTGACTGGTTGCATTTTCTTTGGCACCTCTGAGCTACATTTCTTCATTTCTTTCTTCTTTTTTTTTTTTTTTACAAAGTGAGAAATAAAAGCCTGCCCTTTCAGCTTTTCAGTTCTATGTTTCACATTTCGCTCTTGACTTAAAAAGGAATTTGGTTTAATGTAAATTTTAAGAGAATATTATATTGGTATGCTTAGAAATAAAATCTATTATAGCAATAGAGTACCTGTGGTAAAATACTTATATACATGCAATTAATATCACATTCTTTGATCTGTTACTGTTTACTGCAACAGATACTAATTGAAAGTGTTTTCTTAAAGTATTTTTTAATGATAACTAAGATATAATAGGAAACAGACTCTTTTGTCCATTCAGGTATTTAATTTAGCAGTCCCAGAACTTGAATCTCTTAAAAGCTGATCTGGGCATTAGGGTAAATGAGAAAGCAAGGTCTGAATAATTTGCACATAGATGTACATTTTACTGGGAGTAATTTTTCTTTAAATGAGCCCTTAGAAGGACCAGTGACCTAAAAATCTTTCTATGCCTTTATTAGCAAATAAGAAGCACAGCAAAAACAAGTGAAAAGTTTCTCCAAAACTTTGTATTTGACTGTTTTGTTTCATTTTAATACACATCTATGTCATATGAATGGTGGTAAAATGTTGATTAATCTCCACAGAAATTCTTAATGATATATCTATGACTTGTAAATTATACCTATTGCTATGCTTTATCTGTCTTGCAGATTTAATATATTTACTAAATCATTTTATAAAAATTTTATAAAAGTGAAGTGAAGTCGCTCAGTCGTATCCGACTCTTTGCGACCCCATGGACTGTAGCCTATCAGGCTCCTCCGTCCATGGGATTTTCCAGGCAAGAGTGCTGGAGTGGGGTGCCATTTCCTTCTCCAGGGGATCTTCCCGACCCAGGAATCGAACCTGGGTCTCCTGCATTGCGGGCAGACGCTTTACCATTTGAGCTACCAGGGAAGCCCTCCAAAATAAAATTTATAGAGATAAATTTAAATAAATTTAAATTTATTTAAATTAATTTTATTTATTAATTAAATTTATTTAAATTAAATAAAAAAATAAAATTTAAATAACTTTTAAAAGAAAATCAAGGGTCAAAATACTTCACAATTTTTCAGAGAAAATTGTATATGGAAAAAATGCAAACTATCTGATTACTCTCAATCTAAATTCCCAGAAGGCAGGGTCATACAAATGTCTGTTGGTCACAGAATTTTTTTTGTCTTTGTCATAAATAGAAAAAAGACTTTTTGAGAACCCCAAATTCAAATTCTGAACCATGATGTGGAATGGAGGAACCTTGAACTTTAATATGAATCATGAAAATCAGTGGTATTTATTAAAAATAGAGGTGGAATGAATAGGTGGAGCAGAGAGAATTTTAAGACAGTTCTATAAGACATTCTACAGGATCTTATAATGATAGATACATGTCATTATCTATTCATCTACAGCCACAGAATGCACAACAGCAAGAAGGGATCGTAATGTAAACTGTGGATTTGGGTGATAATGCTGTGTCAATGCAGGCTCATCTATTAACAAACATACCACTCTGGTAGAGGATGCTGTTTGGAGAAGGCAGTGGCACCCCACTCCAGTACTCTTGCCTGGAAAATCCCATGGACGGAGGAGCCTGGTAGACTGCAGTCCATGGGGTCGCGAAGAGTCAGACATGACTGAGCGACTTCACTTTCACTTTTCACCTTCATGCATTGGAGAAGGAAATGGCAACCCACTCCAGTGTTCTTGCCTGGAGAATCCCAGGGACGGGGGAGCCTGGTGGGCTGCCGTCTATGGGGTCGCACAGAGTCGGACACGACTGAAGCGACTTAGCAGCAGCAGCAGCAGCAGCAGCAGCAGCAGAGGATGCTGACAGTGGGGAAATCTACCCATGTGTTGGGGCAATAGCTATATGGGAAATCCCTATACTCCCCACTCAGTTTTGCTGTGAACCTAAACTGCTCTAAAAAGTAGTCTATTAAAAAGAAGATAGAGTGCTATAGCTACCTTTCAGAAATTCTGATCAGTGTTCTGGGTGCCCTATGTTTATCAAGCCCCCAGGTGAACGCACCCTAGTGGTGAGAGAAACGCTAGTCTAGAATCCAGTCTTTCTGCATCTCTGCTTCGCCAAGCCCAGCACACCTTAAGTAGGGTTGCTTCGCAGCATTTTCCAAATCAGCTATGACTAATTTTTAGTCTGCTCTGATCCAGAATAAGTTCTGTCCCTTAGAAGTCTTCCTAAAAACCAGAAATCTCAATTGCAGGACCCAACATACTTCTCCCCTGGAAACCGATATCACTTCTGGCACTGGGTCAAACCAGTTTGAGGTCAAGAAGCAGGTATAGTCATCCTGATTTTTGTTGACCTGCAGAAGAATGCCTCTTTTTAAACGCAGTCTTAGTTACACCTGTGTCTGAACAGGAAGTAACTAAGAAAACTAAGAACAGCGTCTATAGAGGTGTAAAACACCATGGAACCCGAAACACTGAGACAAGAGTTAGCAAAGATAGAAAAATAATTGTATAAATCACTTCTAATGAAAAAAGTCCTTGAAATTCCATGAAGATTACAAAACAGCATTTCTTGTAACATTTCTGGCAAAGGCCAACATGTTTTGAAAATATTTCTTATTGTTGATGAATACCCTTAAGCAATTTCTCAGTCCACAATAATTATTGAGCCTGAGACTAAATGGCAGATTTCCAGACTACCCTCACCATCCAATTCATTTCATTACTTTATGATTCAGCCATGCAATGGTTTTAAGACTATTGAGTTAGAACGAGAAAACAGTACTTTAGGGAACTTTGCTGGTGATCACTTTAGACAGATGGTAGGCAGTTTCCAGAATTTTTGTGCTTTCTTTAAATGAATAATATTTTCTTAAAAATAAAAAAGTGATTAATTTTTCACCATGCCAATGATTTATTATTAATCTAAATTTGTCACCTAGCAGCTTTATACATAGGGCTGGTTAAAATTACACAACACGAGATAACCTAGGCCCACCTCTCTAAGATAATCATATGATGGTCACTGAAGTAGTTAATGTATTATTATTGCTTCAGAATCAGTTTGTCTCCATGTAACATACTGTGTTAGTCTCCTTTTCTTGGTTCTATCATTCCTCTGACTTTTAGGGCCACTCCAAATCATGGGCATGTCTATGTAAATTTTTTAAAATTTTACCAAGTACATACCTAACATTTATCTATGAAACTTACCTGATTTCTATATACATTATATTCTGTATTTTCATTTTAGGGGGAAAATGATTGAAATCATTGAAATCATGAAATAAATTCATGATTTATACTTGAGATTATGAAAGTTTTTCCCTTTAATCTGATTTCTTGCATTCAAAAAGGAAGGCAAAGTGAGGCTTTTTTCCTGAACTGTATTGATCAAAAATGTATTGGAGAAAACACTTCATTAGAGTTTCCCCCACCAGGATTTTCCTTCCGCATAGACTGTTATCTTGTGCCCTTTGTAAGTTTTTTGATACAGAAGAGTTATTTCTGGAAGCTCTTAAGAATGAAAAAAGTGTATGATTATTGAGATGGTGTATCGACAAATATTTATTACAGTAATCCAGAAAAAAACTATTCTAACCACCTCACTTCAGGATGTTTATTTCTGAATAATAAAGGTTCTAGTCAGATGGTGAAAAAAAAAAACAAATTCATAAAATTCTAATTTCTTGCTTACCTCTTATATAGATACATTTGTAATTTATTCAATAATTATCTAGGTAGTTAATTCATATAAAAGAGTTTCTAAAATATAAAGCTTTTTCATCAACAGTTCTCTATGAAGGAGATAATATTTTAGCAAAATTTTTATAAAGTACAACATAAGAGCTTGTGAAAGGCAGCATTTCTCCTGTTTACTTGATAGACTATTCTGCTTTGCTCTTTTTTTTTTAAAGTGTGCTCAATCGTCAAGAAGAAAGAACTTAAATTCTCTTGAACAAAAGATAAGATGTCTGGAAAAGCAGAGAAAAGAGGTAATTTTGCAATATGAATTGGAGCCACATGGGCCATGAATGAATGCTGAGAATAAGAGGCACCTAGTGCCTTTTGTTTTTGTTGTTGGCTGCAGTATGTGTCTTCAGGGTAACAGACTGCACTGTACTGAGAGCAAATGCTTCTTTCTTACTCACCTACACGTCTCTTACTTGGTCTCTCAGTGCTTGTGCAAATGAATAAAAATGACAAACCCATAAATTCAATAATTATAATTTAATTTTTTTAATTAGATGTTTCTTCCACATGGGCCAGATGAGTTTATCATCTGGGCTGTTAATGCTCTGCAACTTGACACACCTTGAAACTCAAACTGTCTAAGGCTTTATTGTATAGCTGACTTGGGTACCATGACATTATGAGTTGGCATCTGACCAATAGGGATTAAGGAGCATTATCACAAAAGAAGTTTGTTTCAAAACGTCATTGGGTATGTAATGGATATTATTTTGAGTCCTGTTTTTCTGAGTTTAATGAATATTAGAACTTCTTTATTCTCCTTGACAGAGGAAGAGGTACAAAACTAACAATTCTGGCACCGCGTTGTCAATCTGGTACTTCCTTTTCTAAGTCATTTTCTATATTACAGCCTTTCTGTCTTCTTCTTCGGTGTCCTCCACCCTTCTTTGATACTGCGTAAAATAGTGTGCTCTTCTGAGGAAGTACTGAACTTCAGCAAAGTAATATTGCCAGAGCACAGAAATGTTAGTCCCTAAAATGACAGCAGCTCGGGGATCTTTATAAAATAGTATTATATAGTCTTATACTAAATATAAGAAATAAATAGAAATAAATATGACTTTAAAAAGTGAATGTATTATATAGTCTTATACTAAAAAGTCATATTTATTTCTAGCATCAGAGTTACCTAGCTATTGCCATGCTGGATGAGATATTTTGTTTTGTAACTAAGAGAAAGTTTTGTTACCTTTTTAGTCATTATATCTATCTTCTCCATGTCTCTCCTATATTTATAGTTGTTGGAATTTTAAAGTAGAAAGCTGTAGACTTCCCTGACTAGAAAACAAAAAAGAGGTCATAGTGTTTTTCCTTTCATCTATTTAGCACATAGTTTTGAAGTTTGAAACAAAGTTTCAAATTGTTTGCAGCCTAAGTTGCTTTTAAAATTGTCTTATGACAAAACTATTATTCCTCGAATAATCTAAGCTTTCAAAAAAGTGATATTATCTATTAGTTGAGTATATTATACAAATCATGTACTGATTTTTTAAAAAAATAAACACATTATTGCAAGCAAATGATTATCAGTTAATGAGACTTGGAATTTTTAATATAAATTCTGCCTTTAAAAGCTATAAGAAATATTACATTATAATAGTCAAGGTAAGCACATAGAAAAATATGGAAAGATTTGAAAAAAGACTTCAAAGATGAATAAATATTACAGAAAACCATTAATGCAATTTGTATCAAGTTCTAGTTGGATTGAACAAAGAAGATGAAAATTCAAATAAGTATGCAAAGTTAAAAGTTTCTAATAAATTGATTGGCTGACTAGTCAAGATGTACTAGTTTTTCATATGTGAGCCAATTATGAAAAGTGAATGTGTTAACTCATCCCAGATCTACCAGAATTTGGTGGAAAGAATACTGTCTTCACCAATGACTTCCAAAATCTTACCTCAAAAAGTGATTTCATTTTGACTAAATTTCCAACTGGGTAGAATCCTTTGTTAATTTACCAAATTCTAATAATTTCAGCTCCTGGAAGTTAACCAGCAATGGGATCAGCAATTTAGAAGCATGAAAGAGTTATATGAAAGAAAGGTAAACACCTCTCTTTTTGGTATTTGCTTTAAATCAATAATCTGAGTGAGCCAAGTATGTGAAGATTTTCATTGATTTCAACTACAGGAGATTTGTGAATAGCCAGCCATCTGTTGAAAAATGATAAGGGGGAGGGTGCTGAGTGTATTACTGGCCTCTTGGTACTGAAGATTAATGAAGGAAGCAAAGGTGTCAGTGAATTGTCTGGAGAATGTAAAAATAAAGATACTAAAAATAGCCTCCAGCAATATCTCGAAGTTCTTACGCACATTTATCATAGCTCACAGAGCATCCTGGCTCTGTTACTAGCAGCCATAAAAGCACAAAGTTATATGTGAGGTGAGAGATGGCTTAAAGTTCATACTGTTTTATACAAGGCTGGTTCTCTAATTCTTTATAGCATAAGCTGTTTCCCACAGATAAGGAAAGAATGCTAACAGTGAGTGAGGGAAAATGGGGCAAAACCCTCTTCTCTCTAAAGCATGTTCTCAGACAAGAAACTTTTGTTTTGGTGAGAAATAATCTTTTTTTTTTTTTTTTGGAAAAAAATATATTTAAAGAGGAAAAGTCAATTTATTATTTAAAATCATTTCATGTTTCAAAAAGAGAGAGAAGAGAAAGTAAATTCCCTAAATAATTCAAAATTAAGAAATTTGACCACACGTGAGAAATACAGCAGAATTGCTCTTTTCTTCCCCATTTTGATACTCAAAGTATTACATTTAGAAAAAGCAGGATAGTTTTCACTACACCAGGCCATGGCCAAGCCACCTTATATAATAATATTCAGAGGGGCAGCTTTTGAGTCTCCAAATTTTAAATCACATGATCCCAGAGAAAACATTTAGTTACCTTCCCAAAGGGCTTGCAGCTGCGTGAAGACCCAGGGTTAAAAATGGTCACACTCCCCATCTTTGATGAACTGCTTGATCCTAAGGCTTCTCTCGCTGGACCCCTGTCACCCAGACACCTCATTTGGAATTTAATAGCAGGTCAAGAGGCTTAGCACGCACCGCACAGCAGGTCAAGTGCTGTAGGTTACTGAGGAGCAAAGGCCATATCTGTTGTTCTGCAATGTAAGCACGTTCACTGATCTCCATCCTTCACTGCCCTCTTCAGATCAGGCAAGGCACACCTTGCCAGTTGAAAATAGAATGACAAGCCTCGATGGCTCCCGTAAGGTCTAAGGGGTTATTCCCTCCAAAGGGGTGTAGTCTGGAGAAAGGGGCCTACAATTTGTTTTGGTGTTTGCTTTTTCCTCTTGTAGAGGAAGCATTTTTTAAAACAGCAAAAGACCTGATCTTGGTTTGGGACAGTGGGAAGAAGAGCCCCTCCCTAGGGGATGCCCAGGAGTGAGCCAGTTCTGTCCCCGGGTGTTAGGTTGGGGAAAAATACAGGGGTTGGTGGGCTTCGGACTAGGTGTCTGCAGCTGTCTGTGAACCACTCCTGCAGGTCGCAGAGCTGAAATCGAAACTGGATTCCGCAGAAAGATTCCTGAGAACACTGGAGAAGGAGCGGCTGCAGAGCCCGAGGGAGAGCTTCCCGCCGCACTGCAGGACCAGTGAGCCGCTGCGGCGTGCGGAGGTGGGCGGGGCTCGGGAGCGAATCCCCGCCCCCAGGAGGGCGGGGCCCCTGCCACCGACGGGCCAGGGTGTACTGGTTTCGCAAGGGCCCAAACCAGGGGCCAGGTCTCTAGAATCAGAAGGATTCGCTTCCTCCTTTGCCGTTCAGCAGGCTCCATCCGCAGGGAGAACCAAGCCACAGATTTGGGGGTGTTTTTCTAGGGTATTGCAGCCTAGGAAAAAATTCATTTTGCTTTTTTGCTTTTACTCATACTGATTTATTTTTACTGCTATTGTTGATAATTTGACAAATCTTTGTACAGCTGCTTTTCACCTTACAAGAAGCTTTACAAATAAGTATGACTTTTGTCACCCTAAAAAGATAACATTTTTGAAAAATGCCTCATCCTCCTCATCTCATTTAACATTCTTTGCCCATCTGTGAGCAAAATATTACCTTTGTCATTTTAGAGATGAGAAGGCTGAGGTGTAGAGTTTAGACGGCTTGTCAATGTCTATAAGTAACACATGGGAAAATGGGACTTGACCCCAGTCTCCAGATTGGAACGGTCCTTTAGTCCTCCTGAGAACTAGAAAGTGGCATTGAGATGATGCCTTTTCTTAATGTGGACTGCTGGTTTTACTTTTAGTTATGGGACTTTATAGTTATGGGACTATGAACAAAGCTAGTAAAGATGATGGAATTCCAGTTAAGCTGTTTCAAATCCTAAAAGATGATGATGTGAAAGTGCTGCACTCAATATACCAGCAAATTTGGAAAATGAAGCAGTGGCCACAGGACTGGAAAAGGTCAGTTTTCATTCCAATTCCAAAGAGGCAATGCCAAAGAATGCTCAAACTACCACACAATTGCACTCATCTCACACGCTACTAAAGTAATGCTCAGAATTCTCCAAGCCAGGCTTCAGCAATACGTAAACTGTGAACTTCCAGATGTTCAAGCTGGTTTTAGAAAAGGCAGAGGAACCAGAGATCAAATTGCCAACATCCACTGGGTCATCAAAAAAGCAAGAGAGTCCCAGAAAAACATCTATTTCTGCTTTATTGACTATGCCGAAGCCTTTGACTGTGTGGATCACAACAAACTGTGGAAAATTCTTCAAGAGATGGGAGCACCAGATCACCTGATCTGCCCCCTGAGAGACCCATATGCAGGTCAAGAAGCATCAGTTAGAACTGGACATGGAACAACAGACTGGTTCCAAATTGGGTAAAGGAGTATTTCAAGGCTGTCAGGCTGCTTATTTAACTTACACGCAGAGTACATCATGCAAAATGCCAGGCTGGATGAAGCACAAGCTGGAATCAAGATAACTTCAAATACACAGATGACACCATCCTTATGGCAGAACGCAAAGAAAAACTAAAGAGTCTCTTGATGAAACTGAAAGAGGAGAGTGAAAATTTTGGATTTAAACTCAACATTCGGAAAACTAAGATCATGGCATCCAGTCTATCACTTCATGGCAAATAGATGGGGAAACAATGGAAACAGTGACAGACTTTATTTTGGGGGACTCCAAAATCACTGCAGATGGTGACTGCAGCCATGAAATTAAAACACACTTGCTCCTTGGAAGAAAAGCTATGACCAACCTAGACAGCATATTAAAGAGCAGACATATATCCTCCCCTTTGAAGCTCCCTCCCATCTCCCTCCCCATCCCACCCCTCTGATTAATGTTGAGGTTTGACAGAAAACAGCAAAATTCTGTAAAGAATTATCCTTCAATAAAAAAATAAATTAAATTAAAAAAAAAAAAAAAGCAGAGACATTACTTTGCTGACAAAGGTCAGTCTAGTCAAAGTTTTTCCAGTAGTCATGTATGGATGTAAGAGTAGGACTTTAAAGAAAGCTGAACATCAAAGAATTGAAGCCTTTGAACTGTAGTGTTGGAGAAGACTCTTGAGAGTCCCTTGGACTGCAAGGAGATCCAACCAGTCAATCCTAAAGAAAATTAGTCCTGAATATTCATTGGAAGGACTGATGCTGAAGCTGAAGCTCCAATACTTTGGCCACCTGATGCGAAGAACTGACTCATTTGAAAAGACCCTGATGCTGGGGAAAACTGAAGGCAGAAGGAGAGGGGGACCACAGAGGATAAGATGGTTGGATGGCATCACCGACACAATGGACATGAGTTTGAGCAAGCTCCGGGAGATGATGATGGACAGGGAGGCCTGACGTGCTGCAGTCCATGGGGTCGCAAAGAGTCAGACACGACTGAGCAACTGAATTTCACTGAACTGATGGGACTTCATGGATATTGTAGGAACAGGGCAGAGGCCTTTGAGCTCTAATGGCCTCTCATTTTTTCAGACAGGAAAAAGAAGAATAAGGCTAATTTTCTCAGGTGAAGTCTTGTGACTGATATTGTGATGAAGTGGTTGTGTTTTACAACATGTACCAGTCTTAAGGCAGTTTCACAAATTAGTACATGACAACGTTTTTTCAGATTTCCCACCTTGCTAAGAATATCTTTGACAGTGTCCAAAAAAAGCGAAGTTTAGCAATTCCCTTTCTGCCATGTAAAAGTTCCTTTCTGTTCCATCTATACCCAGCACAGGAATCATGGTTATTTTCTTCCCTATGCCATTTGGATCATTTTCTAGTTGAAATAATTTTCTCTTAAGCTATGCTAAATTAGAAAAAGATTGGTGAATTTTCTAGGTGTACATATAGATCTAGTCTGGTTAAACAAAGGCAAATAGAAATGTTTTCACTTTTAAAGAAAACAACTCACCTAAAGTTGATTTCTTAAATCATTGTTTTGGGAAATAATAGCTATTAAAACAATATATTTCAACATATAGATTTACCTAAATTCTGGAATATTTATTTTATTAGGTTAAAATTTTCTTCTCATTAAGAATCCAATTCACTCAACAAAAAGTTTACTGCCCAGAATATAAAATTAAGAGATAGGAGACAGCTGTTGTCTGAATCCAGAACCTGTGTCTAAGCCACCAGCCTTGCTTCAGGTACTTAAAACACTGGATTGCTTGAAGGTGTTCTGAGAAGTGGAGGAGTGATGGCAGTTGGACCAGCCCATTTGTACATTTTAAAAGTAATCATCACAAAAATACAGCACTCTGAGTAATTATCTGTGGTGTAGGGTCTTATTGTCTGAGGTTTTATCCTTTATCCTCTTCTGTCTCTCTCCAGGCCAGAATGAAACAGGGCTTTGAGATATTGGTATTTTTTGTTCCAATGACACTTTTTGCATTTTAAAACTTTCAATTATTTTTCAGTGAATCAGTCTTTCATCGCATAGGGAATAGCTTATTCTGCAGACTTATTTGATCCTTAGAAGTGAGGAGTGGGGATTTTGACATATTGTTCTGGGGCCACAAAACTTAGTAGCAGTAAGGATAATACAAAGATTTTTTCTATCCTCATCCTGACTTCCACCCAGAGTTGTTGTTGTTTAGTTGCTAACTCACATCCGACCGTTTTAAGATCCCACAGACTGTATCCTGCTAGGCTCCTCTGTCCATGGGATTTTCCAGGCAAGAATACTGAAGTAGGTTGCCATTTCCTTCTTTGGTGATCAAACCCACATCACCTGAACATCCAGGGATCAAACCCACATCACCTGCATTCACAGGCAGGTTCTTTACAGATGAACCATGAGGGAAGCCCACCCAGAGAATATTACTCAAGTGGGATGTTAAGTGAAAATCTAGTAGGTCTTGTTTTGTTGTTTTAATTTCAGTAGTAGTCCTACAAAATCATCTCATCTGAATGTTATTGATTTGGAATTTGTTTTCTTGCTTTCTATTTCAGAAGGAAAAGGAGAGCCTAAATGGAGAATTACATGAATTGAAGATAGAGAATAACCTTTTGAAGGAAAAAAATGCCCTCATGAACCACAAGAAGCAACATTATGAATGTGAAATAAAACGCCTCAATAAGGTATCAAGCCAGGTGAAGTTGGAGAGGTCAAATGTGAGGTTTCTGTATAAAGAGTACATTCTGGGTTGAAACTCACAGCAAAATCCACTCACGCTGCAATGCAGCTCACAGGCTTTGGGGGCTTGCACAAAAGGTCTCTGTAATTTTATAAATCTCTCCTATATTCCTCGTTCAGCTATACTTGGCTAAGGATTTTTTGGTGAATTCGTGTCCCTGCAAAGACTGTCATGAAAAAGATAAGGAGATATTATAAAAGAGAGTAAGAATTTCTTTTTTGGTAGTTCAAAGAACCGAATAAAACAAGTGGGTGGTTGCGAAGAGTAGTGTATGTCTTGGTCAACCACAAAGTTTCCTGAGGAAACAGACTGCACTTTAAAGTCATCACTGTGGAGCTGCTAGGTGTGAAGCAGACTATATGGAAGCAGGCTAAATGCCAAATCCAAGAATGACGGGCTTTCCGAGAAAAAGCCTTTTAGGGGGGAGAGTGGGGATAGCTCGATTAAGAAAATGCCGGTGATTTTAATGCCTTCGCTCCAACTTAACTATTCAAAGGAGCCACCTTTGAATTGCTGCAAAAGAATGACTTGTGAGTGTGTGTGTCTGTGTGTTGTTTCATGGACTAAACCTTAATTTTCTGTGGAAAGGGACTGCTGACTTGTTCAGAGGAAAAAAACTAAACCCTTTGCTGTTGACTTTTTCATACATGGACATAGAAATACCTGTAGGAGTTGAAATGTTCATCTCTCAAGCTAGGTATTTCTTGGCCAAAGTAACAGAAATTGTCTGCTAAAGTGAGCAGGTGATTGGCCTTAAACACGTGCTCAGGGCTTGCATTTTGGACTGTGTGACATCTTGTAGTTGAGGAGTTTCCAGAGGTGTAACTTAAAGATTCCCAGAGTGTTAACGATGTGCCTGTACAGCTAATGGGATGCTTTACAAATGTGATGCTGTATTTGATCTGTTTATGAGGCAAGCTAATATTCAGGATAAAGTGAGAAATTGGAGGTTGACTTCATAAACAGTGTACTTCTCTATCCTTTAAGAGAGAAAATCAATGTTCAGAGATACAGATTCAGGGCAAGTGGATTTTCTCTCTTATTCTCTGCTGGAAATTCTCTGCAAATGAATGAGAGGAACTGACATTAATTGAGATTATACTTGAAATTTCTCCCACTTTTGGTATGTCATCGCTTATTAGTTCTCTTCTCTGTTTCTCTAAATGTGGACATAAGGATATAAAGCCTGTATAAATTATAACAGTCAAGAACTCTGTTTTTAACTCAAGAAGCTCATATATAACCTTAATTTCTGTGTATCTGCTTTTATAGTCAACAAAATAAAAACTTTTAATACGTAAACACTTAATAGCTCATGATTATAATCCTGAAATCTCAATAAGAAAAATTAATTTGAGTAAAATTCAGAGTTTGATACAAATGTCATCTTCTCAAAGAGGATTTTTCTGGTTATCCTAACTAAAATTATATACTACACCTCTAAAATTTCCTGTTTTAGTTTTTCCTTGGAATTCATTGCTATTTAATACATGCAAAATATCTCATGTTTATTATCATATTTGCTTGCTATCTCCCAGTCTTGATTGTAAGCGCCATGTGGGCAGGATTTTTGCAGGGCAGACATCTCTGCTAGGCATGGTAGACCCAATGTTGAGTACTCACAATACTTTTAGTGGCCCATTGAGATGCTTACTTTCTCTTAAGGTCAGAGGGGAAAAAACTGAAAGTTTTAGGTCGAAAAAACATTTCGTATTAATATTAACATATTCATCTTTGTAAGAATGCAATTATATAACTTTACTATCAATACCTATTGTTTGAAGGAGGAGACACACAAGGACAGTAGTCATAAGGGGGCCCTGAGTGTCTCTCTTTTGTTCACTGCTGTATTCAAAGTGCCTAGAACAGGGCCTGGCTCATAATATGTTCTTAAATATTTGTTGAGTGGATGAATTAACTAACTAATGTAATTTACTGATAACGTAATATGTTCAATAGCCAATTGTGATCCTGACATTTATGCTTTAATAGGCATAATGCTTTACTCTTATTTATGAGTAGTAAGAAAACATAAAAGTGTACTTCAAACAAGAAGAGATTTCATCTCCCACATCTATACCTTCAACTGTCACTTTTAAACACAGATAAAAAGTGATGAGCCATAAAAAGAATTTTTTCTCTTTTTTTTCATTTAGTACAAAGAGATTTTTTTCTCATTTAGTGTCTAATGAAATGTAAGAAATTATTCTGTTTTATACTGTAGATTTTTCTTTTCTCTTTTACCACTGTAATAAATAGAAGTTACTCAAAAATGATGATTTGGGTAGCTAATTGTGCACACCATTCATCACAGGATGGAATTTGGGGCCCACCCTGCTTGCTCAAACTTACTGCCTGCTAACCCAGTCTCTCAGCAGAAATGCATAGCATGTCAGCTTAGCAATTAGCAGATGGTTTTCAGAAGTTCACACAGCTACATGTACTCAGTTCTACTTTTTTGCTTTGAAGGAGATACCTAAAGGTATTGTTTTCATGAAGTCTGGACAAGAGAATCCAAATGTTTAATCTAAGTGAGAAAAATTACCTGGGGCTAGTCAACCAGTCAGAGAAGGCAATGGCACCCCACTCTAGTACTCTTGCCTGGAAAATCCCATGGACGGAGGAGCCTGGTAGGCTGCAGTCCGTGGGGTAGCTAAGAGTGAGACACGACTGAGCAACTTCACTTTCACTTTTCACTTTCATTCATTGGAGAAGGAAATGGCAACCCACTCCGATGTTCTTGCCTGGAGAATCCCAGGGATGGGGGAGCCTGGTGGACTGCCGTCTATGGGGTCACACAGAGTCGGACACGACTGAAGCGACTTAGCAGCAGCAGTAGCAGTCAACCAGTGCCACCCATGGGCAGAAGTGACGTGTCTGCCATCTCACCATCAATGTGTTTAGTATATCTTATCTGTACTGATGGTAAACTGCTGTTCTAGAATAAGTTACAGGTATTTGTTCAGGGAAGTTGGAAAACCCCAAGATGAAATAAATATCTGCTAAACTCACCTTTCATTTATGATTCATTTGCAAAATTTCTAGAAGTCTGAATAGGTAGATCAGGAAATTCAAATATTACAAGACCCACAAAAAGTCTATTTATAGCTGTAGAATAAGGAGCCAGCATACTTGATTACCTTGACTCACTTCATTCACCCCACCTAGACTCTGATGCTACTAACACTTTTTTTTTTAAATATAGCTATCATGATAATTCCTAGAACTATGTAGATTAGCAATACATTCTAACAAAACACAAATTATTACACAACTTCTGTTGTTTTAAGAATTCCTGGAGGAAGAAAAAAGTTCTTGTTTTTCTTACAACCTCCTGAAAAATGGTATTTAATCAGAAGTATAGCTATCATGATAATTCCTAGAACTATGTAGATTAGCAATACATTCTAACAAAACACAAATTATTAAACAACTTCCGTTGTTTTAAGAATTCCTGGAGGAAGAAAAAAGTTCTTGTTTTTCTTTCAACCTCCTGAAAAATGGTATTTATATCAGTCTAGACAGCATCCATCACCCCACTCCAGTCCTCTTGCCTGGAAAATCCCATGGACAGAGGAGCCTGGAAGGCTGCAGTCCATGGGATTGCTAAGAGTCGGGTACGACAGAGCGACTTCACTTTCACTTTTCACTTTCATTCATTGGAGAAAGAAATGGCAACCCACTCCAGTGTTCTTGCCTGGAGAATCCCAGGGACGGGGGGAATCTGGTGGGCTGCCATCTATGGGGTTGCACAGAGTCGGATACGACTGAAGCAACTTAGCAGCAGCAGCAGCAGACAGCATCCATAGACTAGATGACATCCTATTAGGAAGTTTCTAGTCTTAATTATATACACATTTAACACCATAAACTTACTTTACTTTTCTAACCTTACAACCATATTACATAGTAATGCAGGGAAGTGAGTTACTAGTAGAATCATCAAATGAACATCACTGAAGCAACGAACGAGATACAGAGGAAGTACAGTCTTGTAGCGTTGGAAGTGAACTTGTCCTATCTGTATAGAGGACTCATTCGATAAGGAGCAAGCAGTCGTATTGTGTGTGGGCTTTGATATCACAACAAGATGAGATATGTTCTGTCACCATTTTTGGCAGCCATTTTATTTAACTCATCACAAGGCAAAGGTCTTCAGAATAGAGAGAGTATCTTTTATATAATCTGACAAAGTGTAGTATATGTAAGAGTACCATGGATTTATGAGTAAGGATGATGATCTGGTTGGCAAATCTAAGAGTCTCTTATTTCTTCCACTTCCTCACGCCATGGTGAAAGCACCAAATTGTACTGAATGTCAAGAAAGCAGAGCACTCTCTCCACCTTGTGGACTTCCCTGGTGGCTCAGTGGTAAAGAATCCACCTGGCCAGTGCAGGAGACGTGGGTTTGATCCCTGGTTCAGGGAGATCCTCTGGAGAAGCAAATGGCAACCAACCCCAGTATTCTTGCCCAGGAAATCCCGTGGGTGAGAAACTTGGCAGGCTACAGTGCATGGAGTCACAAAGAGTCAGACATGTCTTAGCGACTAAACAACAACACTCTACCCTGTGGTGGGTTAATGGATGTTTTATTGGAGAATAAATGTAACTGTAGCTAGGCCAGGGCATGGTATGCTGAACAAGTACAGAGCAGAACAGTACCACAGATCTAATGGTAACGAATCTGCATGGATTCCCACCTCTCCTGTAAGGGACATGGTTATATAGCAGAAATATATTACTCAGAATGTCATCCAAGATCATCAGCTGCAGCTTTTGAAAAATGCAGATTTTCAGTTCCAACCCCCACATATACTGATTCAGGATCCTTGGAACAATGCCCAGAGATGGGCATATATGCTGCCTCTCCAGGTGATTCTGACACTTCCTAAAGTTTGAGCTTTATTGATGGAGCATATATTTGACTGAAGCAGAGCCATGATTAGTCAGGTGGGAGGGAGGGTCTGTAATATCAAAAACCTTCTTAGGTAACAATGAGAATTGAATAACGTAAACACCATCATGGAAAAAAGACAGAGATTCTGGAAAAAATGCATATATGCTAGAAAATCAGAATAATGTTATTTAGTGAGGCCTTTAAAAATGAACTTCTACCTTGTGAGTGCATTTGAAATGATTGTAATAATTGCAGAGAAATACATATGTGGCAACTCTTAGGTCAACAGTGTGCTTATCTTATAACACAGGCTCTGCAGGATGCCTTGAAAGTGGATTGTTCTTCATCTCCTGAGGACCGTTTGGGGAAGTCTGAAATGGAGTGCAGCCGTGAGGAGATGCGAACAGAAATGGAAGTTCTCAAACAGCAGGTGAGAAGTTGAAAGTGGAGCAATCTTGAGGAGAACTTAGGGCCTGTTGTTCATGTGCTGCTTTAGACATTTCTAGAAATCCTGCTTTTCACATTGTGTCAAAGGTTTTTGCATGTATTTAATTATAATTACCTAATTTTAAAGCTTTATGGGAAAATTTAGATCAACTAGTCCAACTCTCACACTTTATAAAAGACAAAATTGAATTTCAGATGGGTTGAGTGGCTTGCCCAAGAGCACACAACTTAAAAGAAGGGCATGCTAATTAACCTTTCACTGAAATTCTATTAGTGCTGGTTTCAGAGATTTTCACGCAGACACAATTTATTTCGAAGACACTATTAACCCAAACTCTGGACCTTTTCAGAAAATGGTAGCAGCTGGGGTGCTCCTCCATAGCCGCAGACCTTCCAGGCTTTGGAACAATGAGGGCAGTTTTAAAGGGAATACTCTGCACTGATCACAGAGGAGGCACATCTGTTTATCTACTCCCACATATGGATGGCACTGCCTGGGAATTTACTGACGAGTTATGGCTTCCTCCTTTCCACCCACCCTGCTTCACTCACTGTTGCCAAGTACACAGCAAGAGTCAAGGATGCTCTAATAAGCTCCTGCATGCATCAGGGGCACAGGGCTATGGCACATAGCACTGCCTAAACTACCGGAGCCTAGATTCAGTTCATCTAGCTGTAACTGGGGAGGAGGCAATGGCACCCCACTCCAGTACTCTCGCCTGGAAAATCCCATGGACGGAGGAGCCTGGTAGGCTGGAGTCCATGGGGTCGCTGAGGGTCGGACATGACTGAGCAACTTCACTTTCACTTTTCACTTTCCTACATTGAAGAAGGAAATGGCAACCCACTCCAGTGTTCCTGCCTGGAGAATCCCAGGGACGGGGGAGCCTGGTGGGCTGCTGTCTATGGGGTCGCACAGAGTCAGACACAACTGAAGCGACTTAGCAGCAGCAGCTGGAACTGGCTTAGCCACGGGGCCACTCAAGCATATCACATCTCTTTTCCTATGAGAGGTAAAATGAACTAATATAGGTAAAAGGCTGGAACAGTTCAAGGTGATATTGATAAATACAGGAATTCCAATCCTCGAAGCACACATTGTTGGTGATATATTAACAATGGCAGGTTGCAGGGCAGGATGTCATAGAATGAAGAGTGGATATGTATGATTTTCTGCTGTCCCTGGGAGTAACTTTTTGGCTGTTTTTCTCTGAGCAAGTGCCAATTACAAGGAAATCTTGATGCAATACATAGAGAAATTGAGCAACTGTGATATTGTTATTCACGTTACTCTTATTACTTCACAGAATGTAACCTATTTATAAATCTAAACTATCCAGAGCATTTGACGTAAAACTGGATCTTTTTCTTCTATCAACTCCATTTGAATAATCTGCTTCATTACATTCAGGATCAAATACACAGCTTAAAAATAAACCCATGGAGAGAATAAGGGTACAGTCAGAGTGTTAAAACTCTGCTAGATTCTCAACCCCTGAAGTATCATTGGCACAAGCCAGGATTCCTCTGAATAAAGGACTGCTTATGTTCAGACACTCGAGTCATCTTCATTGCTCTCACATAATGTAAATTTCACGCAGGAGAGTTGCTCTTACATGCAGTGTTTACAGCAATGGTTTAGTTTGTATTTGATAGAGACAGTGGCAAGTATTCTTTTTTCATAACCCCCAAGAGTAGACCAGAATTAATCTCCTTCATTTTTGGCCCTTTTGATAGCTTTCTGCGTTCATATTTTAACTGTGCACATTTCTAACTGGATACCTACCATCATTATACCACCAAGTGCTGCATGAAACTCTAGAGGATTTAAATTCACAAAGAAACTGAGCTTGAATTGGCCACCTAAGTGATGACATCACTATAAGTGTGTTCTGGTCTAATCAATGGGCTTCTCCCACTTTAGTTGCCTCTGGTAATTGTTTATTAATTATACATTGATTAAACTGTATCTGTGCCTAAGACTGCTACTCTCAACAAAAAAAAGCCAACACCAGAAAACAAAATGTCAGCTTGACTGCGTGTAGTTCTTTTGCAATGCTTCTGATGAAAAAAGGCTTGAAATTAAATATGTATATCTGCATATAGAGCTATATAAAATGTTTCATTTTTTCCTCTCTTGCCTATTACTCTTTGTTCTATTATTATTAACATAAAATTGATAACACTGTAGTTAAAATTTGTTGCACTGTTGGTGATGATGGTGCAATGTGGTTTAACGTTAATAGACAAACATCTAACTGGTAGGTTCTCATGTAAGTTATAATTTAAATCTAGTTTTAGAGGAATTCCTTTGCTTCACTCCTTAAGCTTCATTTGTTTTCATAACTCCACATTCTAGTCTTCAAGCCACCAATCAACACCATGCCAATTAAAACAAACAATAATTAAATCTGTTCTGGGGCAGGGTTGTTTTGATTACTTTTCTACAATATTTGGAGTACCTCTCAAGAGGCATTCCACTAAAATATTCCTCTTTTTTTATGATATGTGCCCACAGTTACTTATAAAGGGCAACTCTGGTGAATGTCCTTTAACAAACATCCCTTGCTTTCCCACATACATGAGCCTTTCATTTTTAACTTGTGCTCAACTTATAATTTCTGTTTAGAAACTTTGACATGTCAGTATTCAGTGGCTTCGCTTAGCTATTGTCAGTAAACTGACTGAAGAACTTCAAGCAATATTTATATGTCAAAGCCTTGTTTTAGAGATGAATGATTTGTTCCAAAACAGTGACACTTAACATTGATGGAGTCGGGGCGGGGGGGGGGGGGGGGTCAAGTTTTCCTCACAGTCACGTAATATGCAATAGAAATATTGGTGAAAGGATTTTTTTCAAAATATCCATGAATTTACTTATGAATTACTGCTCAATGAGAAAAAAGTTGAGGAAGTGCCATTCTAAACAAACTAAAAGACAAAATTATAGTCACAGGTATCAAGATGGAGTCCCACCATAAAGAAATATTCATGAAAAGAGGACATCCATGTCAGATTGGACAAACCCAGACAGCATCTCTTCTGAACTCATTTAAATGGCTTAAGAGAAAAGGAAGCTAGCAGTAACAGCATGTTAATATTTCCTAGGTGCAAATATATGAAGAAGACTTCAAAAAGGAGCGATCAGACCGAGAAAGACTTAAGCAAGAAAAAGAGGAGCTACAGCAAATTATTCAGACTTCTCAATCCCAGTTGAACAGGCTGAATTCTCAGGTATAAGTTCAAATAACCTTTGCCAGCATATATGTATTTTATATTTATTTTCTCATTAAAAAATCAAGATATTTCGGCTTCTGTTAATGGCCATTTTTTTTTTTTTTTTTTGAGAAATTAGCATCTGGGATGAAATCATTTGTAAACAATTTTGTAAAGAGATGAAAATGACTGGCGATTCCTTTGAACTTAAGTATATTAAAGAGTTATCCAAGAAATTGGATTCCAAAGTCTTTTACAAAATCCAATTCTTTTGATCTTTTTTCTCATAATATTTATCTTGGTAGAATGAGAGTTGGAACTAAATAACACTTAAATTCAAAGACGAAATACTCCAATACATTAAAGTTGTTTCTAAATTCTTACCATTTTTCTTTGAAGGACTACATTGGAATGTTCCTATCTTCCAAAAACATGCATAATGAATGTCGTTTATATATCTAGTGAGACCAAGAATTTTGTTCAGTGGGTTCCCAGATTTAATGTAACTGGAGCGCTCTCAAGGAAGCCAGATAATATAAGCCACTTTATTAGAACAGAATATTAACTGTAAGCATGCTAAAATTAAGTGCAATAGAATTTATTAAACACAGACTCAAGAAGTTGCCATAATGAGTAAATATTGATGTTAATGAGGGAAATATAGCTAACACAATTTAGGCTTAAGATAAGAAAAGAGAAGTCGCTCAGTCGTGTCCGACTCCTAGCAACCCCATGGACTGCAGCCTACCAGGCTCCTCCATCCATGGGATTCTCCAGGCAAGAGTACTGGAGTGGGGTGCCATTGCCTTCTCCGTAAGATAATAAAAGGAACCACTAAATTTTTAATTTGCAAAATTGTGTAATGTGTTTCAATAGATAGGAAATTGTTGTGAGACATGCTGTGACAGCTCTGTAAGTTCAAAATTCTTAGTCTCAGAGGAGATTTTAAACTTTTTGTCATACTCTTCTTCCTAATACAAAATAGATTGTGAATTAAATTCTTTGTTTCTTCTTTGACATCTTTTTTAAGGATTAACTTTAAATTCCTAATTTCACATGGAAAATTATTTGGAACAACCATTTCCTTTCTAAGAAATTGGAAGGAATAAAATAATGGTAAAAACATAATAAAATGCTTTTTCTAAAAGTAATTCATGCAACCTACTTTTATAACAGTGGGTGAGAAATGTTCTGATTATTCTTAGAAAATTGCTCTCAATTTTTATGTCTTACATGCAGTACTGTCTTAATTTCTTTGAACTTGTCACTGCACAAATCATTTTACTACCTGACATATTTTAATTTTATTCATTCTACTACATTAAATCAGATTGATGATAAATATTTACCTAGATTGGCAATGTTCTTCCCATTATAGAAACTCTAGTACAGCTAGAAACACACAATCATCTATTTGTGTTATAGACTATAATCCACAGTAACTTTCTGTGTCATCTGTAATTTTTGTTTGATATCAACAAAATGAATGTGTTGTTTAATCACAGTGCTGTATAACTGTGCTTATGAACTAAAGGAGGATGTTAGTAATATGTTAAAACTATCAAAATTTTCTTTATAATGATAGTACAAGCATTTATTCTTCAAAAGTCTCATTTACTGAGGTAAAAGTATGATAGAATTCACAAAATGTAATAGATGATGTAACAATCTGTGTTAAATGTATTAACAGCAGATTAAATGCCATTATGGCATTATATTATATAATAGAGTACTTATTTGAGTAGTATATTACCTGTGGTCCAAATGGACCACTTGACCAAAGGAATTTTTAGGTCAAATCCATCTGTTTTGACCTAGTTGCTTACATACCAGAGTGTATTCCTCCTATCTCTGAGGATGGTGATTCCTCCTATCAACTCCTATTGAAAGGTTGTTGTTGAATCACACGAAGACACTGGGATTCTTGGCCCCCGGAGGAGAAGAATTCAATCTGGGACCAGAGATGAGGCTTGATCGCTCAGAGCTTTTGTATAATAAAGTTTTATTAAAGTATAAAGGAGATAGAGAAAGCTTCTGACATAGGCATCAGAAGGGGGCAGAAAGAGTACCTGCTTGCTAGTGTTAACAATGAAGTTATATAATCCAAAGAATGTCTGGAGGTTGTAAAGACCTCATCAGACCTACTCCCATAATTTACATTTTAAGATAACAGAATTAGCCAGAAGGTTTAATCCAGAGACTGTCCTCAGGCAGGATACATTATTGTTATATAATCCTAGGGAATGTGGAGAAAGAAAAAAAGTTTGTCCTTTCTTCCTCCTTGAGAATTCCAGACCCCTCTCTCCTTGGGAACCCCTAGACTCCTTATCAACCTACCTAGGAACTGACTCTCTCACTATCACTGCCTCCTATCATTTAAGGCAATGACTGGTAAAAATAGTGTGGCAAAGTGAAAGATGCTTAGGAGAAATCTAAGGATAAGAAAGTCTGATGTTCATGCCTGCTTTAACAGTTGGTGAGGACCTTGAGTAAATATTGAACTTTTTCCTGTACTTCCTTTTCTTCATCTGTAAAATGACAAAATTGAATTAGATGATCTCTAAAGTGTTTCATGTAATTCCAAAATTTCTGTCTCTAAAATAAGTTGGTTAACTTCTCTCACCATATGCGTGCTAAGTCGCTTCACTTGTGTCCAATTTTTTGTGCCCCTCTGGACTGTAGCCCTCCAGGCTCCTCTGTCCATGTCTTCTCGAGGCAAGAATACTAGAGTGGATTGCCACGATTTCCTCCAGGGAATCTTCCCAACCCAAAGATCAAACCCGAGTCTCTTAAGCCTCCTGCATACGCAGGCAGGTTCTTTACCACCACCATGCTGCTGCTGCTGCTAAGTCACTTCAGTCGTGTCCGACTCTGTATGACCCCATAGATGGCAGCCCACCAGGCCCCGCCGTCCCTGGGATTCTCCAGGCAAGAACACTGAAATGGATTGCCATTTCCTCCTCCAATGCCTGAAAGTGAAAAGTGAAAGTGAAGTCGCTCACCACCACCATACTCACCTGTAAAATATAATGATACTTGCCTCATGACTTCACAAGGTTATTCTCAGGATTAAGTGAAAAAAACAAAATCTATTCAAAAACATCCAGCCCAAGTCATGGCTCACAGGTATTTCATAAATAGTTTATTGGAAGGGAGAATTTATAATAGTTTCATTTAGTTTTATAATTAGCCTGCCACATTCAGCACCTCGTGATATCTAATTTTGATGCTTTCTTTCTGCAAGACATTTTGCTATATGCTTTGAAGGAACTAAAAAATAATCCACGCTACGAAAAGGCCCACAGTATAGTGAGGGGAACCTGTATAATCTATCCTCGTTGTTTGCAGGTTCCAATTTTGTGAATTCACCTACTCGCTAAAATATATTTGTCACCCCCAAAATCAATTCTTGGACCACATTTAAGTTCATTTGTGAACTTGCGCAGAGCAGCAAAATACTTGACCTCCTAACACACTTATTCCCAGTGGAAGTCCAAAAGGTGACGCTGCCTTCTTCTTTCAGCTCTCGTTCTATAAAAAGTATTCTTTTCATGGTCTATTTAGTGCCACATTTTTCACATTTTTGAGCTTTTTGTTGGGGATCTCATTTTTTAATGGCCCTCAAGCTAGTGCTGAAGTGCTATCCAGTGTTCCTAAGGGCAGGAAGGCTGCAAACTGCCTACTGGAGAAAAGATATGTGTCAGATAAGCTTCATTCAGGGATGAATATAGCGCTATTGTTTACGGATCTATAGTACTTACTAAACTTCATGGCAAATAGATGGGGAAACAATGGAAACAGTGACAGACTTTATTTTCTTCACCTCCAAAATCACTCTGGATGGTGACTGCAGCCATGAAATTCAAAGACGCTTGCTCCTTGGAAGAAAAGCAATGACAAACCTAGACAGCATATTAAAAAGCAGAGACATTATTTTGCCTACAAAGGTCCATATAGTCAAAGCCATGGTTTTTCCAGTAGTCATGTACAGATGTGAGAGCTGGACAATAAAAAAGTCTGAGTGCCAAAGAACTGATGCCTTTGAACTGTGATGCTGGGAAGACTCTTGAGAATCCCTTGGACAGCAAGTATTGACAGTGGTCAATACTGAAGGAAATCAACCCTGAATATTCATTGGAAGGACTGATGCCGAAGCTGAAGCCCCAATACTTCAGCCACCTGATGTGAAGAGTTGGCTCATTGGAAAAGGGCTCTGATGCTGGGAAAGATAGAAGGCAGAAGGAAAAGGGGATGACAGAGGATGATATGGTTGGATGGCATCACTGACTCAATGATATGAGTTTGAGCAAGCTCCAGGAGATGGTGAAGGGCAGGGAAGCCTGGTGTGCTGCAGTCCATGAGGTCACAAAGAGTCAGACACTACTGAGTGACTGAACACCAAATAAGGTATCTTTAACAGAAACACACATAAAACAAGATTATGTATTGATTGATTAACAAAAATGGCATGACCAGTGGCTGGTAGGAACCTAAGCCTGCATTTCCCTGGGAGCAGTGATTCAGTATTTGCTACTTCAGTGTTCATGCTTACTTTATAGAATATAACTACTGTGAATCAGGAGAATTGACTGAACATAGTGCACACTGGAGTACAAAAAGTACATGTAATAAATGTGAGACCCTATATGGGAGGACCAAAGGAGAGAATCCTTAATTCAGTTTTCTGTTGATGAGCAGGGCTGTGGATTAAAGATTTACTGAGCATGGCCCTGCCCATCAGAACAAGACCCAGGTTCCCCCTCAGTCAGTCTCTCCCATCAGGAAGCTTCCATAAGCCTCTTATCCTTCTCCATCAGAGGGCAGACAGACTTAAAACCACAATCACAGAAAACTAACCAATCTGATCACATGGACCACAGCCTTGTCTAACTCAATGAAACTATGAGCCATGCCATGTAGGGCCACCCAAGACGGGCGGGTCATGGTGGAGAGGGCTGACAAAATGTGGTCCACTGGAGAAGGGAATGGCAAACCACTTCAGTGTTCTTGCCTTGAGAACCCCATGAACAGTATGAAAAGGCAAAGAGATAGGACACTGAAAGATGAACTCCCCAGGTTGGTAGATGCCCAATATGCTACTGGAGATCAGTGGAGAAATAACTCCAGAAAGAATGAAGGGATGGAGCCAAAGCAAAAACAACACCCAGTTGTGGACATGACTGGTGATGGAAGTAAAGTCCGACGCTGTAGAAAGCAATATTGCATAGGAACCTGGAATGTTAGGTCCATAAATTAAGGCAAATTAGAAGTGGTCAAACAGGAGATGACAAGAGTGAACATCAACATTTTAGAAATCAGCAAACTAAAATGGAATGGAATGAGTAAATTTAACTCAGATGACCATTATATCTACTACTGTGGGCAAGAATCCCTTAGAAGAAATGGAGTATCCATCATAGTCAACAAAAGAGTCCAAAATGCAGTACTTGGATGCAATCTCAAAAATGACAGAATGATCTCTGTTCATTTTCAAGGCAAATTATTCAATATCACAGTAATCCAAGTCTATGCCCTGACCAGTAATGCTGAAGAAGCTGAAGTTGAATGGTTCTATGATGACCTACAAGACCTTCTAGAATTAATACCCCCCCAAAGATGTCCTTTTCATTATAGGGGACTGGAATGCAAAGGTAGGAAGTCAAGAAACACCTGGAGTAACAGGCAAATTTGGCCTTGGAGTAGAGAATGAAGCAGGGCAAAGGCTAATAGAGTTTTGCCAAGAGAACACACTGGTCATAGCAAACACCCTCTTCCAACAACACAAGAGAAGACTCTACACATGGGCATCACCAGATTGTCAATACTGAAATCGGATTGATTATATTCTTTGCAGCTAAAGATGGAGAAGCTCAATACAGTCAGCAAAAACAAGACTGGGAGCTGACTGTGGTTCAGATCATGTACTCCTTATTGCCAAATTCAGACTTGAAGAAAGTAGGGAAAACCACTAGACCATTCAGGTATGACCTAAATCAAATCCCTTACGATTATACAGTGGAAGTGAGAAATAGAATCAAGGGACTAGATCTGATAGAGTGCCTGATGAACTATGGACGGAGGTTCGTGACATTGTACAGGAGCCAGGGATCAAGACCATCCCCAAGAAAAAGAAATGCAAAAAGGCAAAATGGTTGTCTGAGGAGGCCTTACAAATAGCTGAGAAAAGAGAAGTGAAAGGCAAAGGAGAAGAGGAAAGATATGCCCATTTGAATGCAGAGTTCCAAAGAAAAACAAGAGTGAAGAAAGCCTTCCTCAGTGATCAATGCAAAGAAAGAGAGGAAAACAATAGAATGGGGAAAACTAGAGATCTCTTCAAGAAAATTAGAGATACAAAGGGAACATTTCATGCAAAATGGGGACAATAAAGGGCAGAAATGTTATGGATCTAACAGAAGCAGAAGATATTAACAGGTGGCAAGAATATACAGAAGAACTATACAAAAAAGATCTTCACAACCCAGATAATCACAATGGTGTGATCACTCACCTAGAGCCAGACATCCTGGAATGCAAAGTCAAGTGGGCCTTAGAAACCATCACTATGAACAAAGCTAGCAGAGGTGATGGAATCCAGTTGAGCTATTTCAAATCCTAAAAGATGATGTTGTGAAAGTGCTGCACTCAATATGCCAGCAAATTTGGAAAACACAACAGTGGCCACAGGACTGGAAAAGGGCAGCTTCCATTCCAATCCCCAAAAAAGGCAATACCAAAGAAATTCAAACTACCAAACAACTGCACAGATCTCACACGCTAGCAAAGTAATACTCAAAATTCTCCAAGCCAGGCTTCAACAGTACATGAACCAAGAACTTCCAGATGTTCAAGCTGGATTTAGAAGAGGCAGAGGAACCAGAGATCAAATTGCCAACATCCACTGGATCATAGACAAAGCAAGAGAGTTCCAGAAAAACATCTATTTCTGCTTTATTGACTATGCCAAAGCCTTTGACTATGTGGATCACAATAAACTGTGGAAAATTCTGAAAAACGTGGGAATACCAGGCCACCTGACCTGCTTCCTGAGAAATCTGTATGCACGTCAAGAAGCAACAATTAGACCTGGACATGGAACAACAGACTGGTTCCAAATAGGAAAAGGAGTACATCAAGGCTGTATATTGTCACCCTGCTTATTTAACTGATATGCAGAGTACATCATGAGAAACACTGGGCTGGATGAAGCACAAGCTGGAATGAAGATTGCTGGGAGAAATATCAATATCCTCAGATATGCAGATGACACCACCCTTATGGCAGAAAGCAAAGAAGAACTAAAGAGTCTCTTGATGAAAGTGAAAGAGGAGAGTGAAAAATTTGGATTTAAACTCAACATTCAGAAAAATAAGATCATGGCATCTGGTCCCATCACTTCATGGCAAACAGATGGGGAAACAATGGAAACGGTGACAGACTTTATTTTGGGGGGATCCAAAATCATTGTGGATGGTGACTGCAGCCATGAAATTTAAAGACGCTTGATCCTTGGAAGAAAAGCTATGACCAACCTAGAGAGCATATTAAAAAGCAGAGACGTTACTTTGCCGACAAAGTCCACCTAGTCAAAGCTATGGTTTTTCCAGTAGTCATGTATGGATGTGAGAGTTGGACTATAAAGAAAGCTGAGCACCAACGTATAGATGCTTTTGTACTATGGTGTTGGAGAAGACTCTTGAGAGTCCCTTGGACTGCAAAGAGATCCAACCAGTCCATCCTAAAGATCAGTCCTGGGTATTCATTGGAAGGACTGATGTTGAAGCTGAAACCAATACTTTGGCCACCTGATATGAAGAACTGACTCATTTGAAAAGACCCTGATGTTGGGAAAGATTGAAGGTGGGAGGAGAAGGGGATGACAGAGGATGAGATGGTTGGATGGCATCATTGACTCAACGGACATGAGTCTGAGTAAACTCCAGGAGTTGGTGATGGACAGGGAGGCCTGGAATGCTGCAGTCCATGGGATTGCAAAGAGTCGGACATGACTGAGAGACTGAACTGAACTGAAAGGAGAGAATAATTCCATAGGTGGGACTTGGAAAGGATTCATATGGCTCAGATGGTGAAGAATCCATCTGCAATGCAGGAGACCTGGGTTCAGTCCCTGGGTTTGGAAGATCCTCTCAAGAAGGGAATGGCTACCCATTCCAGTATTCTTTCCTGGAAAATTCCAGGGATAGAGGAGCCTGGTGGGCTTTAGTCCATGAAATCACAAAGAATTGGACATAACTGAGTGGCTAACACTTTCACTTTCACTTCAGGGATGACAACAGCATGACTAAAGAGTGCAAGAAAAACCAGCTTTCCTTAGATGTGTCAGATGTTGGGGGAACTCAGGGGAGATGACTCCGCCAGATGAAGTATACCAGTGTGACTTTGAACAAGTTACTCAGCATCTCATACCTCAGTGACCTCTTCTGCAAAATAGGAATATAAATTTTAAGTACCATTTAGAGGTATTGGAGGCTTGAATGTGAGTTATTAAGTATAAAGCACTTAGATCAGTGTCTGGCATGTATTAAGTGCATGTGCAACTTCTAAAATTTATTGTGGAAACTTTTGACTATACAATTGACTGTACAATTACATTCAATAAGCAGTAGAAGCTATTTATATACCCACATCTATGTCTATATCTACATTCACACCTAGATCCAAATACATCAACCTAAAACAGAATTGCAGTGGTCACAATAATTTGGAATAACAATTTTAAAATACCCAACTTTGCAAACTTCATTTGAAAATTTCACAATAGAACCAATTTATGCCTGGAAAATCCAAAACTCAACTATTTTTATTGGTATTATTGTTAGGGCTTCACCCCTTGGATTTCTGAGCAGATCCCTGC
This sequence comes from Bos taurus, assembly GCF_002263795.3. Lineage (NCBI taxonomy): Eukaryota > Metazoa > Chordata > Mammalia > Artiodactyla > Bovidae > Bos > Bos taurus. The sequence goes on along the minus strand of NC_037344.1, from coordinate 68,154,343 downwards.
CAACTGGGCCAGGAGTTGCTGTTTCTGATACACAAATGCTTTTGTCTTGTCCACAGATAAAAGCCTGTCAGATGGAGAAAGAAAAACTAGAGAGGCAATTAAAACAGGTATGTTGATCCTTACTCACAACTTCTTGTCATGTTAGAAGGGCCGACTCTGAGTTTTACTCACATTTATTCCCAAATGCAGCAGTTTCTCGTGGTCCCAATTAAAGGCAAATTCAAGTTCTGCTACAGAGGGCCTAGGACAACTCATGCTCTTCATTATCAATTAAAATGTCAGTGGAGAGATAATACTTAGGTACCAAGACCTCTCGACCCCAACACTCAAGAAAAGCACGTGCTTTACAGAATAGGTTTCAACAGGAGCACACGTCTTAGTGTGTGTTCATGCAGGTAGAAATTTCTTCATAGAGTACAAATACCTGAGAAATATATTTCCTTGATAGTTCATACAGTTGCTTACAAAACAGTTGAAAACAACATCAAAGATGTCTTCTGCCTTCTTTTGAGAAAGAATATCTTCTTGGGCATTAGAGCATTCCATTCCATTGGTTCTCTAGTAGACTTAGGAATGAATATTATTTCTCTTAATTCCTCATTTCCTCTCTGGACATTAGTTATATTGGAGTCTCTGGCTGCAGTTTAAGAAAATTTGTTTTATGACTTAAAGATTGGTTCTTCTTAAGTGAGGACTCTGTGAAGATAACTCAGAAGCATAAAGTTAACTCTATATACGTTTTCAGGTATTTTTAGTATCTTCAACATGGAAAAACAACTATAGTTTCACTTTGAATAAAATTTGGCCTATGGCTTCATCTGTCTCAGTATCTGCATTGACAGACCTCCTATCTTGAATTTAGATTATGCCAGATTTAGGCTAAACCTTAAGATTTCAACCAAACCTCGGGGTTTTATAAAGCAAGGGTCAGTGTGACTCCCCAGTTGCACCTGCTTTCGGTAAACTAACAGCATTCTTCTCCTCAGATGTGTTTCCCAACCTGTAACTGCGGCTGGAATTTCCACCTGAGGGATCCATACCTACTAATGGACCCTGGGGCTGTGCAGAACCTACAGAAGCACCCAGTAAGTAAAAGCCTCCATTCCAACCATCAAGTTCTATGTCTCTGCTGCTAAGTTGCTGCTAAGTCGCTTCAGTCGTGTCCAACTCTGTGCGACCCCATAGACGGCAGCCCACCAGGCTCCCCCGTCCCTGGGATTCTCCAGGCAAGAACACTGGCGTGGGTTGCCATTTCCTCCAATGCATGAAAGTGAAAGTGAAGTCACTCAGTCACGTCCAACTCTTCGCGACCCCATGGACTGCAGCCCACCAGGCTCCTCCGTCCATGGGACTTTCCAGGCAAAAGCACTGGAGTGGGGCGCCATTGCCTTCTCCGACTAATACTCTCTTTTGATAGAAATGATGTCTGTCTCTGGGATACTGGCACATATTATTTTCTACAAAAAGAGCCTCTATTTATCTTAGCCTCTGATTTGCAGAGTTACAGTGGTCAATGTACACTCTAAGTATCTTTGAAACTCTGCATATACAGGACATATAGATATGAATACATTCACTGAAAGGTATCAAATTGAGCTAAAATTCCATGAACAAACATACCATTTGATATGGGTCATTTTTAATGACACACCTGATTCTACCAAAGAAGACATTTCTGTGTATAAAGAAAAGCAAAGTGAACACAATAAAACAGTCTGGGAGATGCCTTTTTCAGTTGTAAATTTATATTCAACTACTGTGAATATGGTTACATCTGTGCAAAATAGTCTTTGACATTTTCCAATTGAAAGGGTATTCTTAAAGGATTCAAGAAAAAGTGACCCACTTAAGTTGCTTTCTATGGCTGTGTCTACCCAGGCAAAATGAAGTGAACAGTGAAGCAATTATTTGTGAGTGGAATTGATTTGAACAGTCAACCTGAATAAGTCAGACCCAAAACACCCTCCCTTTCCTTCTCAATGGCAGTATTCCACCCACCCTCCCCCATGGTCTGGAAATTTGTCTCTATTCTCTATTTCGCCTACATAGACAGAATCATTATGCAGGAAATAAATCATGCGTTTTTCTTCATTTTGGATTAGCTCAGACAATCTCTTTTCCCTTAATTATTATTAACCATATTTCTGATTATGCAAAGAATCTGAAATTTTAACTGGGCTTTTCCTAGGAGAACAGTAAAGGAGTTCAGAGTTGCCTGAAACTTCTCACACTTTTTGTATTTGAGGCTTTTGACTCAAAAGCCCTTTTCCAAATCAGGAGATAATTACTGTTTGGGTGGTGGAAGGATGTCAGAATTTAATGAGCATCTCTTATTTGACCCTGGTGTGACACAGTGCACAGATGAGAATTTGGTTCTTTTTGTGTTGCTGATGATCGCTGCTTCTGTCTGCTCTCCCCCCTCCATTTTTTTTTTTTCTTTACCTGTTTACTTACTTTTTTCTTTTCATTAGAAACATTTCTGGGAATCTCCAAACACAACTATCATTCTAATTTTTTTTTTCAGAATATAGAAGGAAATTAATATTGTGGGAAACATAAAGAGATAAAAATTTACTAAGGAGTTTAGTTGTCTACAGGTTAGGGAATTGGGGGGAAATGCTCTTGTGGAAGGTTAACTAGAAAACCAATGAGTCATTCAAATTTTCCTGGAAGTAAAAATGACTGTATACTTCAAATCTTCAAGAAGACAGAAATTCACCTACTACAAAAGCACATGAGTCTTTTCCTATCAATTACAAGCAATAAGGCAGTCCAGATCCCATAAAATCATCACAAAATAAAGGTCTGTATTTGAAACCAGATTCCAAGTCATGTAATGGCTACATTTTCAAGCAGTATTCAGTTAAACAAAATCTCAGTATAAGGATAAAAATTACAGAAACTCATAGAGTTCATTTAAAAATAATATTTCATGTTTCATGCTTATTTCTAAGCCTGAATTAAAGCCCATGCAATAGTGTTTGTAAAATTATGATATATTCACCTTCTTTTGGCAGCTGCCCTGGAATATAAAACTGAGGCTCACGTCACTTATCCAGTGTTATTTGAGACATTTAAAAATAAATGAGGAGATGAAAAACAGAGATGATCTCATATCCTCTCTTAGTTTTTTCATGGACCAAGAGGAGCCAAGAGCCTAGGTGTCTGAGTGAGGGTAAAGTGGAGTCAGACTGCACCAGATCCAGTATTTCTTAGCATCTTGTCAGGGTGCTTGTCAGGAACTGAAATTTTAGGCTACTTTCAGTGGTCTGGCAGCCCTGTAAAATACTCCCTATTGGCTGGTTGTTAGAGAAAATGTTCCTGAGTTATTTTCAGGTGGTAATTGAATAATAGAACAAAAGCTTTGTGTTCACTGTGTCTTGGGGAGAGAGGTAGAGGAAGCAGGGACCAGCATCTGGAGCAGGAAGACAGACCAACCTCCTGGGTAAAGCTGAGACTACTCTTTTCTAAGTGGGTAAATACAATATTCTGGCCTTGGACCTATATTTTGAAATTCAGGTCTATCGTTTATATTTTGTTTGTCTGTGTTCAGTCGTGTCCGACCTTTGCAACCCCATGGGTTGTAGCCACCAGGTTCCTCTGTCCATGGAATTTTCCCAGCAAGAACACTGGAGTGGGCTGTCATGTCCTCCTCCAGGGGATCTTCCCAACCCAGGGATCAAACCCACATCCTGAACTGGCAGGCAGATTCTTTACTACTTGATCCACCTGGAAAGCCCATCAGTTCAGTTCAGTTGCTCAGTCGTGTCCGACTCTTTGCGACCCCATGAATCGCAGCACGCCAGGCCTCCCTGTCCATCACCAACTCCCGGAGTTCACTCAGAGTCACGTCCATCGAGTCAGTGATGCCATCCAGCCATCTCATCCTCTGCGTCCCCTTCTCCTCCTGCCTTCAATCTTTCCCAGCATCAGGGTCTTTTCAAATGAATCAGGTCTTCACATCAGGTGGCCAAAGTATTGGAGCTTCAGCTTCAACATCAGGCCTTCCAATGAACACCCAGGACTGCCCATAGTTTATATTTATTTCACTGCAATTCATTTGACAGGTTTCCTGAGGTTCAATATCTAGCTGTTCTTAATTGGCGTACATCTAGGAGAAATTCCAAGAGAAGAATCCCAGTGCGCCCTGTCTTCTCACTGCCTCTCTAGTCTAAACTATGTAAGCAATTTAGAACAGTTTCTGCAGAGGAACATACCAAAGGAAAGTTTTTCCCTGCTTTCCCATCCTGAGCCTCCATAAGCCATGCCCTCATGGCTGAGATTTCTTCCTTGAACCAGTGGAAAACATTCAACTTGGACATTTTTGTCTTTTGGTCTTCCTGTTACCTCCTGTGTGAGGGTTTTAAAAAAGAGCATTTGTTGATGATAAATTCTTTTATTTATGGGCTATAGTACGTTTTTACAAATGTGTTTATACTTCTGCACATATTCAAAACACATCTGTTTCAAAAAAAAAAAGTCAGAATCCCAAATTCTGACCAAACACTTAGTGGATGTAGGAGGGGGGTGGGTCAGGAGATGATAACAGTGATCAGGGAGATAAGGGAGCAACAGGTTTGGGTAGCAACTACTTTTGTGTTGCCTGGGTAATAAAGCCACATAGAACAGCTATATTTTTAACAGGCCACCGTGTTTGCCTTGCAGCGCATATTGCTATAATAATGGTTTATTGTTCCACACAGCCAGACGACCAGTGGTATGCTCCTGACCAGTTTCCGCCAGATGTGCAGCACAAGGCAAGTGGTAAGACCACAGCTGGATTGAGAATTCTTTCATGTTTACATTTCAATAGGATCTTTGGGGGGGATGTTTACTCGACATGCATTCACTTGGACTTGGGGAGGACCCACTATAAAGTTGTGTTGCATACGCAACTCTAACATGATGCGCCTGGAGTTAAATCAAACTCCTTTAGAAAAAGAAAATGCTTGAGTGCAGAAATGCATGGATCTCAGTTCTGACTTCTATTCCTATTCCGTCTCAGAGTCAGTATTCCAGCTGGGGTTAGAGATTCCAGCAGAGCTCTGTTATACCAATAACAGCACAAAGTTCTGTGATTCTACTACAAAGTGCAGATGCACATCACTCTTTCAGGCTGAGGTTGCTAGACACATACTTCAAATGTCACTGGCAGACAGACAGACAGACGAAACCAAAAGCTTAGGGCCGTGTTCCCTAATGACTAAATGTCAGACTCCAAGTTTAGGCCAGAGTTGCCCACAACACCCACTCTTAAGTGTGCTTGAAAACAGTAAAAAGTCACTTACAAAGTACTCACAAATAAGAATACTCTTTTGTCTTATTTTTCTCTGGTTTATCACGCTCCTCTTTCTTTTCAGAACCTGCTAGACATTCTGCTTCTTGCTTCTCTGCTCTCATGAGGCCACCCAGAAGTGGGCTGAATAAACTGGGCTATAATCATAATCCCATTTCTGTTCTCATCACACGCAATCAAAACTCAGCAATGTCTGCTACATGCTTAAAAATTGCAACGTGACCCACACCTGGAACTCTTTAAGTAGTTAGTATCCAGATACTGGAATCCATCTAGAAAAGCTGAAAACGAGCCATAGTCCAGTTTCAGGCCATGCTTGAAATGTTTTCTCCTTTAGTTCATATCTGAGGGCACAGAATTCTAGTTTCCAGTACAAGGAGTCCAGTAGGGAGTGGAAGTACGGGCCAGGGATACCATATGTAGTTTCTCCGGTTGGGAACTTCACAAGTCCAGGGGCTTTTCATGGTAGTCTGCATAAACAGAGCTCCCTACAGTTGTGCAGTACACAACCTTGACAGCTGCACACAGAAGCAGTGGGAGTGGCAAAGGCCATAACTAACAGTAGCATTATGTAGAAGAAAGGTAAAGAGTGAGAACTCTGTAATAAAATGTCTATATATTTATCAGAAAACTGTAGTACTTTCTTTTTTCTTTTCTACTACTAATATAACCATTGTCTTTAATGAGGTTCTTGGGTTCAAGTCTTAATGGAGAACTTTTAATTGAAAAGCATGCTATTAACCATAATGGTCGTTGCATAATGTCTATGTTTTTGAAATCCATTATTATACAATAGCTGAGTTGCCACCCAATTATAATTTCCCATTTTATATGATATTGATCTGGAATGAATATTAAACATGTTTTCTCCTGCTGCTGCTGCTGCTGCTAAGTCGCTTCAGCTGTGTCCGACCCTGTGTGACCCCATAGACGGCAGCCCACCAGGCTCCCCTGTCCCTGGGATTCTCTAGGCAAGAACACTGGAGTGGGTTGCCATTTCCTTCTCCAATACATGAAAGTGAAAAGTGAAAGTGAAGTCGCTCAGTCGTGCCCAACTCTTCGCAACTCCATGGATTGCAGCCCACCAGGCTCCTCCATCCATGGGATTTTCCAGGCAAGAGTACTGGAATGGGGTGCCATTGCCTTCTCCATTTTCTCCTGAGTTGGAGTTTAATCACTAGACAAAAAATTATACAGTAGAAAATTCAATAATATCATGAAGCCATTTATATATCACTATTATATTCATCTTGGACAAATATCCTAGAACCTAATAACTATATAAAACAGGAATGAATTGTGATGACCTTCAGAAACTAAATAATATGCAAATATATAATTTTATAGTCAGTGTGTGAGACCAACTGATTTTTGTCTATTTGGTAAGAAATATAGAGCTTTGTGATGTAAAACATGTTGTGTGACATGGTCTACAGATGTAAAATTACAATGAAAAATTAGCCTTTATTATGTAGCAACCTGAGTACTTTTAAAACATTGTTTTAATCTTCACAACAATGCTATAAAGTGACCATTTTACAGATGAGGAAACTGATTAGGAAGATTTAGCCCTGGAATTAGATTTCAGGTACATTAAGACTTCCAAACCTGTGTTTTGAATCACATCCTATAGTGCCCTTGAAAACCTACCTCTCTCGCTATATTAAGCATTTTCTAAAATGATAGATATAAAAATGACAATTGGGGTCTTATCGTGGATAGTTATGGGACTAGTACCTAACCCTCAATAATTTCCTCTTCCTAGGAAGTCATAGCGTGCATTATCTGTGCTTCTCATTCGACATTTAGACTCTCACAGGTAAAAGACACAGTGCTATGTAAGAATGTGCTTAGTCGCTCAGTTGTGTTCAACTCTTTGCAATCCCATGGACTTTAGCCCACCAGGCTTCTCTGCCCATGGGATTCTCCAGGCAAGAATACTGGAGTGGGTTGCCGTGCCCTCCTCCAGGGGATCCTCGAAGCCCAGGGATCAAACCCAGGTCTCTCACATTGTAGGCGGATTCTTTCCTGACTGAGCCACCAGGGGAGCCCACTTAAGAATAAGTGCATAATAAATGTGTCATAAGATAAAAATCTTGCTTGAGCAGTCCTGGCAGAAACTGAAGGGATATTACCATTTGAAACCTGACCTCCATACCAACACAGCTCTGCAGCTATCTGTGGCTTGTCTATAGCAGGGAAAGGGTTGATCATGACCAGAGGACCATCATAGAGAGAAACTCCTTACTTAAAAATCTACCTGCTCCTCTTCTAGTTTCCAAAGCTGATGCTATTTCCAAGGTCAAGCCAGGTCTTGAGACTTGGCAGAAGCTCTGAAATCACCCTGTCACAGACATTGCATGTACCATTAATTAATTTCAGTAATGATTCTTGTTAGTTTTTGTTTCATTTAATTGGAAAGCTCCTTTTGCTTTGTAGAACCAATGCAGTTGCTCAGAATGCTTGAAAATAATTTTGTGGTATTGTTTAAAATATATAGGTTTTAAAATCTTTTTATTATAAAGATATTTCTATTGTCTCATTATATGACTAATATATTTATTCTCCACTATTCAAGAATATAGTGCTAGTCAATATGGCCTGTGTTTGGGGCCAGAAATACCAAAATTCAAGCTGTAGGAAGAAAATTGAGTAGAAAAATGAGACTCTTTTTGATAATCTATAAACAGAAACTATTTCTGAAAATTGCTCTAAGTTTTACTCATATAATAAATACTTTAAATATTTTGTTTAAATAAAAAGGATCCTTTTAAAAATATGGATATTTAAATTAATGTTAATTAGTACATGTGCTTTATAGATTGTCCTAGTTCTTGGTTTTTATTAATTTCTTATGCTCATGACAGATCTATTTTTCTGACCCCAATATATTTAGGATATTTTTATCTTAGCATCTTCCTTTGTGATTCCTCTTATTATAATTTAACCTTAAATAGTGACTCTGATTTTTACACATGGAGCCTTCTGATTTTTCAAAGGTATAGTGGGTGCAAAAGAAAGTGAAATTGAAGTCACTCAGTCATGTCCAACTCTTTGTGACCCATGGACTGTAGTCGGCCAGTCTCCTCCATCCTTGGGATTTTCCAGGCTAGAATACTGGAGTGGGTTGCCATGCCCTCCTCCAGGGGATCTTCCTGACCCAGGGGTCGAACCCAGGTCGCCCACATTACAGGCAGACTCTACCATCTGAGCCACCAAGGAATCCCAAAATATGTCGATCTTCCTATTAATAAATGAAGCTGGAAGGCCAGTATCAACTTTAGAACCCTGAGATTTCAGTCAGCTCTGTGCCAGAACACAGTGGCATGGAATGATCTGGGCAGTGCCCCCACCCGTGCCCTTTCACCCTCCCCCTGGGAGGGGTCTGGAGTGTGACTTTGAGAACAGCCCAGCGGGCATATCCCAACTTCATCCATATACCCCTCACTTAACAGAAGAGGACCACATGGAGCCTGGAAGCAGACCCAGGGTCGCCTGGCAGAGAACCTGTGGGTCTGCCTGCAGGTGCTGGGGCTTGTTCTAAAGGGAGGCAGGCTCCCTTAGTGAAGGGGAGTCTGGCTGGAGGAGGGCCAGAGCTGGGTCCTCTGAAGACGGGAGGAGACACAGGAAAGGGCTCCCTGGCTGAGCAGTAAGGTCAGCAGGTATTTAGTATACATGGGACAGTCGTCGGCTCAGCCTTGCTCTCAGTTACAGCCGTGGTTATTTTAGAGTGCTTTGGGGACACACTGAAAAGCAAATCTTTTAGAGCTAAAGATTTAAATAAAGGTTTCAAATCTTTGAGAGTTTCCTGGCTTTTTCTCTGCATAGGATTAAGTAATGGCATTTTTCTACTTTGAAGTCCACAGATGTTAATGGGTTACAGTTTCTGTTTAAATGTGTGATTTTACAAAGAATATTTCAATCTCATTTTATCCATTATCAGAATGGAATGCAAAATGATTTCCATGTTTCCAAAACAATTATGGCACAGTAGAGTTACTATAGCCTTGAAAACACATTGCTGCCTCCTTTCTGAAATGTTAGAAGGCTATGGTTTTTGACTGTATTTTATGCTGATCACTTCTGTACCTTCCAAAATTCTCATATGGTGTAGAGTTAAAGTTTGTCTAATAAGCTGTTCAGTCCTTACATATTTGGAACGCGTGAACATAGGCATGCAAGATTGTGTTGTAAGCAAACATCATTATTTCTTTATAATACAGAAGATCAAAGCCCAACCATTCTAACTGGCCTTTACCAATGTCAAGTAATAAGTAATTAATAGAATAATGGCTGAATTCGTTTCCTAGGACGACCACAACAAAATACCACAAACTAGGTGTCTTATTGCATCAAAAATTTGTGCTCTCACATAATTTATTCTCAGAAGTAGAAGTCCGAAATTTACGTGTTGACAAGAGTCAAGCTCCCTTTAGAGCCTGCAGGGAGGGGAGGGTCCTTCCTTGCGTCTTTCAGCTTTTAGTCATCCCAGATGTTCCCTGGTTGGGACAGCATAATCTGAATCTGTGTCTATTTTCTTCATGTGGCTATCTTCCCTTTGTGTCTGTGTCTCGATTTTCCCCTTCTTATATATATAAGGACACCAGTCATATTGGATTAGGCTAATCCAGTATAGCCTTATGTTAATCTGCAAAGCCCCTATTCCCAAATAAGGACATGTTTACAGGGTAAGGACTTAAACATATCTTTTAAAGAGGGCACAGTTCACCCTATAACACTGACTATACGCCAGAAACTATTTTAGGTGCTTTATGTTTATTATCTCATCAAAACCTTATAGCAACTGTGTGAAATGAGGACTGTCGTTGTCCTGTTTTGCAAACGTGGAGACTGAGGAGCAGAAAGATCATGTAACTTGTCGAACCCCACTTGGCTGGAACGCAGACACGCCCGCACAGTCGAGCTCCAAAGCCCACATTGTAACCGCTAAGCCATATCAAGTAAAATGTAGTAGTACCATACTTTGCACTATTGTATTTAAATAAATTCTGATGGTCTGTCCTGAAAGTCAGAATCTATATTTCTCAGTTTGTGTCTTTAATAGCTGTTTTTATATTTAAAAGTTACAGGTGATTTTACATTGGTAAATGGATTGGATTAGTTGGACTTTTACAGTTCCCAGTTGTATAAAGAGATAACAGACCAGTGTAAATAGCAAAAACTACTCAAGAAATGTAAGAAACAGCAGAAACTTAGAGACTATGCATTGTACAATTTTCAATACCAATGGACAAAACAATATTTTTCTTTTATAAAATATTTTACTTTCTTAGTGAATAGAGAAGAATTAATTGAAATTTAGAGACGGATAACTTTATGCCTGTTTCTAGAGTGTTAGAAAAGAGTTATAGGAGAAATGCCACCTCATCTTTAATACTCCAAAGGTCAACCTATCAGTAAACTAAGTGATTTTGCTACAAGAATACTAAATAGAATGCAAAGGTACATTTACATGTGCAGGAACATATGAAAATGCAAGTAGTAAATACATTCCTGCTGCTGCTGCTGCTAAGTCGCTTCAGTCATGTCCAACTCTGTGTGACTCAATAGACAGCCGCCCACCAGGCTCCCCCACCCCTGGGATTCTCCAGGCAAGAACACTGGAGTGGGTTGCCATTTCCTTCTCCAATGCATGAAAGTGAAAAATGAAAGGGAAGTCGCTCAGTCACATCCAAATCTTCGCGACCCCACAGACTGCAGCCCACCAGGCTCCTCCGTCCATGGGATTTTCCAGGCAAGAGTACTGGAGTGGGATGCCATCGCCTTCTCCGAAATACATTCCTAGACAAACACTAATCTTTATAAGCAATGGACTTTGGGATACATATATTGCTTTGAATTAGTGCTTTTGTTTTCTTTGGCTATACACCCAGGATTAGAATTGCTAGATCATATGGTAGTTCAATTTTTCATTTTTTTGAGGAGTTTCTATGTCATTTTCCGGAGAAGACAATGGCACCCCACTCCAGTACTCTTGCCTGGAAAATCTCATGGACGGAGGAGCCTGGTAGGCTGCAGTTCATGGGGTCACACAGAGTCGGACACGACTGAGCGACTTGACTTTCACTTTTCACTGTCATGCATTGGAGAAGGAAATGGCAACCCACTCCAGTGTTCTTTCCTGGAGAATCCCAGGGACGGGGGAGCCTGGTGGGCTGCCGTCTATGGGGTTGCACAGAGTCAGACATGACTGAAGCGACTTAGCAGCTGTGTCATTTTCCACGGTGGCTATACCAACTAACATTCCCACCAACAGTGCCCAAGGTTTACCATTTCTCCACTTCCTTGCCAACACTGGTTATCTGTGGTCTTTTTGATGACAGTCATTCGGGCAGGTGTGAGCTGATTTCTCATTGTGGTTTTGATTTTCATTTCTTTGATGATTAATGATGTGAGCATCTTTTCATGTGCCTATGGGTCAAATGTCTGTCTTCTTTGGAAAAATGTCTATTCAGGTCTTGTGTCCATTTTCAATTGTTTTTTGTTAATATTGAGTTATATGAGCTATTTATATATGTTAGCTTTAAACCCATGTTATTCAAATCATTTGCAAGTATTTTCCTCCCATTCAGTGGCTTGTCTTTTCATTTTGTTGACGGTTTCCTTTGCTGCGCAAATGCTTTCCAGTTTAATTATGTCCCATTCGTTTAGTTTTGCTTTTGTTCCTTTGCCTTAGATCAAAAAAAATATTGCTATGATTTATGTCAAAGAAGTTCTGCCTATGTTTTCTTCTATAAGATTTGTGGTTTCCAGTGGATATTTTTTTATATAATGACCACAGTTCTCAGAAAAATATTTCTTAAACATGGAAAAAGTAACTTTTCATCTTCCTGTTACTAAAATGTTAGTTTAGCATATATTTGAAATGCCAAATGCAGGGCAGCAAATATAAAACATTTAGCATACTAAATCGTTATCATCAATCAAGAAAACTCCATTTCTTGGCATTCATATGATTTTTTAATTCTGTTGCCATGAGTAAACTTCTTTATCTTCCCTATGGCAATCGTTTGTGGCATTTTTTCCTGCTCCTACTAAAATTCCAAATTTTTCATATTGGTTTTCATGATATGCATTTACATCTTACCAACTCTGATCTTTTCTATGGCCTTGGCAATAATGCACCCAGTATCATATTTTTAAAGTAGTATATTTGGCAATTATCTCTCTGTGGATTGAGTACTGAACCTAATAGTAACATATATAACTCACTTTCATAAGCAAATGCCAGAGCCACAAAAATGCTAGCAAGAATGAGGAGTAGTCCAGAGCATTCCTCCTCAGGCATGATCAGAACTAGGCCACAAGTGATTTCAGGAAATAGTACGCATATGTCAATGTTGAAAATAATAACCCTCCATTTGCCACCTCTTGATTTCGCAGTGTAAACTTGTGGGGGCTCATGAATAAAGTATTTCTTTTCTTGCCAGCCTCAAAGTTTATGTTAGCCCTAAGCCAGAAGAAAAGAAATGAATCTTTAATTTTCAATCTGAAGCATTTTCCCTTTGGTTTCCATAGGTCTCCCCTCAGAAAAGAAAGCCAGTCAGTAGACGCACACACCGGCGGAGGAGCACACGGGCCGGGGACAGCTTGGGGGAGGGCCCTCCGCCCGGTGCTTGCTGGGGCTCGTGACTGCCACCGCTGCACACCCCGCCTTCACTACGAATGCCCAGGAATGGCTCCCCTTGGCAGGAATGGAGGATGAGGCTGAGACAGCTGAGATCCTGATCGAGTCCAAGGAGCCAGAATTTACAGCCTATCACAGCTTCCAGTTTCCTGGAAATGAGATTTGGCTGATGAATTATGGGTGATGCCTCGAAACTCTCTTCAGTAGATTGCTGTTGGACTTTCAGGAATGATTTCATGATTTTTCAGCTCCATTTGTGATGCAGTGATATTGTGTGTTGATTTAAATGTGTTCCCTGGGGGAAAAGTTTCTGCAGTTATAAAATTTTAACATTGTTCCCATTATTTTTGTAGAGGCTTAGGTCTTTCAGCCAGTTTATCTAGATGCTATGTTCATGACTGTTCACCTCAGTGAACCTAGAAACAGAATTGAAGAGGTGTATATACTTTCTTAAATGGATTCAACCTAAAGAAAATAGTAAACTTGAAACTATAAACAAATCATTTAAGATGAGAAATTGTGAGCCTACTTCAGTTTTAGGTGGACTAGATTATGAAGGATAAAATCCTAATGTGATGGTGATGGCTTTGCTGTGTACATATGTATTTAGAGAAGTAGTTCAAAAATACATGAATTTGCAGTTAAATCTGTTTTCTTCCTGTGTATTTACATAATTACTAACAAAAAGCATAACTCTGTCTTCTCAAACTAATTAAAATGGAAAACAGATGTATCCAAATTTTATTGCAGTTAAATTATACTGTTACATGACAGATGTCTAAAGATTGTGCTAAGTCTGATAGCCTGCCAGACTCATCTGTCCATGGGATTCTCCAGGCAAGAATACTGGAGTAGGTTGCCATTTCCTCCTCCAGGGGATCTTTCCAACCCAGGGATTGAACCCGCATCTCTTACGTCTCCTGCATTGGCAGGTGGGTTCTTTACCTCTAATGCCACCTGGGAAGCCCCGAATTCAATCCTTTGAGAACTTTTCAGCAAACACAGATCAACAATATTTACAGGTATGCTGTGCTGTGCTGTGCTCTGCTTAGTGATTCAGTCATGTCTGACTCTTTGCGACCCCAAGGACTGTAGCCCACCAGGCTTCTCTGTCCATGGAGATTCTCCAACAAGAAAACTGGAGTGGGCTGCCATGCCCTCCTCCAGGAGATCTTCTCAACCTAGGAATTGAAACCAGGTCTCCTGCATTTCAAGAGGATTCTTTACCATCTGAACCACCAGGGAAGCCTCCCTAAAGATTAAAGAGATTTAAAAATACTAAGTTCATCCATTTAATAATGATTCTGTTAGGACCAACTGGAGATCCTCTTTGTGAGGAGGTGTAAAGCAAGAGTGTGAGATTCATGAATATCTGTATTTCTCTAAATATCTAAAGAACACCAGGAGCATCAGTTGAAGCTGCAGTCAAATAAATAATCCAGAGATACACGTGGGAGTATCTAGCTCCAACTTCCAGATGTTATTCTGCTTAATTCCAGCTCAATGTTTTCTACTTAAACTTCTGAAAATACTTGAAGCTTTGTATAATGGGAAGATTAAAGGTTCTTATGAAGTAAAATACTTTCAACCTCAGTCTTTGGTTGCTTAATTCTTAATGATTCTTGAGAAAGAATTATCCTTTCCTTACTAAAGCTTTGTTTTACTAAAGCTTTGTTTTTTCTACTACTTGTTAAAGAGACAAATCATTCCTGGCCAATACTTGAGTGTAAGTGAATCAGAAAAACAACAGTTGCTTCCTAACATTTTGCTATATTTTTGTAAATTCCCATTTCCTTGAATTAGTTAAAAAGTCATTGTAATCCAACTTCTAGTACTGGATTATGTTTGCTAACTGAGGTGTTCCGACCAGAATAAAAAGTGAATCTATATACAAGAAGTACTCCTTGATTGGCTTGTTATAGGTCAATTCAGCAGCAATAATACATGATTAATTTAGTGAAGATATCCTATTACTAATTAGCAAGTTGCCAAACATTGGCAAGACTTTACAAATGCTAATGTACTGGGAGAAAATCCAGTTTAGGTGAGACCTAATTTCTTTTGAACTCCCAGTGGGTGACGGCAAAAGTACAAAGAGGACCCTTGCTCAGAGTACTACTGCAAATCCGAGACCGGACTTCCACACCCGTCATCTGCAAGCCAGCCAGCCCCTCCTGTCCCTCTCCCTGAATCATGAGGGGACTGCTTGTGAGGGTCATACCCCTAGGCTATGCACTTGCCTCTTGATCACACACAACGTTAGCAACTCCATGGGGAATAGCCTTGTTCCTTTGAAAGCAGAGGAAGTCACAGCTCACAGTCTCAATCTCCCTTGCTTTGGAAAAGTAAAACCAGGCATATTTTAGATTTTCAATGATCACAGAGAATTTGATCTTTGACTTGAAGGTATCACATTAAAAGAAAAGCATATTCACTTTGTCATGGTTGTAGGGTGATGTCAGAAGACCTTCCTTGGAGCCTAGTTGGGTCTGGGAGTGGGGCCAGCTTCTAATGCTCACTCACGGGCTCAGAGGTTTTTAACTTCACTTTCCTTATCTGCAGAAAAGACTATTTCAGACTAAATTTCTAATATTATTAAGCATGGGCTAGCTTCCAGATGATTTTCCTTAGTTCATTTACTGAGCTCCATCACCAAGCAGAAGAGGCATAATGATCCTCTTGCTACAGGTGATTGATCAAAATGTGGCAAGAAAATGACAGAGCCAGGATTCAAATCTTCTCCAGGGCTGCCCGGTTCTGTGCATGCTCTAATCCTGCTTCTAAATTATTCCAGCAAGTTCCACTTGTTTTACAGTTCTTTTGGTCTTCATCAAGTTGCAGTACGAGAGCATATTTCTTAGGAGAAAATATTTTTATAAAAATGCTACATATTGTATAGAATTTATGCTACCCCCTGAGTAAAGAGAATTATCTCATTTAAGCTCCTACATAGAAAAAAAAAATAAACGTTTAATGTTAAAATGCATTAAAGGTACAAGTATGGGCCTTGTAGGTTGCTTTCACACACTGACACTTTTTCACATACCTCAGTCACTGGTAGAATTGAATCTAAAAGACATATATCTCCCAATTCCACCATTAAATTTAACGATTATTCTTTAAATACCCACTTGTTTTAAGCAATGTCCAGGCAGCTCAACATATCTCACGCTTCTTTCTCTCTGCACTAATTTTGATTGAGTCCATATCTGAAGGGAGGACAGACTCATTTAGCAGCCATTATTCTCCCCAGTGTAAGATCTCTTTGTCTTGTCTCATCTCTCACTTTTGTATTGATCTTCCTGATCACCTGCATGATATTACATCCTGGGAAGATATAAAATCAGTTGCATTGCTGCTGCAACTCTACTGTGATCTGGCTTAAGCTTCAAGTACAAGCTCAAAAGAAAAGAAAAATACTTGCTATAATCCTAACTTTTACTTTTCAATAATTTTAGAAATGATTTCTCTTGCCTACTTTCTTTTTTGTATATATACCTCTTCACTTTCGTCAGTCTCCTCTCCAAGGGAGAATGGTATTATGAGGAAACAGTTACACCTCCAGCCTTTGTGGTTCCATAAAAAAAGGAAAGTTCTGCTAATACACACATGCCATACACACACCCACAGACACTACAGGCACGTGTGCACGTGTGCACACACACACACACACACACACACACACACACACACACCACCCCACCTCTGCCTCCCCATCCTTCCAGGCAACACTGTGGGCCTCCGGTTTCTCTGTCTGTGGTTGGGTAGATAGATTCAAATGGAAAATTTTCCATAATAAAGCTATTTATTTCCCTTTGCCTCAAATGCTTGCATGTGTATAATATATTTCCAGGACTATTGACAAACTCTATCTTATGCTTCCTACAGGAAGTGATAACATTGAGGTCTAAAACCAATTAACTTGCCAGTAATTGCAAGTTATATGAGGGGAATTTAATGTTTGTGGAAAGGTGTGAGTCTCACTAATTTGTGTCCTGAACTCAGAAGTTAAAATAATTTCTCTCTGCTCTTCTTCCACTTTATTCCATTCCAATATCCAAAAGAAGAGCCCAATTTATGAGGTTCACGAAGTAACGACTTGGGTAAACTAAACCCAACCCATAGGGCTTCCCAATGCCCTTAATTTATTACTGAGAATTAATTGGCTGGGAGAATCCCTCCTGTGAACCGACTTTCTGGAATCTGCCCTTGACTGGGGGGGTAGTGTGCTGGGGTGGCCTGGTGAGCCTGTTTGCACATCTGCAGGGAAGCCTCTCAGCTCCCTTCTTGCTCCTCTGCAGCCCCTGGATGACAGCCCACATCGGCCAACACAGACGCACAGGCAGCTGGCAAGCATGAGGCCCCCTCCGCTGAGACACCCCTCTGCAGGCAGGAGGGTGGGCTTCCTGCTGGTGAAGCTACTCAGTGGGTCCCTTCACATGCCTTTGCCATGCTCAGTCCTTATCGTCCACCTGCCCTGGAAGGGGGGCTGAGAACACGTGTGCGAGTTCTCAGGGTCCACCTACGCTGAGACTGCATTTCTAGCAAGGGGATACGGCATTAAACAGGTTCAGGATGGGGAACACATGTATACCTGTGATGGATTCATTTTGATATTTGGCAAAACTAATACAATTATGTAAAGTTTAAAAATAAAATAAAAAAAAAAGAATCTAGCATGTAAAGGAGGAGAAGGTGATGGCACCCCACTCCAGTACTCTTGCCTGGAAAATCCCATGGACGGAGGAGCCTGGTGGGCTGCAGTCCATGGGGTCGCGAAGAGTCAGACACGACTGAGCGACTTCACTTTCACTTTTCACTTTCATGTATTGGAGAAGGAAATGGCAACCCACTCCAGTGTTCTTGCCTGGAGAATCCCAGGGACGGGGGAGCCTGGTGGGCTGCTGTCTATGGGATCGCACAGAGTCAGACACAACTGAAGCGACTTAGCAGAAGCAGCAGCAGCAGCATGTAAAGGTTGAGACTTATGCCTTCTCTCCTCCTTTGATTCTGTTTAACTTCCATGGGTTCTTTCTCTCTGTCCTGGGTGGAGGCTCTAATGTCTTCCTGTTTTCTGACTGCTTCTGAATGACTTAAATCAAAAACATGTCTTTCCCTTCAGTGTCCTCTACTTCTTTTTTCATACTCATTTCACGTTCCTTTTAAGTAACTGAAGTTTGAAAGAGGCAAGATGGATGCTAGCCTGCATGTCAACAGTATGATCTCAAGTTCTCTCTTATATGGGGGGTCTCTAGATTCCTATTTCTCAATCCAGATCCCTCTCCTGGTTCCTAATTAAGAGCCTAACACTTTGCAAACTGTGAGGAATGACATCTTCCCTTCTAAACCCACTCTGTCTTCTATACCTGATTTTCATCTACAGAATTGCCATTCATCTGGTCCCACAAACCAGAGGCCTCTGAAATAGCAGCGCTTCTCCCCTCTGCCTCCTCTAGCTGCCCATTTCACTGCCCCCATGTCTCTCAAATCTCTCTGCTCCTCTCCAGATCCTTCACTCTCAACATCTGTTCATACTTGCATCAGCTCTCACCTACGCTACCCCTGTAGTTCAAATGTCAGCCGGAGACCTAACCCTGCATCCCTCCTAACCTCTCCAGGAGCAGCTTACTTTTTTTTCTTTTGGCAACACTGGGCCCTGAGCTTCTGCTTCTGATAAATGAGATAGATCAGTCTTGTGGATCATCCCAATCCTGCTCCAACTGAGCTACCCTCCCCGTCCAGCCGGGGTACCTGACTTCTTTTCTCTGACATCCCTCACATGCACATGAGTGCACAATAAGAGACTTGGGGAGATCAGTGAAGACACTATTAGATAAGGGGGTCTTCTAGACCTAGGGATCGAACCCGCGTCTCTTACATCTCCTACATTGGCTTGAGGGTTCTTTACCACTAGTGCCACTGGGGAAGCCCATTATGTACTAAAGATTATTTTTTGTCACCATTTTCTGAAATTGCTTCGGGAATAGAATTCATGTTGGTGAAAAATAAATCTGTATGCAACTCACGTACACTCACAGAGAACAGAAGGGGAGGGAAAAAGTGGAAATAATAGATTTCAAATAATGAATCAGATAGCTTGTATTTCACTCTTTGCTACTGCTGCTGCTAAGTCACTTCAGTCGTGTCCGACTCTGTACAACCCCATAGATGGCGGCCCACCAGGCTCCCATGTCCCTGGGACTGGCAGCCCAGTAAAAGTGGTAGGGCTCTGGTATTTTGAAATTGTGGTCATGAAGTCCCCTGGCACAATCCTAAGAGCCACCACTAGGAACAATAGAAAGACTAGTTAGTACTCAGGGCCAGGGACCCTCTACCTGATCCAGAGAGAAGTTCCAAAGCCTTCTGATAGACATGGAAACAGAGCCTTCTTTAAGAGCTCGGTTGTCGTTCAGTCACTCAGTCGTGTCTGACTGTTTGTGACCCCATAAAGTGCAACACACCAGGGCTTCCCTGTCCTTCACCATCTCCTGGAGCTTGCTCAAACTCATGTCCATTGAGTCAGTGATGCAATCCAACTATTTCATCCCCTGTAATCCCCTTCTCCTCCTGTCTTCAATCTTTCCTAGCATTAGGGTCTTTTCAAATGAGCCAGTTCTTCACATCAGGGGGCCAAAGTATTGGAGTTTCAGCTTCAGCATCAGTCCTCCAATGAATATTCAGGACTGAATTCCTTTAGGATTAACTGGTTTGATCTCCTTGCAGTCCAAGGGACTCTCAAGAGTCTTCTACAACACCACAGTTCAAAAGCATCAATTCTTCTGTGCTCAGCCTTCTTTACAGTCCAAATCTCACATCCATACATGGCTACTGGAAAAACCATAGCTTTGACTACAGGGACCTTTGTTGGCAAAGTAATGTCTCTACTTTTTAACACTCTATCCAGGTTTTTCTTAACTGTTCTTCCAAGGAGCAAGGGTCTTTTAATGCTTGCCTAATTAAAAGATGCTTACTCCTTGGAAGCAAAGTTATGACCAACCTAGATAGCATATTAAAACGCAGAGACATTACTTTGTCCACAAAGGTCCCTCTAGTCAAGGCTTTGGTTTTTCCAGTAGTCATGTATGGATGTGAGAGTTGGACTGTGAAGAAGGCTGAGCACCGAAGAATTGATGCTTTTGAACTGTGGTGTTGGAGAAGACTCTTGAGAGTCCCTTGGACTGCAAGGAGATCCAACCAGTCCATCCTAAAGGAGATCAGCCCTGGGATTTCTTTGGAAGGAATGATGCTAAAGCTGAAACTCCAGTACTTTGGCCACCTCATGCGAGGACTTGACCCATTGGAAAAGACCCTGATGCTAGGAAAGATTGAAGACAGGAGGAGAAGGGGATTACAGGGAATGAAATAGTTGGATTGCATCACTGACTCAATGGACATGAGTTTGAGCAAGCTCCAGGAGATGGTGAAGGACAGGGAAGCCCTGGTGTGTTGCACTTTATGGGGTCACAAACAGTCAGACACGACTGAGTGACTGAACGACAACCGAGCTCTTAAAGAAGGCTCTGTTTCCATGTCTATCAGAAGGCTTTGGAACTTCTCTCTGGATCAGGTAGAGGGTCCCTGGCCCTGAGCACTAACTAGTCTTTCTATTGTTCCTAGTGGTGGCTCTTAGGATTGTGCCAGGGGACTTCATGACCACAATTTCAAAATACCAGAGCTACTGACACACACATCTTTTAATTAAGAGCTCTATCTTTTGTTATTTGATTAAAGGTGTGCACTATTTGCTGTGAAAGTGCTGCACTCAGTATGCCAGCAAATTTGGAAAACTCAGCAGTGGCCACAAGACTGGAAAAGGTCAGTTTTCATTCCAATCCCAAAGAAAGGCAATGCCAAAGAATGCTCAAACTACCACACTGCTGCTGCTGCTGCTGCTGCTAAGTCGCTTCAGTCATATCCCACTCTGTGTGACCCTATGGACAGCAGCCCACCAGGCTCCTCTGTCCCAGGGATTCTCCAGGCAAGAATACTGGAGTGGGTTGCCATTTCCTTCTCCAACACAATTGCACTCATTTCACACTCTAGTAAAGTAATGCGCAAAATTCTCCAAGCCAGGCTTCAGTAATACATGAACCGTGAACTTCCAGATGTTCAAGCTGGATTTAGAAAAAGCAGAGGAACCAGAGATCAAATTGCCAACATCTGCTGGATCATCAAAAAAGCAAGAGAGTTCCATAAAAACATCTATTTCTGCTTTATTGACTATGCCAAAACCTTTGACTGTGTGGATCACAATAAACTGTGGAAAATTCTGAAAGAAGGGAATACCAGACCACCTGACCTGCCTCTTGAGAAATATATATGCAGGTCATGAAGCAACAGTTAGAACTGGACATGGAACAACATGGAATAAAAACTGACCTTTTCCAGTCCTGTGGCCACAGCTAAGTTTTCCAAATAGGAAAAGGAGTATGTCAAGGCTGTATATTGTCACCCTGCTTATTTAACTTGTATGTAGAGTACATCATGAGAAATGCTGGGCTGGATGAAGCACAAGCTGGAATCAAGATTGCCGGGAGAAATACCAATAACCTCAGATGTGCAGATGACACGACCCTTATGGCAGAAAGTGAAGAGGAACTAAAAATCCTCTTGATGAAAGTGAAAGAGGAGAGTGAAAAAGCTGGCTTAAAGCTCAACATTCAAAAGACTAAGATCATGGCATCTGGTCCCATCACTTCATGGCAAATAGATGGGGAAACAGTGGAAACAGTGTCAGACTTTATTTTTGGGGGCTTCAAAATCACTGCAGATGGTGACTGCAGCCATGAAATTAAAAGACACTTGGTCCTTGGAAGAAAAGTTATGACCAGCCGAGACAACAGAGACATTACTTTGCCGATAAAGGTCCATCTGGTCAAGGCTATGGTTTTTCCAGTAGTCATGTATGGATGTGAGAGTTGGACTATAAAGAAAGCTGAGCACCGAAGACTTGATGCTTTTGAACTGTGGTGTTGGAGAAGACTCTTGAGAGTCCCTTGGACTGCAAGGAGATCCAACCAGTCCATCCTAAAGGAGATCAGTCCTGGGTGTTCATTGGAAGGACTGATGCTGAAGCTGAAACTCCAATACTTTGGACACCTGATGGGAAGAGCTGACTCATTTGAAAAGACCCTGATGCTGGGAAAGATTGAAGATGGGAAGAGAAGGGGACAACAGAGGATGAGATGGCCAGATGGCATCACCAACTCAATGGACGTGGTTTTGGGTAAACTCCAGGAGTTGGTAGTGAACAGGGAGGCCCGGCGTGCTGCAGTCCATGGGGTCGCAAAGAGGTAAACATGACTGAGTGACTGAACTGAATTGATTTTAAAATGCTTAAAAAAAAAAAAAATGGCCTGTAGTATAGCACAGAAATCCTCATTATGGCTTCCAAGACAATTCACACCCAAACAATTCTTCTTGGAGCATCCTCCCACTGCCAACCATCAGTGGCCCCCTTCCTGCTCTCACAGAGCCTCCCTTAGAGAAGTCTGCCACTGGTCTTGCTCATTTCCTCTTCTATGACCCCACCCACACCTGCTTCATGCATTAGACTAGTAACAGTCTTTTATAAACTACTGTTTATGTGTCTGTCTCCCTTGCTCCTAGAGAGAGGTATCATGGTTATTTTTAAACCTCTGACGCACAGCATAGTAACTCTGAGTTTGACCAAAACACTCAGCTTCTGTGAACTTCATAACCCTCTGTGATGACTCTATTTTGCCGTCTCTGTTTTACCAGCTCACAGTGACCTCCAAGCCTCATGTCACTCTGTATGTAAGCCTGGATATGAAATTTCGAACCTCTCGCAGGATCCACAAGTAATCTGATCCCTGCCATGAGTTTCCCATGGTTTGCACAGTCTGTTCTGAACATTTGTTGGGTCACAGGGATTGAGTTCATAGCATCCCACTACAGGTTCCTATCCAGTACTTAGGTACCCTGCCTTGCCCTCTACTATAGCTTTTTGCCTTATTATTTTTATTTTACTTTCTCTTCTGCCTTTTTGCACTTAGTATTCAGTCTCTGTCCTTGATTTCCAAACAAATTTTCCATTTTGTTTTTGGAATACTGCATTAATATCATTTAGGAAAATTTTTTTTTCTCCACTAGACCCAGTTTGATCGAAAGTGTCCTGTCCTGTCCTAGACAAGGAACAACCTTGTGATCCAAACCAGGCCAGTTGCACTCTCCTTTGCTGGAATTTGATCTTCAAGCCAGCAGAGTGCCTTGAGGAGGCAGTAGCTGCTCTATTGGCCCCTTAAGATTGACCACGCTCTACAACTTCCCTGTTATTCATGTCAGCAACCCATATCTCTCCAATCAGTTCTTTAAGTCAGCCAGAGTTAGTTTCTCTGGTTTGAAACAAAAGAATCTTAACCACAGATGCGGAAGATAAAGCTCAGAGTTTAAGTCCATGGTCCTGTGAAGAATATATGTACATATCCAATTGCTTTTTCTTTATTATATTTTAGAAAATCAAAAGTAGCATTGGTGGTAGCCTTAATATAATGAGATGAGTTAATTCAAATGTTATGCTTCCAAGTCTGACAAAATATTACCTAGGACGATTGCACAGTACATTTTAATATATTTTAAAGTGGAAAACACTGTAATACAAATAAAATACAATTATTCATTTGAATTTCCTCCAAAATCTGACAAAGTCCCTTAAGAAAATACTTTAATGAAGCAACTTTGGGAAAAGTTCCAATGAAAGAAAACCACCAAAGCCCATTCTAATTTCCTTATTTCTTTCAATGAAGTACCTGCTTGTATATAACTGATAATTACATTTTAATAGGTTGTTAATAAATAAATTATAGGAAATAGTATTCCTTTGTGAAAGCACTATACTGAATGGGTTCTGCTTTAAAAATCAGTGACATGATGGTGCTACATTCCAGCAAAGTTAAACTCTAGCATTGTAAGCTTTGAGTTATTCTGTAGCAAAACATTAATTCAAATACAGTGCAGCTCCTCAATGAGAAAGTAAGGTAAAATTCCCGATGGTTTCAAAATTTTCTGTCATCAACACATTTTTTGACATTTGGCCAGTTCTACACATACCCTAACTCACATCTTGATAATTATCTATTTTGAATGCTATTATTTATCAGTGTCATTTTACTGAAAATTTCTTTTGTTTGCATAAAACTGTACTGTGTGTGGCATGATGGGAGGGTAATATCAACCCGAGGCAGTTCCTGTTGTTTCTGAGGTCTAAGGAAAAATATTCTAGCAGCTGTGGGGAGAATACATTGAAGCCAGGGGAGACTAAATCTCCTTTTAATTTCCAACCTATTCCTTGGCCCTTCAATGTCTCTAGAAGGTATAAATATTCTCTTCCTTCCGTAAATCACAGGAGACAGTCAAAATTTGGCAAATTAAATTGAGCAAACTATAATGATGTTCAAATATGCTAGTAAAATTTTGTAAGATTTTTGTCAAAATGTATTATTTCAATAATTAGCAATGTAGACCTGTTTTCCCCAAAAGGATAACTAGGTTTTAATTTATTTTTATAGTATTCTTAGTTTAATAGGGCGCTAACAAACAGTATGGTGTGTGTATATTTCTCATAAAACATTAAAGTTGACCCCAGGATATGGATTAGTCACTAAGATAATTTACAAAGTTAAAATGAATTTTTATCTATGAGGAAGTGACAGTTCAATGTTTCTGATATAAATTTTATTTATATTCATACATTTAATTTTTCCAGGTTTATCATATGTTTTTCAAAAGAAATTATCACTAACATTATTTAGCAAATTTTTAATTTACCTTTAGACACTAATTCTTGCTTTGTTACCAAATAATTCAGCATCTATTTCCTTCGCCCTCCACCGATTGCTTTCCAGTAAAATGAAAAAAAAATCAGGTAAAAATAAGTTTTCTTCCCAATAGGAATAGTTGAGATAGTTTACAAGCTTTTATCTGAGGTCTTGTAAGAGATTCACTTTTATCAAGTAAGAATGTAACGAGTGAGCAGATTTTGTAGAAAGAGCACTGAACTTGGTGGGCTTTTTTTTCTCCTGATAACTTTCTGAAAGTTCTTTTGCACCAATAAACATGCCACCTGAGTGTACTGCAAATTCTTTATAAGCAATGATTGTAAGGATGTTACACGGCAGCTTGTAAAAGTTAGCGACAGCCATGCCAGTGTGGCATTTACACATCCTGGGACTGAGAATTGCTGGACTAAGAAGCAGAACTCAGAGTGTGCTAAGCCTTAAAACACTGTTCTCCCATTCTGATCTAAACTGACCTCTTCACAATCTTCTGATTTTACTAGACTTCGACAAGGGGAAGGAGGCAGTTAGCAGAAAGAGGGTTTATTAGTGAAATGGAGAAAGGATGACCTCAAAGAACATCCATCCTCTGACACTGCAGGAGCAAAACCAATCACCTTCCCTTCACCGGGAACTCCAGGAACATTACAGCCAGAAGTTCCTTATTCTCAAGTGTCACTGTCTGAAGCATTCAGGTCCTCTTTGTAAATTAGCAGCCCGTACATAACTATGTCATAATCATCAACCAAGCCAGCAGGGAACGCTTTTCTGAGAAAGGTCATCTGGGATGGCTCTTTATGGGATAACGGTCATCAAGTACTTTTTCAAAGTTTCTGTCTTAGCGCACATTTCACGGCCTAAGATGCTTCTCTGTGCTCCTTACTAGCATTTTA
The DNA here is from genome assembly GCF_002263795.3 of Bos taurus. Lineage (NCBI taxonomy): Eukaryota > Metazoa > Chordata > Mammalia > Artiodactyla > Bovidae > Bos > Bos taurus. Next base: position 68,128,711 of record NC_037344.1, on the reverse strand, counting down.
TTAGCTCTGAAAGTCCACACAGAAAGGGGCTCCCTCTGCTCTGATTCTTCACTTGAAATCACTGGGCTTTCTTTTTCCACTCTTTTCAAGCTTTCTTAAGAAAAAAAGCTTCTCTTCTTTCTTCAATTTTTCATCCACTTGAAATTACTGTCTTTGGTGTTTTGAAGATATTTCTTGGCTAAGAACCTGCCTCAACCGACCCAGCAACCGCAGTGTTGGACCACGTGGTCTTCCCTGACAGGGTCAGGCCTCTAATCCTAAACCTTCCACACGGCTGAGAGCAGCTCTCTGAGCCAGACTGGCTCCCAGCAGTCAAAAAGGATCCTCACGTTGTGAAGAGACAATGGTGAGAACCGATGTAGCTGCTGAAATCTTATACCATTGCAGATGCTCATGTGTGTACAGCTACAGCATCTATATAATATCCATATAGCTACGGCATATCTTTAAAACATGTTTTGCAAGTTACATTGTAGCTGAAGAATATATTCTAGATGAATTGAGAGGTAAAAACCTTAAAAGTGATATTGAACATAATAGAAGAAAGGAACAACTAAAAACATCCATAGATTTGGTCTACAAATGCAATCATAATCATGTGGACACCACAATATCATATGTGGTATTAACATGTAATATATTTAAATGTTTTTAAATAGCATAAATATGTAAACTTAAACTAGGAAAACACATACACATCAAATATGGTGAACAACTGGCTCATATGTTTAATATTTATTTAATAAATTTTTAATTTGTAAGCTATTTTGTCACTATCAAAAAGGTTTACAAAACTTTAACATGATAAGAAAATATAATAATAATATAACTTTTTAATTTTTTATAATATAAGGTAAGTAAAGAAAAAAGTGCCTTTTCAGCAATATGGTAGCAGCTAATTTGCACATTTCTGAGCCTGGCTTGGCTATTTGCTATCGTAATGATCCTTACATATTTTCAGTTCTTATTTTTGCCAACCTCAGTCTATGATTTCATTTTAAAGGATCATTTGGAAATTTTGAAGTGATCTATTGTTAGGCCATATCTAAGTTCTTTTGCTTTCTGATAGCGAAGTAGAACACATCTATGATCCCCCAAATCTGGATTAGTCAGTCAGTTCAGTCACTCAGTCGTGTTCGACTCTTTGCGACCCCATGAATCTCAGCACAACAGGCCTCCCTGTCCATCACCAACTCCCAGCGTTTACTCGAACTCATGTGTATCGAGTCGGTGATGCCATCCAGCCATCTCATCCTCCGTTGTCCCCTTCTCCTGCCCCCAATCCCTCCCAGCATCAGGGTCTTTTCCAGTGAGTCAACTCGTCGCATGAGGTAGTCAAAGTATTGGAGTTTCAGCTTCAGCATCAGCCCTTCCAATGAATATTCAGGACTGATTTCCTTTAACATGGACTGGTTGGATCTCCTTGCAGTCCAAGGGACTCTCAAGAGTCTTCTCCAACACCACAGTTCAAAAGCATCAATTCTTCGGTGCTCAGCTTTCTTCACAGTCCAACACTCACATCTATACATGACCACTGGAAAAACCAAAGCCTTGACTAAACAGACCTTTGTTGGCCAAGTAATGTCTCTGCTTTTTAATATGCTATCTAGGTTGGTCATAACTTTCCTTCCAAGGAATAAGCGTCTTTTAATTTCATGGCTGTAATCACCATCTGCAGTGATTTTGGAGCTCAAAAAAATAAAGTCTGACACTGTTTCCACTGTTTCCCCATCCATTTCCCATGAAGTGCTGGGACCAGATGCCATGATCTTAAGTTTTCTGAATGTTGAGCTTTAAGCCAAGTTTTTCACTCTCCTCTTTCACTTTCATCAAGAGGATTTTTAGTTCCTCTTCACTTTCTGCCATAAGGGTGGTGTCATCTGCACATCTGAGGTTATTGGTATTTCTCCCGGCAATCTTGATTCCAGCTTGTGTTTCTTCCAGCCCAGCATTTCTCATGATGTATTCTGCATGTAAGTTAAATAAACAGGGTGACAACATATAGCCTTGACATACTTCTTTTCCTATTTGGAACCAGTCTGTTGTTTCATGTCCAGTTCTAACTGTTGCTTCCTGACCTGCATATAGGTTTCTCAAGAGGCAGGTCGGGTGGTCTGGTATCTCCATCTCTTTCAGAATTTTCCACAGTTTGTTGTGATCCACACAGTCAAAGGCTTTAGCATAGTCAATAAAGCAGAAATAGATGTTTTTCTGGAGCTCTCTTGCTTTTTCCATGATCCAGCAGATGTTGGCAATTTGATCTCTGCTTCCTCTGCCTTTTCTAAAACCAGCTTGAACATCTGGAAGTTCACAGTTCATATATTGCTGAAGCCTGGCTTGGAGAATTTTGAGCATTACTTTACTAGCATGTGAGATGAGTGCAATTGTGCAGTAGTTTGAGCATTCTTTGGCATTGCCTTTCTTTGGGACTAAAATGAAAACTGACCTTTTTCAGTCCTGTGGCCACTGCCGAGTTTTCCAAATTTGCTGGCATATTGAGTGAAGCACTTTCACAGCATCATCTTTCAGGATTTGAAATAGGTCAACTGGAATTCCATCACCTCCACTAGCTTTGTTCGTAGTGATGCTTTCGAAGGCCCACTTGACTTCATATTCAAGGATGTCTGGCTCTAGGTGAGTGATCACACCATCGTGATTTGCAAATCAAGTAATATAGTTATTGGTAGTCTTATTTTAAAACTATTTTTTGAACTTAAAAATTTGGCCTAAATTTGAGCGTCCTTCATTTTATGGATTAGATGTATTTCATAATGCAGACTGTGCTATAATGTTAATGTTGGTGATTTATTAACTGTCTTACATAGTAAAATTAAAGATATATGCATAACCAAAAATTCCTCCAGGAAGAATTGAAGTTTAAATCTTCCAGCAAAAAGAAGACATGCTTGGTATTGGAATCACTAATGTCATTCAGAGCCCTTTAAGGACTTGAAAATTTTCTCCTATGAAAGATTTCTATTCTAGCACTGCTAACCAATTTTCAGTGATTCTAAGGTTATAGAAATTCTCATACTTCCCAGATTCTTTTGACCCAAAATCACAAGTTTGTGATTCCCCAAATTGAATTTTTTTTGCTACTTTGATTGGGTATATGCAATACAAATGGGGATCCTGTGGTAAGTTCAGATGGAAAGAATGAAAAATAAGAGTCTGGAACTCTTTCTTTCATGAACTTGTCTAGACCCAGAGCTACAACATGGTTTTCTCATGTTTCATACAAAGGGAATGAGCTAGATCCAATATTTCTAAAAGTTTTCCACTGAAGAACCTCTAGTTGCAAATGAGAATGAACGTGTTTGGAACAGAAACACTGTTAGAAAATTTCCATCATAGATTTTTTTTTTTTAATAGGCTTACTGTGCATCCTATGTCACAATATGTATTTATTTTCATATAAAAATGTTGAATAAAATTGAGATGTCGGAAAGCTGTTCCATGCATATTATGTAACTACTTATACTCCAGACATACTCTATTTCTCCAGGAAGATGCATTCTGTAATTCAAAGAACCTGACAAAACGGTTCTTCCTGTACTAAAGTCTTCAGAATTTCTGAGGCCAGACGGCAATATCGTATGTTGTCAGTAGGTGCCGCCACTTCCCATAATTTACTAGAAGGTGAAAATACCTTCGTTCACTGTCCATCAGCTAATTAGTACATTTTAAAATTAGTGCCATTAATGTAGAAGATACAGAAAGCAGCTTTGCTTAAAATTGGGATATTTTCCACTAGAAGTCTAGGAAAAAATTTCTATAGATGAATGCCGTGCAGAGTCAACGGAGGAGAACGGTGGCATCCTTCGGAAAGGCGTCCATTGTTTTCCTAGAGTTTGGGGTACCGAACATACTTTTATGATAGATTATGTTCCTTTTCTGACTTGCAAAACTTTAAAATAAAAAAAATTTTGTCAAATATATTAAAATAATTTTCCTTCATTTTAAAGAAAAACTCCAAAATAACAACACAGTGTTGTGGAAACTCATGGAATTTGGAGTCAGACAGATCTCAGTTTGAACCCATCTCTTCTGCTTACTACCTGGACAGTTGGAAGGAATTAACTTGGGCTGTTTTTGTTTTCTGGGTTTTTTTGCCAGTCCCTATTTCTTAATTCCAAGGTTTACACACTTAATAGAGCTTTTAGATGATTAAAAATGTATGTAAATCCCCTGGCATATAGTAGGCATTAAAAAAGTAGTAGTTATTAGCAGTAGTCAGTCATGTTTCAGCAAAGCCTCAGAAACTGTATTACTTCCATTGCATTAAATGTGGTAATATTGACTATTAGTATTAATAGTAGAATATTAAAGTTAACTTTCATTTGTTCGAATGCACTGTAACCACTGATGTTCTTGCCTGGGAAATCCCAGGGACAGAGAAGCCTGGTGGGATACGGTCCATGGGGTTGCAAGACAGCTGGACACGACTTAGCAACTAAACAACAAACACACGACAGAGCTAACATTTAAGAAGTAAATATATTTCCTTACCAAATCAGATTCCATTTAACCTTGAGTCTGATCTGAAATCCGGCCTCTGAGTTGAACTCAGTTGTAATAAGCACACTGTCTGCAGGCCACACAGTAGGAACACACTGGAGGGACCAGCTCATTCTCCACGTGCTGCTGCTGCTGCTAAGTCACTTCAGTTATGTCCGACTCTGTGCGACCCCATAGACCGCAGCCCACCAGGCTCCCCATCCCTGGGATTCTCCAGGCAAGAACACTGGAGTGGGTTGCCATTTCCTCCTCCAATGTATGAACGTGAAAAGTGAAAGTGAAGTCGCTCAGTCATGTCCAACTCTTAGCGACCCCGTGGACTGCAGCCCACCAGGCTCCTCCATCCATGGGATTTTCCAGGCAAGAGCACTGGAGTGGGGTGCCATTGCCTTCTCCGATTCTCCATGTGGGGGAAGTCCAAATACTCAAAAGCACTGAGGACAGAAGCGTGGTAAGCGCTTCGTAAGTGCTTTAAAGAACAGGAGATGCTTGACTGAAGTGGGTTAGAGTGAATTTTTGCTGATCAGCCCATCTGGGATTTACTGTTACCTAGTGGCAGGAGAAGTAGGAGGCAACAGAGGCTGAGATAGTTGGATGGCATCATCGACCCAATGGACATAAGTTTGAGCGAGTTCTGGGAGACAGTGAAGGACAGGGAAGCCTGGTATGCTGCTGCCATGGGGTCACAAAGAGTCAGACACAACTGAGTGACTGAACAACCAGCTCTACCCCACGGGCAGAGTAGAGAATGGCAACCATCATATTACTTAAATCATGGGGAGAGGTCTAATTAGAAGCCTCTGTGTGCACAAGTTAAAACAACACTCTTTATTGGTCTTGACATTTTGCATATACAGGGACACATTCAAGACACTCACACAACACAAGCAAAGTGTGTAACTAGGAAGGGAACTCATGTTTTCCCAGAATAACAGCCATAACTAAAGGCACGGGGAGGGCTCTGTCACACTGATCTCAGCTAGTCTTTATTTCACCATCTGGCTTCCTCTCCAGGGCTCCCTCCAAAGGGATGTCCTTAACAAACCCACCAGGGCCTTCTCTCCTATACATCAGTCCACGTAGAAGAAACAAAGGAAGCCGATTGTGATGATTTTCTCTGTAAGGCTTCACACCAGGCTTGTTAGCAGAAGCGTCCTCCTTCACCCAGTCTGGCTGGCCTCCCCTTCACAGTCAGGAGTCTTCATTCAAGTCTCCTTTAATGAGAGAAGCTGAGAGCGAACTCCGTAGTCCCAACCTTCCTCTTAAAGGAACGGAACTCCACCCTCTCGTCACAGCTACTTCCAGCAGCATTCCTAATAAGGCCCGGGCATGTTTTCCTGCAATAGTTATTCAGTGCCCACACAGTTTTATTTTGGAGTCACCATTGCTGTTGGTTCACCAGTTTGAGCTTACTCCATCCTAGTTCTGAACCATTTATCATTATGTTGGGTGGAATCTGTTTACTGAAGAGATGAGTCCTGAATCAAATAAAGGACAGTGTGCAAAAGCTCTTCCTGCTTCCAATTATTTCAGTGATTCCTTTGGGGCCAAATAAGGCACTTAATCTAGGCATGCTTAAATAATGCATAGGTGAGCTATAACCCATCTCAGTGGTGGCTCTTTTGATTTCCAGGCTCCCAGACCTTCTTGTGGACGTCACCACAGTCCATAGCGTCACACAGAGTCAGACACGACTGAAGTGACTTAACATGGCACAAAATTGTTTCTGTTTTATGTCCTGGTTTTTTTGGCTGCAAGGCATGTGGGATCTTGGCTCCCCAACTGGGGATCAAACCCACACCCCCTGCACTGGAAGTCAGAGTCAACCGCTGGACTGCCAGGGAAGTCCCCGAGATGCTGTCTTAAAACTTCAGGCATTTAGGCATTGATTTGTTGCTTGTAAGAAGTGATATTATTACTGTTTCCAAACAGTGGCTCTCAAAATGTGGCCCCCAGACTAGCTACATCAGCATCAGCTGGGACCTTGTTAGAAATGCAAGCTTTCAGGGCATACCCAGGAAGGTGAATCAGATGCTCCAGAGGGTGTCAGAACAATCATCCCAGGGCCTTGATGCCTGCTGAGCTTTCACGTGTGGGATCCTGGGCAGACAGCAGATTCTACCTTCACAGTAACTAGATAACACAGAGCAGAATCTCTCTCGTGCTGAGAGAAGTCTGAACAAAGCAGGCTGTGGAGGACCTTAAATACATCTTTCTGAAGCCTTTTGCCTCTACTACAGAAAGGTTGACATTTCAATATTTTCTTGTTCTCACCCCAATCTATTGTATCACATGAATCTTATTCCCTGAAACCAAGTCCTGTTGAAAAGAAGCAGGTGAATAATTCCAGGCAGTGGAAGCGCTCTAGATACGTAAGTGAGTGTGGTTCCCACACAGTAACCAGCAGGCTGTGCTTCTTTTAAGTATTTAAAAAGTCCTCCTCTGTAGGTTATTTGGGCTTCTCGGTGTCTGTTCTCTCTCTTCTTTACTAAGCTAGATCTCTTAAGATGTTGTTTTGTCCAAGGACTCTAGCCTTGTCTTAATAGGCTTTCTTCTCAGGCAGCATTTTGCTAATCCTCTCAGGTCAGTTCCAAATGCAGCCACTCTGATCATCTTTTCTGTTGCTGTTTCTTGACTTGACATGTGAGTAATCTCCTTCCTCTTTTCTCATTAGTCACCAGGCTCATACCTTGAGCCCTGATGTTCTCGGTAATCGTCAGGCTTCTTGTTCCTGTGCAGTCCATCCATTCACCCTCTTCAGCCCAAACCATTATTTTGTTAGTTTCCTTTGATCAGTCCTTTGAGTCCCTCATCTCTGCCTTTCTCTGGCATCTATTTAGCATCTGATAGCGTCACCTGGCGGAGAAGACAATGGCACCCACTCCAGTACTCTTGCCTGGGAAATCCCATGGATGGAGGAGCCTGGTGGGCTGCAGTCCATGGGGTCGCTAAGAGTCGGACACGACTGAGCGACTTCACTTTCACTTTTCACTTTCACGCATTGGAGGAGGAAATGGCAACCCACTCCAGTGTTCTTGCCTGGAGAATCCCAGGGACAGGGGGAGCCTGGTGGGCTGCCATCTCTGGGGTCGCACAGAGTCGGACACGACTGAAGTGACTAAGCAGCAGCAGCAGCAGCGTCACCTGGCCTAAATGTAGGCAAGCTGAGGGGCTGTCCACAGTGACAGGATGGACCCAAGAAAGGCTGAGAGGCAGACAATCTCCTTGTGGGTGGAATAGCTGACCCCAGAATCCATCTGTGTGTGGAAAAGGATGGAGACGTTTGCATGACATAGACCACAGCGGAAGTCAGGAGCCATGGCCTCGTCTCGCTGCTCCGTTCTGGGCGCGCTGAGCCGAGTCCACTTCCCTCTCACATGCCCTGCTTTGCGTGTTGCTTCCAGCCTTTGATTTACCCCTGCCTTTGTGTAAGTTGCAAAAAAAGTGGTCCCTCTGAGCAGACACACCCACAGGGCAGACATTTAACAAAGGGCCCTTCTGGGAGGACAAAATACAGACAGGTGGCCCTTCCCTTATGTCTACATGGCCCTAGGGGCTTAACCAGTGCGATTGGGGCTGGATTTCAAGCTCACTGCCACCCCACGACCCATGCTGCTGCCTTTGTTTCATGCTAACGTTGCAAAACCCGAGAGTTGGCACTGCTTATCTTTTCCCCATTTCTTATTGCTCTGCCTAAATCAGTGGTTCTCAAAGTACAATTCTTGGATCAATAGCATCATCACCTAGAAATGTACGCTGCAGACCTGCCTTAGCAAGCAGCCATCTGCGTTTAACCAAGCCCTCCGGATGATTCTAATGTACACTAAGGTTTGGAAACACTGCAAAAATACCTGACACATAACAGGTAAATGTTTGTTGGCTGAATGAGTGAAAGAATGTCTCCCTCAAAATCAAACTCAAGCATCATTCTCCTGAGCCTCGCTGAGCCTCCATCTCCTCTGGCTACCCCCACTCTCTGCTCTCAGCCAAGCCTGCATCCCTGCATTGCAGGGAGATTAAACACCCTGCAGGAAACCACTGGACCACTTGGCTCTTCACATGACTTAACTCCTTCAAAAGGAGGATTGGGTAGGAACTGTGTTTACTGAACTCCAATTTTGTAGCAACTCAACATAGTACTTTGTCTGCAGTAGGGACTCATTTCACATAGAACGAAGCAAAGGAGGAAGATTCAAACAAACCAGCAGGCAGAGAATAAAGTAGTCACCAGGCTAGGAACTGGTAACTCCCCAAAGGACCAGGGGCTAGAAGCTTTCTTTCTATGAAATTCCAGTCATGACTTCCCTGGGGGTCCAGGGGCTAAAACGTCCCCTTCCAATGCAGGGGGTACAGGTTCAATCCCTGGTGGGGGGCCAAGATCCCACATGCCTTAGACCAAAAAGCCAAAACATAAAAGACAAAAGGAGTATTGTAACAAATTCAATAAAGACTTTTAAAATGGTCCACATCAAAAATGTCTTTAAAAAAATTCCAATCAATTAAAAACCCGTTCAAAAAGATCTTTGAATCTTTGAAAAACTAATATGCTGTTTTTCCTTGTTCAGTTGTTTTGCATACTTTTAGTTTAATAATAAAATTGGTTTTGTCAGGTATTTAAGCCGCTTGTGGCTAGGGCAGCGTTTGCTTCCGTTTCTGGGTATGCATGGGAACAGGGTCAGAGGATGAAGATGGCTGGGTCCTGAGGATGCTCACCCCGTCAGCCGCAGGAGCACAGGGACACGGGGAGCTGGCCTCACAGGGGTGGATCTCTGGCTGAGAGAATGTGTGACAACTGTAGAAGATGCTCCTCACAACTTCCTGTCTAGACAACTGCTCCTCAAGTCACCCCAAAGGCAATGTTTATCAGGGTTGTTCCCCTTCACTTCCCCTTTAGTCTTCTTCAGCACAGCCTGTGAAGGGTGAGGGGCTTCCCACGTGGCGCTAGAGGTAAAGAACCCACCTGCCAGTACAGGAGACATAAGAGATGCAAGTTCGATCCCTGGGCGGAAGGTTCAATCCCTGGGCTGGGAAGATGCCCTGGAGAAGGAAATGCAACCCACTCCACTATTCTTACCTGGAGAATCCCATGGACAGAGGAGACTGGTGGGTTTCAGTCCAGAGGGTCACAAAGGGTCAAACATGACTGAAGCAACTTAGCACACATGCGTGAAAAATTAGTGCCTATAAAACTATTCTACCATAGAAAAGAATACCTCGAGAAACACATTTTGTACTTGTTTTAGTTTGCTAGGGCTGCCACTGCAAAACCCCACAGACTGGGGGGCTTAACCATCAGAGAGCTGCTTTCTCACAGTTCCAGAGGCTGGAAGCCCAGCAGAATGTGTCAGCAAACTTGATTTCTGGGCTTGCAGATGGCAAGCTGTCCTCACGTGGTCTTTCCCCGAAAGGCGAGCATCCTGGAGTCTCTTGTGTGTCCAAATTTCCTCTTATTAGAAAGACACCAGTCAGATTGGATTAGAGCCCACTAGAATGGCCTCAATGGCAACCCTTTCCAGTACTCTTGCCTGGAAAATCCCGTGGGCAGAGGAGCCTGGTAGGCTGCCGTCTATGGGGTCGCTATGAGTCGGACATGACTGAGTGACTTCACTTTCACTTTTCATTTCATGCATTGGAGAAGGAAATGGCAACCCACTCCAGTGTTCTTGCCTGGAGAATCCCAGGGATAGGGGAGCCTGGTGGGCTGCCGTCTATGGGGTCGCACAGAGTCGGACACAACTGAAGAGACTTAGCAGCAGCAGCAGCAGCAGAATGGCCTCATTTTAACTTAATAAGCTCTTTAAAGGTCTTAACTTTAAATATAGACACATTCTAAGGTACTGGGCATTACTGACTTAATATATAATTTGGGGGGAGGATATAATTGAGCCTATAACATATGGGAAAGCAAAACATGTCTCCTGTTCCCGGCTCGATTTGGGAGCAAGTCCATCCTTCACCAGGCTTTTGGGCAAATAAATGCACTTTCTCAGGTAGGTTATGTGCAGTTTGTCTGTCCTCTTTCCCTTGATGATCTGTACCCAGACTGGGCTGAACCCCTGAATCCCAAATGTGTCCCGAAATGTTCAGGATCTGTCCTCTGACTTTTCTGGATGTACCAGCTAGCATTTTAACCATTTCTAAGTGTTCAACTCAGTACCATTAAATACATTCATGGTGTTGTATAACAACCATCACTATCTATTTCCAGAATTTTTCCTCACCCCACACTGTACTCACTGAATAGTCAACCATTTTAGTCTTTTGAAATAAGAAATCCACTGACACCGAGCAATCTGTAGGCTAGGTTTCAAGTTCTTGAGAACAGGATAACAGGAACAAGAACTGTGACTTCAGACCTCCTTTATTCCAAGTGGTTAGAGGTATACTCTGTAGGCCTCCAATCTGCTTATAGACATACTGTGATTAGAAGTAAGACTCTGCCAAATCAGTAAAAAAAAAAAAAGAAAGAAAGAAAGAATCCAGCCACATTAATGTCTTAGAATCATCCAGATGATTAATATTTAAACGAAATATCTGACTAGACTGGCCTTCTTACTACTGTATTGCAAATGAGAGCCATTGTCAGAGGTTACCTTTGCACATTGCCTATCGATCACTTCAGATGGGCTCCGATATTGCTAGGAAGCCCCTTCTGTGCTATGGGACAAAAGCAATTGTCAGTATCAGAAATGCCAGGAACTGAACAGCAAACATTTGACCTTGAAGGCCAATAAATATTGTTGTTGAAATGAATGCATGCGTGCTAAGTCGCTTCAGTCACGTCCAACTTTGTGGGACACCATGGCCAGGCTCCTCTGTCCATGAGCTTCTCCAGGCAAGAATACTGGAGTGGGTTGCCATGCCCTCCTCCAGGGGATCTTCCCAACCCAGGGAATGAACCGGCATCTCTTACTCTCCTGCATTGGAAGGCGGATTCTTTACCACTAGCCACCTGGAAAACCACTTTGAAAATGAATAAATGAATGATTTCTATTACTCTGTATTTTTGGAAACACGTACCAGATTTTTAAAAATTCAAGTTTGTAGTTTGTTTCTTATCATAGTCATTCCAGTGTTACCTAGTTTGGCTCTCTGCACTGATTAAATTATCTTTCTTTTTCTTTTTTTTTTTCCAAACTTCTAGCGTGTCAAGCATAGGAAAAGTGTTTTATTTAAAAGCAGATATTTTTGTTTTCTAGCTTAATTATTTGGTTTCTACTTTGTTACTCTTGAATTTAGTATTTTAAACAAATTATTTCTGCTATTATCCTTATTATTTTCCTTTAACGCTGATTTCATTCAAGAAAAAAAAACCTAATTTTTGGAATTGAAGCTTTGTTTCTAAGTTAATGTCCACTAGATGGAACTATTGCTTCAAAAGAAGAGCCTGATGTCTTGTAAAGGATCCATTTCTAGAGCTTTCCCACTGAACTCCTAAAAACTGGTAGATGATAGACAATGCCATTTCTTTCTTTCTTTTTTAACTAACTCTTCTCTTTTTTTTTAAATAAATGACATTATCATTTAAAGCACATGCCACTTGAAGACATATTTTGAAGCTTTGCATCTCTAAGACTTTATTTATTTAAGCTGTCTTGATGCAGAGTTCTCTTTTTAAAACTTTTTTTTTCTATATATTTCACCAAGTTTAATGCAACAAATAAAAGTATCTTAGCTGTAAATGTGCCTTAAAAACAGAGGGAACTTGCTTAATGGGTCAAAAATTTTAAAATAAAATTCATAAAGGTGTAAATACAGTGCTTAACAAAAAGATAATAAAGCCTCAAGTGTGAAAACACATACAAAAAGATTAAATGTGAGTGATTATTCTATGTTTCTCAAGTTTCCAAAAAAAGATATGACTGTATTCACACGTATTTTAATATTTGCTAATGCAAATAGCATAGTAAAATTGTAGATTACTTTCCTTTCCTTTTTGCATTTGCTGACATGAATATAAAAATTCTCTTTGTAAACTGAAATTTGTCATGATTTACCCTTAGTTTAGCTTAAGCTTATAAAGCAGTTTATTCATTTTCCTACTATAATGTTTATCAGTAATATTTTAAAAGTATTTACTTAATGTTTTATGGCATATTACGTTTTATAATTAAACATGGCTTTGGAATTAACTATTAACTTATTACTTGTAGGAGCTACAGTTCTAAGAAAGAGAAGTTATGATCCAATTTAAAAGCATTTTAGTTCAAACCTTCAACATGATGATAAGTTTCCTCTCATGTTATCCCACAAGTATAAGTTTTAAACAATTGATAAAGAGAAATCAATCAACTCCTTGGCAAATTCTTTGAGGAAGTGATTGGAGACATCAAAGTGCATATTTCATAAAGCAAATCTGAGTCACCATGATGTCATTGAAAATACTATGATTCCTTTTTTTTTCTCTATTACAACTTAGGGGGAATTTTTATCATTATTATGTAAGTTTCAGGTGTTCAGCATCACAATTCAACATCTGCATATGCTACAAAGGGATCATTACCATAAGTCCAGTTACCATGCATCCCCATACAGGTGATCCTAAGGGGACTTTTTAAAATTGAAATAGTCATACTTTATTACTTCTTCAAATCTCTCACGATTAAAAAATGCTTTTAAAGTTTTGAGAGTAAATGCTCTTCCCTACATAACTTACTTAATTGTAAAATTTAGCAAATAAATCGAGGTACACACTGGCAGCGGTTACATAGCAAGGAGCGCGTGTGCTCAGTTGCCACCGACTCTTTGCAACTCCATGGACTGCAACCTGCCAGCCTCCTCTGTCCATGGAATTATCTAGGCAAGGATACAGGAGCGAGTTGCCATTTCCTGCTCCAGGGGATCTTCCCAACCCAGGGATGGAACCAACGACTCCTGCATTGGCAGGCGGATTCTCTACCTCAGAGTCAACCTGAGAAGTGGTTTTATAGACTTCTCCTTAATCATTTGTCAAAATAAAATTTTAAATATTAGGGCTTTTCCAGTTTATAGAGAAATAATTGACATAGATCACTGCATAAGTTTAAGGCATACAGCGTGATGGCTTGATTTACATATATTGTGAAATGACCACTATATATTCAGCTAACGTCCGTTTTCTCATATAGATACGATAAACAGAAAAGAAGAAATGAAAAAAAATTCTCCTTGTGATGAAAACTCTTAAGATTTACTCTCTTAACAGCCTTCCTGTATATCACACATCAGCATTAGCTATGGTTATCATATAGTACATTGCATCCTTAGTATTTATATCTCTAATAACTGGAGGTTTGTATCTTTTGATTTCCTTCCTCCAACTCCTCCTCACCCTGACCTCCCACCTCTGGGTAATCACAAGTCAGATCTGTTTTTCTATGATTTTTTAAAAATATATTCCACAGATAAGTAAGATCATATAGTATTTGTCTTTGTTTGTTGATTTATTTCACTTAGCATAATGCCTGCAAAGTCAATCCATGTTGTTAGACATGGTAGGATTTCTTTGTATTTTACAGCTGAATAATATTCCATTATATATATAAATACCCCATTATATATGTGAGTATATATACATATATATGTATATAATATAACTTCTTTATCCATTCTTCCATCAGTGAACACTTAGGGTGTGTGTCGTTTCCATGTCATGGCTCTTGTAAATAACATGGCTATGAACACTGGAGTGCAGATATCTTTTCAAGTTAGTGTTTTGTTCCTTTGGATATATTCTCTGAAATGGAATTGCTGGATCATATGGTGGCTCTATTTTTACTTTTTCAGGGAACATCTGCACTCCCAGCAACGGTGCCCAAGGGTTCCTTTTCCCTCCACATCCACACCAGCATTTATTATCTCTTATCTTTTTGATAATGGCATTCTAATAGGTAAGATCTCACTGTGGTTTTAATTTGCATTTCTCTAATTAGTGATATTGAGCATCTTTCCAAGTTCTGTTGGCCTTTCATATATATTCTTTGAAGAAATGTCTATTCGGGCCTTTGCCCATTTTTCAATTGCATTATTTGTTTTTTTGCTATTGAATTCTTTATCTATTTTGAATAGTAACCCCTTATCAGATACATGGTTTGCAAATATTTCTTCTCATTCTTAATGTTGTCTTTTCACTTTGCTGATGGTTTCTTTTTCTCTGCAGAAGATTTTTAGTTTGATATAATCCCACTTGTTTACTTTTTTACATTTTATTACCTGTGCTTTAGGTGTTATATCCAGAAAACCATTACCAAGGACCGTGTTAAGGAACTTTATGTCTTTATTGTCCAAGAGTTTTATGGTTTCAAGTCTTAGATTTAAATCAACACATTTTGAGTTAATTTTTTTGAGCATAAGATATGGGTCTAGTTTCATTCTTTTTCATGTGAATATACAATTATCCCAGCACTACTTATTATATTCTTGGCTCTCTTGTCAACTATTGCCCCTCTATGCATGGATTTATTTCTGGGCTTTTGATTTTGTTCCATTAAAATATTTGTCTGTTTTTACTCCAATAATATTGTTTTCATGACTATAGCTTTATATCATGAATGGTGTTGAATTTTGTCAAAAAGCTTTTTCTGTATCTATTGAAGTTATTGTATGATTCTTATCATTCATTATATTAATGTGCTATATTGATTGTATATATTGAACCATCCTTATAGCCCAGGGATATCATACATTAGGTTTTGATTTAATCTTATATGTACAAAAGCAGTTCACATACTATGTATTTCACTTATAAAATAGAAACTCATTTTCCAGTTCTAAAACTAGACTAAAATTAATTAATCTAAATTAAATTAAACTAAATTAATCTACTGTGAGATGGTGGGCCAGTGTGTCATATATTGATAAGTGACAACACTGTTGATGTTTGGCATAAACGGGAGAGAGCAAACCAAAGTCAGCCCCTACACATAACTTCAGTGGGAAATTCAAGACAGTGTGAGCCCTTGACTCCAATGTTTGAATGGTTACATGGTCTTTATTTGTTCAGCCATGCAATTGCCCCTCTACTCGTTAATCAATATTTATCAAATTCCTAATATACCTTTTTTAGTACCTGATGTTTCCCAAGTCTTTATTTTCATACACTGTCATGCCTTTCTAATTTGATTCCCAAATGTTCTACTTTTTAAACAGAAAGAAATTCCATAATTTCCCACTGCCTACAGACAACAAATTCAATTCCAAACTCCTTGGTCTGACATGGTAGCTTTCCTCAATGCAGCTCCACCTTTTGAGGTTTATCACCTATCATTCCACCTATTTGACATTTCACTCAGATCTTCTGTGGTCTCCATTCCCTAAATATCACCTTCACTTCCCTTGCTTAAACTACTCTCCTGTAATGTAATGGCCTATGCCTCTGAGTTCCCACATACTTCCAGGTTTATCTAAGATTTTACCTCCTTTATTAGAGTCCACTCCATCCCAAGTCAGAAACAGCCTTTCCATTCAGTAAGCTACCATTTTTTTGCCTTTTATTTCTAACTCTCTCGTGTCATCTATCACTTTCTACTTAATAGCAGAATTATTAGCATATGTTTTATCTCCCTCTTTCAAACCGAGGGAGGGCTGAGGTCCTGACATGTTCGTCTTGGGGTCTTGAAGGCTCCTATCACACTGCCTCTCAGTACCCAGCCTGAGACGGGCTGGGCCAGCACCCCTGCAGGCCCCTGATCTTCAGAGGGCCTGCCTGTCCCTGGTGAAGGCCAATGCTTCCACCAGAATCTCATACCTCACCCCCTCCTTCCCACCCACTCACTAGTCTCTTTTCCTTCTTTACTGAATTCTTCCCATCTGCATATAAACATGCTTAAGTCTCTTGCAAAACCTGTTCAACCCAATTCAGTTTCAACTAGCACCCTGTTTCTCTTCTTGCTCACCAGTCACACTTCATGAAGCTCGCTCTTCACATGCTGTCACCATGTCCACAATTTCCACTCATTTCTGAGCCCAGTGTGATCTGACTTTCAACCCCTTCACTCAAGTGAGACTATTATCACAAGGCACACTGATGACCTTCTGGTTGCTAAATCCAATAGGTACTCTCAGAACTTCTGGGAGGGGAGTATTCTCCACATCACCTAATACTATGGACCATTCAGTACTCTTTCGAGTGCCTCTTCCCTTGAGTTTCTGTAACCTGGATTTCTTCCTGAGTTTCAGCCATCTCTTAATATGTGGATTTTGATCCGTGCTCTGGCCTTGGCCTTCCTCTCAGATTCTAAGTCTATACACTTCCCTGAATGGCCATCTAATCCACAGCTGCAGATGCCTTTAGACTAGTGACTTTTGTATTTCTCTTTTATCTCCAGCCTAGACTTCTCTTCTAAACTTCTAAACTTCTCTTCTAAACTACCTACATAAAGCCTTCTATTTGGCAGCAGGAGTTCTGGGTTCTGCCATTCTCCTTGGACTTGGAGAGAGTTGGTTGATATCGCAAAGCATTACTTTAGCATTCTGTGTGTTTCAGTAGTGTTTATTTTTTTAACCACAATCAAGCATTGAATAATTACTACAACAAGATAATATTGTAATTCAGAGCTCATCCAAAATGATAGAAAATTGAGAGTAAGAGGGTCTCATGCTTTCTTGCCTTGTCATCATACATGCATTCATTCAACAATTTAAAAATTGTTTATTTATTTATTTTGGTACTATTTTCCCTCGAGGGGCTTTGGTCACCAGCATCTCAGTTAGTGATCCTGCAACTTACAAACCTGTCCTAGCGGAGCCAACAGACAGATTTTCTATTAATATAATTTATGTTACAAACACCAGCTAATCCTTACAACATTCGCACATTCCAGTTGCCTTGTTTTGCTTTCTTCCCATTCATAACTCCTGCTGCTGCTGCTGCTAAGTCATTTCAGTCATGTCCGACTCTGTGCGGCCCCATAGACCGAAGCCCACCGGGCTCCCCCGTCCCTGGGATTCTCCAGGCAAGAACACTGGAGTGGGTTGCCATTTCCTCCTCCAATGCATGAACGTGAAAAGTGAAAGTGAGGTCGCTCAGTCGTGTCCGACTCTTAGCGACCCCATGGACTGCAGCCTACCAGGCTCCTCCGTCCTTGGGATTTTCCAGGCAAGAGTACTGGAGTGGGGTGCCATTTCATAACTCCTAGCCTACTCCATATTTCAGGTCCTAGTAATTGCTCAATGTTTATTTCACCCTTGCTCTCTCATGAATGAAGACATGTCTAACTCACCTGAAGATTAAGTTTGCTTGTTCCTTTAAACCCTTATGGCATTGGCTCAGGCCTCTTATGATACTTACATACTTACGATACTTAGATTCATCACTTTTGTCCTTTTCACAGTACTGGTCTCCTCTCTGCCCCATCATCCACTCCTCTCCACACCCCACAGAAAGCTGTTTCTGAGACACCAGCTTTCTTACTTACCTATGTGTCCATCGGACAAACTAGCCCAATGCTTTTAAAAATTGAACGGGCTTTGGGAAAGATAAACTGAAGACAAATCCTTGCCTTTTAATTTTTTAAATTAATGTGTTGGTTAGGTAACTTCTATGCATCTCAATTTCCCCATCTGCAAAATGGAGAGAATACCTGTTTATAATCTTTTGGTTAAGATTGCATATAATACCGGAGAAGGAAATGGCAACCTACTCCAGTATTCTTGCCTGGAGAATCCGGTGGACAGAGGAGCCTGGTGGGCTGCTGTCTATGGGGTCGCACAGAGTCGGATATGACTGAAGCGACTTGGCAGCAACAGCAGCATATAATACAATATGGGTCCTCAGCCCTGGGCTAGTCGAGGAATATGTGAATTAATTCATATGGCATAGCTTCGGTCCACAGGTCTCTGAGGCTGCAATGAAAGTCTTTCCACCAAGTGTACAAACGTTACAGGTCTAGATACCCAGGCCAGTACTTGACCTGTAAACTCTGTCTTGTTTAGGCCCATTGTCTTTCTACCTAATCTGTTTTGCAGTCCTGAGCACACATAAGGCAAGAATACTGGAGTGGGTAGCCATTCCCTTTTCCACAAGATCGCCCCAACTCAGGGATCAAATCTGGGTCTCAGGCATTGCAGGCAAAGTCTTTATCATCTGAGCCACCAGAGAAGCCCACATATAAGGCGGTGCAACATAATGGAAAAAACTACTTGGAGCAAGAAAACCTTGTTTTTAGCCTAAGCTTTAATTGTTTATATGATACTGAGGAAATCAGACATTTATATCCTCAGGTTTTCAGGCATAAAATGAGAAAAACCCTGCCATTTTGCCTCACAGGCTTTCAGTGAGAAGTATAGAGAATTTCAGAAGTGAGAGCTCTTTGAAAACTGTAAAGGGAAATACAAATATAAATTAAACATTTAATTGGCTTCTTAAAACTTTTGGATAGTTATTATATAAACTTTGTACACCATTTTAAAAATACGAGTGGGGAGACAGTGAAAGGCAAGTCTTTCTCCCCCTCCTGTCCCCCAGCCATGCAGCTTTCCACAGTGGGAGCACAGATGTTATCATTTTTGTTTATCTTTCCAATGTAGTCATATGCAATATATTATGTAACTTTCTATTAAACTCTCTAACAGCCCCTGTACTTTCTTCCAGCTTAAGGTTCAACTTTACACTTTTAAAGCCGGCAGCGCCCAGAGCTGACGCTTATGGTTGCCCAACTTGCACTGCTGACTGTATTCACTATTAAGAGGTACTTAGTCACGGAGATGGAGAAGGAAATGGCAACCCACTCCAGTATTCTTGCCTGGAGAATCCCAGAGACGGAGGAGCCTGGTGGGCTGCCGTCTATGGGGTCGCACAGAGTCGGACAGGACTGAAGCGACTTAGCAGCAGCAGCAGTCACCGAGAATAAGTCTAAGCCTGAAAAAGCCGTCGTTCTCAGCACACAATCCCCTGCAGGGAGCAGAAGGCACGGTGAAGTCCAAAGTTGCTCTGTCTTCTGCTCAGAACCACAGTAACTAAAGGGTCGCTCTTTTCGCACATCCCATCTGAAGCCCCAAGCCATTGAAATCAATTTATTTTCTTTTATTTCCTACATGCCTTTGCTCAACTTGGATACATATGAAATGACTTATTTGGATTTACCCCTATATTTTCTTGAAATAGTTGTGTGTATACTTGAAACAATCTTAATCTTTGACTGACTTTTACACGATATTTACATCCTATCCCATCCACAAAATTACCATGAAGATTAACTAAAAGTGTCATTGTTATCAAACTCTTCCACATTTTTAGGTGAAAAATCTGCTTATCTTATGTATGTGGCTTTAATACTAGACAACTTCTTTAATATTAAACTATTTCAAATGAGGGTTGTAAACGCTGAAACTTAAACATTGTATTGTTTAAAGTCTTCTGGTAGGTACATCCTGAATTTTGACGATCACACTTAAAGTTATCAAGATTAAAGTTTTAACTGATCATTTGTGTTACTTTTCCATCACTTATTCAGTCAGGGTCCAATCAGAAGACAGAAACTCTGTCTGCTCTTTACATCGAGAAATCTTACTATAACCATGAATCAGAGAACTGAAAGGGCAAGCTAGGAGCAAAAAGGGAATCTGGAGGTCTCCCAGAGGCAGCAACTGAGAAGGCAGAGGTTCCTGCTGAGCACAGAAGTGGCACTGTGAAAACCTGCGAGCCTGGGGCCAGAAGCATAAAGGACCCAGTGCAGTTGGAGCTCAGACCCCTGTGCATGAGAGGCACACTTGCGCTGCCGTGTTAGACCTATGACCTGTGACCTGGACCTGTGAGGTCAGGACACCGGTATCCGTGATCGGCTGTGTTGAGGCTGGCTCTACAGGCTGGGAAACCGCGAAGGGGCATCCATTGCTGCTACTGCAAAATACCACCACGGCCAAGTGGTGAAGACTGGCTCCTGAAGCCGAAGCTGCAGGGGGGGTGAAACAGGAAACGCTCAGGAAGGAGGTGCTCCTTCTCCCTCCTCCAGCCTTGCACTCTCGCCATCATCCATGCAGGGCGAAGCCCGAAGCTGATAGCAAGCCCAACCTCGACACCACAAAGTGGAGAAGAGGAAGAAGGTGGGCGATGGAACGGAGTGAAAAGAGCTTAGTATCAGGCATGCTGTGCTGTGCTTAGTTGCTCTGTCGTGTCCGACTCTTCGCGACCCCATGGACTGTAGCCCCGCCAGGCTCCTCTGTCCCTGAGATTCTCCAGGCAAGAGTACGGAGTGGGTTGCCATGCTCTCCTCCAGAGGATCTTCCCGACTTAGGGGTTGAACCTGCGTCTCTTAGGTCTCCTGCATTGGCAGGCGTGTTCTTTACTGCTAGTGCCACCTGCAAAACCCAGTATCAGGCACAAGATGTTATCTATTCAGAGGGGAACCTCATACAAGACAAGACTTCGAAAAGAGAATCATTCCCAAACCCTAGGAATGAGGTGAAAACTGAAAAGTCCCTCATCATTTTTAGGAAGACCTGTGAACTTTCTACAGCTTCTCAAACATTGGTTAGTAGAATTTATAAATTATTCTCTTCTATGTTTTTGAGATAACAAAAATCTATTAAACAAGTCTGATAAAACACCATAATATTACTCTTAGTTAAGTATGAATTAGGTGGACTGTAAATCCTCTCTCCATCTCCACTCTGAAGCAGACTATTCCTCTACCCTAAATGAATATCTGTCTCTTGAGATACCCAAATTAGGTGTTTCACCCATTGAGGGATAGCATACAAAAATAAGTCATTTTGTGTTTACTTTTGCTTAAATAAATTGTTGGCCTTTAATTTAGTTCTTCCCATTCATATTATAAAACTGATTTTCTAGTCCACTTGAACAAAGATAGTGCAAGAAACCAATAATAGACCTGGAGGTGTGTGTGTGTTTCTGTGTGTGTGTACGATCTACAATAATTGGCATCCCAAAATAAAAGTGAGAGTTGAATAAAACTGTGGCTATATTCTTCTCTTACCTGACCTAATTTGGTAAAACTTAGCCCCAAATATTTTATAGCTTCAAAAGAACACAAAAATAACATTCCAAATTAATATCACTCTTTTGAATTATGCTGATGATTCTCTTTTGAGTTTTTAAGCCTATGATTATGTGAGTTGAGGTAGATGAAAAATGGCCACAAATGCTTTACAGATTCTTCCATCAAGAAGTGGAGTCTACTTATTTGCCTCTTGACTCTGGGCTAGCTTGCGAGTGGCTTTGATCAAAAGAATGAGGCAGAAGTAGCTCTGTGTGACCTCCATGACAGATCTCAAGGGGCTATTTTCTCCTCTCTGCCCCCTTTCTTTCAGGCCTTGGGAGCTCACTGCCCATTGCTCTCCTATATTGCCTGCCTTGTTAGGGTCTTCCAAGGAGATCCAACCAGTCCATCCTAAAGGAAATGAGTCCTGAATATTCATTGGAAGGATTGATGCTGAAGCTGAAGCTCCATTATTCTGGCCACCTGATGCAAAGAACTGACTCATTTGAAAAGACCCTGATGCTGGGAAAGATTGAAGGCGGGATGAGGAGAAGGGGATGACAACAGAGGATGAGATGGTTGGATGGCATCACCAACCTGATGGATGTGAGTTTGAACAAGCTCTGGGAGTTGGTGATGGACAGGGAAGCCTGGCGTCCATGGGGTCACAAAGAGTAGGACACAACTGAGCAACTGAACTGAGCAACTGAACTGAACTGAATTAGGGTCTTTCAGGAGCTTCCCACTGGTGTAGATCAGACAAGAGTCCCTCCTGCTTTCCCCTAGACTAGGCTATCTCACTTTTCAAGCACGCAAAGCAGGAATGGCATGAGATATTATTTTAAGTGGTTCCATAGCAATTATTTTATTTATTTTAATGTGTATGAGAAAAAAAAAACATAACTAGCATGTGAAACAGATATTACTGTTTAGGTTGTCAAGGTTCTTTTTAAATAAGCTATTTTGTAAAAACAAAAACAAACAAACAAAAAGGACTACAGTTTAAACAAATCCAGTAAGTAATAGTAAAGACTGTGTTGAAATATGGTAAACTTTTGAGAAATTCTGGTTTAAGGCATATTGGCTCAAATTCCACTTGGTGTAAATACACAATCCAATTTACTTTTTCTCCTTTTACCAAGACGACCCCTTTAATTTCAAAGTCTTCCTCACTTCAGGTTTCCATCATCCTTCCTTTCACTCAAATTGTCCATGAACATCAAGCAACTCTTGGAAGCTTTTCTCACTGGTAGTGAGATGGAAATTCTTGAAAGGTGTTACTCTGCCTCCCAGTAAATGTTGTTATACCTTGTTATTTTCTCATTACATGAATATGACTTTGTGATGTTACTCTGGACTGGGGGCTAATCATACCCCATCCCGTATCTTTTGGGCTTCTCAGCTCCTCTGACACACTTGCTCCTCTCTAATTCCTGCCTCATTCTTGTCTCAAATCCTCTGTCTGCATGCCCACTACTGACTATCCTTAACCCTAATGATCTTACTACCTGTCTTTATTTTCCCATCGATCTTTAATTTTTTAACTACTATCCCTTCTTCTCTTCACTCTTTTCTCTCCCATTTATCCCTATCTCCCATTGCCTTTACTCTTCATTTTTTTTCTTCCCTGACATGTGTTTCACTAGACTTGCCTTGAAACACAGAGGAAGAAAAAGTGGGGAGTTTGGAAATATGTAAAGATGAAGAGAATCAGACTTTTTAGAACTTCTAAAGTGTGTTTTTTTTTTTTTTGCACTTGGATCCTGCTTGATTTGTATCACCTATTCCCTTAAGAACATTCTCATTCAAAATAAATTACAAAAATTCTGGTCTAGAATTGATCAGATGTAAGATTATCTTTAGTTCTTGAATGAGACTTTGTGTTCAACACAAATTACATATTCCTCATAGGTGGGTGTGAAATTCCCCACATAGATAAGGTCTTCAAAAAGTTCTTTCAAAATCAGAATAATTTTTCTGTTTTGACAGAAGTACGAATGAATTCTTTGGAGTTTAGTGTTTCAGATGACCACTGAGTTTCCAACCAGTTTGAATTTTCATGATGTTTGTCTCTTCAAATTGCAGAAAAATGTCCAACCCCTAAGTTTTCACTCCCTCCCTCTGAGAATTCCCTTAGATTTTGACTGAGAAGTTTGAGGTTTGGGGATTGGAAGTGATATGATACCAGTATGATTATCACATTAATAGAAATTTATGGGCTTGGAAATATAGATAGTTACTGATAAAATGCTTGGAAAGCAAAAGAGAAAAATTCAAGGTTGTAAAGTGGTAATATTTTATGCTGAGAATATGTCATATAAGGATTAATCTGAAGAAATGAAGTTGATTTAGACTAGATAATCTAAATTTACATTAGTTAAAATCAAATTTTTCTTTTATAACACCTAGAGTTTTCAAAGTCATATCAGAATCTATCAGAATAAAAGTCGTTTTCCCAAAGTAATTTCAGTGGTTCATTTACAATTTGTTATCTAGAAAAATGGCTTTACTCCTTTCAAATGACTCGAAATACCACAATTTTTTCCCTCAGTTGAACATATGAGAGCTGAGCAGTTATGCTCAGGACATAAGCACCAATGCTGTTTATCATTACCTTGAACATATAGATTTTGAATTTTTTGGGTAATGATTCATATTTGATTTAGCTTTATAATAGAGTCTGATTTGGCACAATGCAGTACATATTAATACATGTGTTTCCTAGATGTGGTATTTAAAAGTAGAAATGTGACAAAATTTTCATTTGTTAAGTGGTCTAATCCAATAAAGAATTTAATATGTTTGAGTTTGTTAATGCACACCAAGAAACCTAACAGAACTTTGACATAGTGCTATTCTATTCAAGAAAAGTTTTATTTTTTCAAAGGAAAGATTTTAATAAGCCACACTACTTTGTTTTTTAGTTGCCAAGTCATGTCAAGAAATAGTTAAAATGGGTCTTGATGTGGCTGGACTTGGCTTATTCTTAAATTCTTCAGTTCATTCTCCACATTTGTGAGGGAACTACATTGAATCCATCCTAAAAGGGGTGTCATAACCCAAAGCACTGCCTGGGTTCTCATTTATTCTTGGCAAGAAATAGGACAAGCTCTGACAGTCTCAGCAGCCTCCTCTCTGAAACGGGCATCACGTTGAAACCTACTAAGAATGGCTCTTGGGGACTAGTAAGCAGTGACAATAGCAGGCACACGGAGACCACCCAGTTAATAACGGGACTGCTACTGTCAAAAGCTTAATGCAGAACGTCCTTTATCTTTAAGCAATAGAATTCTAGGGTAACAAGTTCCTTGTAAGGGAAGCTGGTTGAATCAAAGGTGCATATAATCATCCGTGTGCTTTCTATGAGCTGCACATGTGAAGGTTCTGAAAAATCATGTCAGCCTTCCTAGCCACACTGTTTTTCACGGGCAAGCCATTGTCAAGGACCATTAGGAAGGACCCATACTGTGTCAACTGGATGGAGCGTAAATGGTTTTCAAGGAAGAGACTCAGGCGGCTAAAGGAGGTTGGACCATGCTACTTCCGTCTGGTGTAATCTTCCAGACTTGTGACTGGAGAAGTCTGTGGCTGGAACTGATGAACTGGTACACTTTGTGAAAACAGAACTTGTGGTTAAACTTGCTCTTATAGAGTGCCGAGGAGCCACCAATTCAAATTCTGTGGTAAAATCTTTTTTTTATAATTATTATTGCCTATTAACATGACAGAAACAAAAAGAGAAATGAATATGTGAAAATAGTTGTTTGAAAGGTTCCAAGTAACGTACCTGGACAGTCAGAGGAGCTGGTTAAAGAGCAGAGGCTTCAGGGTCAGACAGAGCGAGGTACAGGTCACTTGTGTCCCTAAACTTCAGTGTCCTCATGTGTGAACTGTGGAAAATCATGTTTTTCAGTCTTTGTTTTAAGGAATAAACTAGGTAAAATTTGTAAAGGGAAGAGTACCATAAATAGCACATTTTATAAACTTGAAATTGTTCATTTTGTTCATCCTAATAACCAGGTTCTGGATGATTCCATTCATTTCTCTCTCTTTTTTTTTGTCACTTATAAATGGCTTTCTGATTAGGCCAGGGCAAATATTTTATGCATGTTAAGGCAAGATGAATCCAGGGAATAAGAAAGGGCAATTATATAGTGCCTATTTATGTATCTAGCACTTGACCTATTCAAAACAGTGTAATTCTGACAATAAAATTCCTCTCGGGAAAATTTTATTATTCCCATTTTACAGATGATAAAACAGAGCTTGAGAGAGATTAAACAACTTCTCAAGTCACACAGTCTCCAAGTTGTTAAGGGGCAATGTAGGAAACTGCACAAGACCTCTGATTCAGAAGCCTGTCTTCTTTCCACTCTGTCTGATGCCACTCGGCTTCACAACATTTAAAAAGTAACCTCTGCCACACAGAGGGTGGGGTAGGGAAAGGATTGAAACTGAGCCAGCTAACAGAAGAATGCCTGGCACTGGTTCAGTAGGATGCCCAGGCATGATACTGTTTTACCCAAACTTCAAGATTTATGTGACTGTTTCCACCAGTTCATTGGTTCCAGTTGCCAGTGTAGAAATGTCTACTGCAGCACTTACTGAGTTTAGGATACAAATTTGTTGTTGTTGTTCAGTGGCTAAGTCATGTCTGACTCTTTTGCAGCCTCATGGACTGTAGCCTGCCAGGCTCCTCTGTCCATGGGATTTCCCAGGCAAGAATACTGGAGTAGATTGCCATTTCCGTCTCTAGGGGATCTTCCTGACCCAGGATCCAACTCACGTCTCCTGTCATTGGCAGGCAGATTCTTTACCATTTTATGTTTGTGTTAAGTAGAAATACGTTGGACAAATAAATGCACGTGAGGTGGTGGGCAATCATTACGCAGAATACTATGATAAGCCTTTGATGATCTTTCAATCTATTTTCATGATTAGGCCTGTTCCCTAAGGCAGTGGTTCTCAGGAACCGCTTAAAATCACTGAGGATCTTAGAATTATTGAGGATCCCAAGCAGTTCTTATGTGGGTTATTTCTGTCAGTATTCAATATATGAGGAAGCAAAATGGAAAGTTTTTAAAATGTATTAGTTTGTTTTAAAACAACTATAAGTAGCTTCTACATTAACATAAATAACATCATTTTTCTGAAAATAGCTATACTTTCCAAAGAAAATAATTCAGTAAGAAAAATGGCATTGTTTTACATTTTTGCAAGTCTCTTAACTTAGTAGAAGAGAGCTGAATTCTCCTATCACTTCTATATTTAACCTGTTTCAATATAATGTTTGAAGTAAATCTGGTTTCACACAGATATGTAGTTGGAAAATGAGGTAACAGCTTAATAACTTTTTCAAATAATTCTGTATATTTTTCCTTTGGTAATACACCAAAACTCAACAAGGGGTAGTCTCTTAAGCTTTATAATTGCAATATGAAATGTGAAATCATACAAGCATACTATTCATATTATCATATTCAAATTCACTAGTCTATCTTGTGTTTTGAATAGATCTTTAACTCATGCCTGATTTTAGAATATCATGAATTATTGATCATTGGAAAATACTGGTTCACTGCATTATGCAGATCTTCCAAATGACAACACATTTCATGGTGTAATATCAAAAAA
This sequence comes from Bos taurus, assembly GCF_002263795.3. Taxonomy (NCBI): domain Eukaryota; kingdom Metazoa; phylum Chordata; class Mammalia; order Artiodactyla; family Bovidae; genus Bos; species Bos taurus. The sequence continues at coordinate 68,101,643 of NC_037344.1, read as the reverse complement.
TCACATTAACTAAAAAGACCACAATCCTATTATCAAAATAGTTTATGTATTGGAAAGCTGTCAAGTTCATGGTGGCAGACACAAGTTTTCTAAATTCTATATTGTTTTACTTGAAAGCTCAAATTTTTCACTTAAAACTCATACTGCCAGTTGTTTACCTTGAAGTGACAAGCTCACATAATTAAAAAAAAAAAAGTCTGCCAAATATCCAAGTGTGAATAACCATAGTTTGTCTGTGAGTTGTTCTCTCAAGAAAAAACATGTTTTGTGGGGGAAAATATAAAAAAAAATTAAAAGAAAAACTGCTAGTTTAGCTCACAACTCAATTTCACAGGAGTTTTAATTCAGAACAAATACTGGTCTTTGGTGCGTGGCAGAAGAGGTTTACGTGTGCCTCCCACTTCGCTATTGTTTGGTCACTAAGTCATGTCCAACTCTTTGAGACTCTATGGACTGCAACTTCTCTGCCCTCCACTGTCTCATGGACTTTGCTCAAACTCATGTCCATTGAGGCCTTGATGATACCCAACCATCTCATCCTGGGTCACCCCCTTCTCCTTTTGCCTTTAATCTTTCCTACCATTAGGGTCTTTCCCAATGAGTTGGCTATTTGTATCAGGAGGCCGAAGTTTTGGAACTTCAGCATCAGTCCTTCTGATGAATATTCAGGGTTGACTTCCTTTAGGATTGATTGGTTTGATCTTCTTGCAATCCAAGGAACTCTCAAGAATCTTCTCCAGCACCACAATTCAAAAGCATCAATTCTTTGGCACTCAGCCTTCTTTCTGGTCCAACTCTCACGTTCATATATCACTACTGGAATAACCATAGCTTTGACTATACAGACCTTTGTTAGCAAAGCGATGCCTCTGCTTTTTAATATGCTGTCTAGGTGTGTCATAGCTTTCCTTCCAGGAAGCAAGCATCTTTTAATTTCATGGCTGCAGTCACAATCTGCAGTGATTTTGGAGCCCAAGAAAAGAAAATCTGCCACTACTTCCACTTTTCCCCCTTCTATTTGCCATGAAGTGGATGCCATGATCTTAGTTTTTTGAATGCTGAGTTTTAAGCCAGCTTTTCCACTCCCCTCTTCACCCTCATCAAGAACCTCTTTAAGTTCCTCTTAACTTTCTGCCATTAGAGTGGTTGGTATCATCTGCATATCTGAGGTTATTGATATTTCTCTCTGACAATCCTGATTCCAGCTTGTGAGTCATCTAGGCTGGCATTTCGCATGATGTACTCTGCATACAAATTTAAGAAGCAGCGTGACAATATACAGCCTTGACAAACTCCTTTCCCAATTTGGAACCAGTCTGTTGTTCCATGTCCAGTTCTAACTGTTGCTTCCTGACCTGCATACAGATTTCTCAAGAGGCAGGTCAGGTAGTCTGGTATTCCCATCTCTATTAGAGTTTCCCACACTTTATTGTGATCCACACAGTCAAAGGCTTTGGCATAGTCAATAAACCAAAAATAGATGTTTTTTCTGGAGCTCTCTTGCTTTTTCCGTGATCCAGCGGATGTTGGCAATTTGATCTCTGGTTCCTCTGCCTTTTCTAAAACTAGCTTGAACATCAGGAAGTTCACAGTTCACATCCTGCTGAAGCCTGGCTTGGAGAATTTTGAGCATTACTTTACTAGCGTGTGAGATGAGTGCAATTGTGCGGTAGTTTGAGCATTCTTTGGCATTGCCTTTCTTTGGGATTGGAATGAAAACTGACCTTTTCCAGTCCTGTGGCCACTGCTGAGTTTTCCAAATTTGCTCACATATTGAGTGCAGCACCTTAACAGCATTATCTCTTAGGATTTTAAATAGCTCAGCTGGAATTCAGTCACCTCCACTAGCTTTGCTATAAAGAATATTAAAAAGACAGGGTCAAGGGTTAAATTTAATAAAACGAATAATTTTCACTGCTTTATCGAAGATATTCCTAAGTGATACTGACATTTGTGACGATGGATTTGACAGTAACTTCTAGGACATCTTGGTGTCACTGCCTTGATTTGTGCTAAGGTGCTAGCAGCTTTACTCACCATTGCTTTGGTACTATTAATGGAAATGGCAACACAGCAAAAAAAAGAAAAAGGCAAATTATCATCTTAGAGTTAATATGATAATAGCTTTGGCCTTACATACCTCCCTGAAAGGGTCTCATGCCCCTACCTGGGGTCTGCGGACCACACTTTGAGAACTGCTGCCTTAAGACATGGGCTTGGACGAGGACGTCTCTTAGATAAGTCTTTAATTACACTTTTAAGTTTATGAAGTTTTGGACTTTTAATTTTTTCCCAACGACTGGATATTTATGAATTTCATAGTGTAAAAGTAAGTTGAAATATAATCAAATATCTTTGAAATACTTGAATACAGTCTACTACCTAATCCTCACAAAACATTTGTAAGTCAGCTATAATTTGTTCCATTTTTATATTTGAAAAAAATAAACACTGAAGCTCAGTGAGATTAACCTTGTCCCATAGCAAATAATTACTAGGGTTTAGAATTAAATACTAGTCAGTCTGACTAAATAATGCATGTTCTAACTATCACACCCAAATGTCTCAAAACACACTGAGGATATGTACATATATAAACATAAACATATACAATGCCATTGGATTTGCCAATAGCATATATTTAAGACAGCTACATTGATATATGCAAATCCTGATGTTCAAAATCAGAGATATTTGGGAGAACTTTCATAAAAAATGTTTCACCAAGCTCTTACAGAACTTTCCCTAGAGACTCGGTCATTAACTGGCTGACTCGATGACAAGTCACTTCGATGTCTATGGACTCGGCTCCTTCCCAACAGCAGTTTTAAGCACCATCTCAATGCCGTGTTTATCTGCCCTCCACCAATACTGTGAGGTCCACAGGACAGGTACTGTTGCCACCACCGTACTGAGGCAGGCGCTGATCCTCAGAGAAACTCACAGACTCTCCCTCTCCACCTGCTTCTCCCTCAGCTTTGTGAAATTAGGAACAGGTGTGTCACACAAGGAAAACAAACAAAAGTACAACTAGGAAAATACTTTTCTCGCCACCCATTTCTCGCCTTCCCTCCAGGGCCAAAGTACTCCAGAAGTGAGCTTCACCCTCTGTCCTCATAACGAACTGCACCTTCTTTCCCTGCTGTAACCTGGGCCCGTGGCACACATACAACAGAAATGATTCCTTACGTCCAGATCTCAGACTTGCTGACGGGATCACAGTCCCCTCGCGGCCTGGTTGCATTGATCCCCCTGCCACTTTTCCCCCTCGTCAAATGTCCTCTGCTTCCTCGGCTCCATCAGCACTGCCCCTCCTTGGCCTCCTCTTCCCTCTCAGGTCTCCCATCTAGTTCTTTGGAAGGCTGCTCTCACCCCATCCAGCCCTAGAACATCAGTATTCTGCCAGCTCCTTCCTCAGTCTTCCCTGTCTGACCGCGTTCCCCTGCTCTCTGGCTTCAAGAGACACCTGAACGCCGCTGACGCCTGATGGATGCATCTAGCTTGGACCCTCTGTGCTAGGAATGTTGTTTCTGGCTGCTTTTACGGTGTTGCATCCAGACATCCCCCAGGCCTCCCGAGCTCAACAAGTCTAAGACAACTCATCCCATCCCTCCTCAAACTGTTCCTCTCTACACACTGTGTCTGTTGGCAAATGCCTGCCCGTGTGCCCCCGCCAGAAATCGGGGAGGCAGTCTAGACTCCTCCTCCTTTCCAGGACGCTCCGTGTCCAATCAATCACTAGGTCCTGCTATAGTTCCCTAAATATCTCCTGAGCTGTCCTAACATTCCCACTGGTGCTTCAACTGCCTTAGTTGGGGCCTAAGTTTCTCTCTGGAAATAGACCTCTTCACTGTTATCTACTTGTCTTTCACAGTGATTCCAGGGGTAACTTTTCAAAACTGGGATTTGATGACATTTGAAAACCTTAAAATCTGTCCTTGCTTAAAACCCTTAGTGGTTTCCCCAACCATGTACCACCTACAGAAAGTTCTGGCTCTTTGGGCCTAAAGAGTGTGGTGTGGCCTGGCCTTGCTTGCTTCAGCCACACCTAACTTCTGCCACTTTCCAGGACGAGCCATGTACTTGGACGCTTTTCTGACTTTTTCATTTGCTTCTCTCAGTTTGTAGGAACTCTTTCCTCCCCCATCCTTGTTTGCTTGGGATTCTCTTCCTCATTCTTCAGAACTCTAAACTAAAATCTCTACTAAGAGAAACTTTTAAAAGGGAGTCAGCTGCTTCTTTTTCCACATTCCTACGGAAACAGGCACAAACATACCTTATGGAACTAATCACATTTTCACTGATGCTTCTGTCCCCCAACCAGGCTGTGAACTTCTTAAAGGCTAGCATTATCTCCTACCTTGAAATATCAGCACCAAGACATATATGGTACACAGTAGGCACTTAGCAGTGGCTTCCCTGGTGACTCAGTGGTAAAGAATCTAGCTGTCAATGCAGGAAACAAAAGAGACCAGGGTTTGATCCCTGTGTTAGGAAGATCCCCTGGAGAAGGAAATGACAACACACTCCTGTATTCTTGCCTGGAGAATTCCATGGACAGAGGAGCCTGGTGGGCCCCAGTCCATGAGGTCGCAATAGTCAGATTTGACTTAGCAGTTAACCCATCACCAACAGGCACTTAATAAAGGTGTGTTACTGAGTTCTCCAGTGACCTGTTTGGGACCATATCTCAAAAGTGCAGAAGTCATTCTTGCAGATCTTCTGAGCAGAGATCCACTTCCTCCATTGTCTCATGTGCTAAAAATATATGTGCAATGATCTCAGCGTCCCTTTTAGCGTTTAAAAATTCTAAGGCTTTTATAAAGTGATTTTGTGAAGTAAATCAGTTTAATAAATCCATCTACTGCACTGTTCTCATCCAGGAGACACAAAACTTAAGGAGTTGCATTGGACTGCTCTCTCTGGTGACCAGGTATTTAAGAACAATATGATCTGGGTAAGGCTGATTTTCATCTTATCTTTGTTTTTCCGTGGCAATGAGAAGCGAGCAAGTATTTTTCATGGTTTCATTACTGACGCTATATCTTAACAAACTGTATGTTCTGAGGAACTTAAAATCCAAGGGTCTAAAAACCAGGTTTGCAGAAAACTAGGCTCGCAGTTGCGAAAGTGAGATCACTAAATCACCCAGGTTTTTTGCACACCACCCCGCTCGCTTCCCCTACGTTTTCCTGTGCCCAGGCCAGGTTGCTAATTAGGTAACTTCTTATCATAATTGCCTAGTCAGCCTTAATGGCTTCACACACTGCTCTGTCTCTCACTGGTCCCGTAGGGCCGCTTTTCAATTGTTAAAACAGCTGCTGAGTTTCCAACCGGAGGAGGCTCTGAGTGCGCCGAGGGGAAGCGCTCCCCGGCTGAAGACTGTGGTAGGCAGACGGCCGGGGGAAAAGTGGGACATGCATGCACAGTTTGCACACTATGCTTTCCGCCTCCAACCTCGATTTTAGCTCGTCTCCCCACCCCGCCCCCAAATCAACACGAGTTCCCCCTTATTGTGCACCCGGGTCTCCCTGACAGTCCGATGCCCTTGGACGCGTCTCTCTGGGTTTCGCAGCTCTGATCGGGTCTCTGCGGGCCTCCTTCTGCTTCGCTGCTGGCTGGGAGGTCAGGAGGGAAGTACGTCTCCCGCGATGCCGCCCGCGAGGGTCTCCGTTTGAGGAGCGCTGGGTCGCCGGGTGTGTGTGTGTGTCTGTGTGTCTGTGTGTGTGTGTGTGTGTGTGTGTGTGCGAGCGCGCGCGCGCGATGGCGCGCAGCGGGAGGGAGGGAGGAACTGAGCGGGAGACGGTGGGCAGAGGCGGGAGGGGGCGGGCGGGCAGCGGCGGGGCGGGCGGGGAGCGGCTCCGGGCTTCAGCAGTGACACTCGGGAGAGATCAGCACTCCCGTCTCAGCGGCGCGAGAGAGCGGAGCGAGCCCAGCCGCGCCCCCGCCCCCGCCGCCGCCGCCGCCGCCGGGTGCGCCCGACCCTCCCCGCGCCGCGCTCCAGCCTGGCGCCGGTGTCCCGAGCGGCCGTCCGCCGAGCCCGCAGCCGCTCCCAGCTCCGCCGCAGCCTCCTTCGGCCGCCTGGCCCCCCGCACCCCCAGGCCTTTTAAAAGGACCTCCCGCCGCTCGCGCGCTCTGCCCCGGGGTTTCCCCTGGCCCCGCGCTTCGCCCCGCTCTACTTCTCAGCAACTTCGGCGGCCGCGCGCCGCCGGTTGTCGCCCGCCTTTGAAGTTTGCAGCGCCGGCCGCAAAGTTAGGACACTTCGGGCGATTTCATTTTCCCCCCCCTCTTTTATCTGCCTCCTCCTCCAAGTCCTTGTGGTTCCTGAGTACCGGTGTTCAGCATCTTGGCCGGAGCAGCCTAGGACGTGGACTTGTTCGCACTCCACACCTCGGGGAGGGATCTTTCCTCTTCCCCTCAGAAAAATATGCATTTTGCAAGGTAAGTAGCGAGGAGGAAAAAAGAAAAAGCCGACGTCCCGCTGCCTCGCCCCGCCACCCGAGACCTGGCGCAAGGAGTGCCCACCCCGGCGGGCTGGTCGGGGAGAGGGCGAGGCGCTTATGCCGGGGCCCGCCGGGCGCTCGGTCCTTGCTGGGCGAGGGCGCCGGCTCCCGAGGAGCTGAGGGCAGCAGGGGCGTGGAGCAGGTCCCCGCGGGTGCCCCAGGCGGGCTTCGCACTGGGCGGCCCCGGAGATGCAGGGAGAGCGTGCTCAGGCCCGGGACGCGGGAGCGGGTGCCCGGGGTGCGGCGGCGTCCTGGGAGCCGCGGAGCCTTAACCCCCCGACTTGGCCCGCCAGCCCCGGGTTCGTGCCCTCCGCCCGCCGCTGCAGGAAGCCTGTGGGACCCGGGGTCTCGCAGGGCGCGTCTCAGCGTGAAGCGAGAAGCCAGGGCTCTGGCTGGTGCGAGGGGCGGGCTCCTGGCGGACTGTCCCGTGGTCTCTGCCCGGCCTTGCCCCGGAGGACCTCCCACCGCTCCGGCTCCTCCGGCGTCCTTGGCGGGTTAAGGCGAGCATCGTCAGAGAAACTTCCCCGAGCCGAGCGGGGTGGCCCGGTGACCCGATCCTACTTTTGCCGGGAAAGCAAAACTGCCACCGAGGGCACGCTTCTTCCCGCCGCAGATGGAGCGCCCCAGTCCCGTCTGTGCGGGAGCCGGGGTTCGCCCGCCCTTCGGGCTGCAGTCGGGCCGGCCCTGACCCTTTGGAATCCGAACGAGCGGCTCCAGGTCCCAGCTGTTCTCTTGGAGCTGGGGGCACTTCGCAAACTGCTGCTCTAGGGGTACGGTTTCGGTCCACTCCGCTCCCTCGGTACCCCCTTCTCACCGCACACTTCCTCCCGCGGAGGTCGAGGCGGGAGGACTCCGCGCAGCCCCCGCGCCCGCTGCGCGCGGGTCCCCGAGGCCCGCGGAGCTCAACTCGGGCCCCTCTGCGCTCGGCTCAGCTGGCCTTCGGGCGGGTCGCGGGTCCCCTCCCGGTCCCCTTCGGGGCGCTGCCCATCTCCCTCTCCTGGGTACAAGTCGCTCCCAGAAACCGAGACCTTGAGCGGGAAATGAACCTGAGAAAATGTTTCTGGGTGTGTTTGTTAATTGGTGTAACAGAATTCTTTTTAGCAACTTAGTTGGGTTGTAATTTTTTTTTTTATTTCTCATCTTTCGATCCCGCTAAATCACACAAAATACATGTGTATGTATTTTCGTTGCTGATCTCTCCGAACACACTAAGCTCTCTTCCCCCCCTCCACCCCTCCTCCTCCCGCCTCGCTTCCTGAACCTTTTTTTCTTTTCTGAAGGAGGGAATCTCCGCACCTCCTCCTCCTCCTCTCCTCCCACCCGATCCCTGAGCGCCTGTGAGAACCAGGGGAGTCGTCAATGGAAATAAATAGGACCCCGCTCCATTCTCCGCCCCCTTCAAACAAGTAAAATCCTCCCCGGGCTCGAAGAAGTAGAGATAAAACATCCCTCCCGAGGGAGCGGTTGTCGGCATTTGATGGGATTGAATTGTTTTATTATCCTGAAAGACGTGACGGATGGATGCGAGAGCAAAGATGCGAATAGACCAGAGTGTACTGAGGGCTATCGGTATTTATTACTCATTATTGTTTATTAAAAGTGATAATAAGGCCCGTAACCCTAGCTGAAGGCTGTGTTTATAGTTGGTTTTGATTCTATGTCAGTCTCTTATTACAGTGGTTTCAGAAAGTGAAAACACCAAAAGGATATTAATTCCTCACACTCGTTCTGCATATGGAATTAATCAAATGTCAAAAAGATTCTGTCAGTTTACCAAAGTTTTAACCCATGAACTTTCATAAGGTTGCAGTCATATAAATGTCCGCATTTGCCTCAATTTGTCTTCTTAAAGTTCAAAAAACTTGGCAACATAATTAATTATGGTCCCAATTCCCATTTTCAATCTAAACCTATATTCAGGATTATATTAAAATATCCCATCATTTATCCTTTAAAAGTGACTCTGAAGAGTTTAAATTCTTGACGGGGTGGGAGTGGCTGTGGGGAGCTGGAAATGAGGGACCCAGAAATTTTGAGAAATACTATTTCGTATTACTCTCAAAAGCCCTTCACTTCTTCCTTAAAAAAAGAAATAAGTTTTTTCCTTTGCGCAGTTCTTAACTTCAGTCAATGTACTTAATCTTTACCACACACTCGAAACATAACAGCTGGCAGCTTTGTCTGTATTATTGTTTTCCTTTTTTACGTCAGAACATTTTATTCATTAAACCTGTATGTTGAAGTCGAAGTCGCAGGCTCAGCGTGGCAGTAGCACTGTCTTAATTAGTAACTATCATAAAAAAGAAGCTAGAACTCTGTAATGGGCCTCAATGGCTATGAATTATGTGTGGTTTAAATTACACATTTATTTCAGCAGAGATGAAACCATGAATACAAAACATCTTTTAATCACTTGCAGATACAGCTTTTATCTCTTTAAAATGTAACAAGTTATATAATTGAAAAATACCTTTCTGTGAATGAGAGAAGCCCCCTTCCTCAGTTTATTTGTCCTGAGTTTATTGAACATTCAGGTAGTAAAGTATGAATGTTAAAGAGTAAAGAATAATGGCATATAAGGGAATGCTACATTTGAGGTAGCCACAGTGGGTCAGATATCAATGTTGCAACTTTTTCAGTTGGCTTCATGAGCCTGGTGATTCAGATTTTCATTTTGTCGCTTGGATTTACTGACCAGACTGTGTGATAGTGGGGGAAATGTGTTGTCAAGCTCCATGATTTGAAACCAAGGTGGGGAAAGATAGAAATAAAGTGTTTCTGTGTTATCTTCCTGTGTTCATTTTTCTATTCAGTCTGTCTACACATTAGAATTTTTATTTTAAAGCCAATTGTGTTTTTGTTGTCATTTTTAGGATAACTTATTTTTCATTTTGCTCTGACGGATGAGTAGATAGTAGGAATGAACAGTTATGTCTGAATTAACAGTATGAGTAGTGTGATTTCACATAATTTGCCTTGATTTAAATTATTCTAATCCCTCTTCCTTAGTCTTCCCCATGATTAGGTGGTTGGCTATAGTAACCAGGTTGTGTTCTCTGAAACTTATTTGCTCCCTGTCTTCTTGTCAGGTGTTGCTTTGGGGACCAGTGCATTCATAGTAGCAGCCTGGTAATACATGAAACTTGCCAACGTCAATAGCCTTTAGGCAGACACCAGAAAGAGAGCGTGCTCTATGATCTTCTGTACTGGGTCAAAGGCAAGCATAACCTGCAAAGATCAGTCAGATTATTCATTTGACCTTGAAACAGTATCTGATACTCTAAATATTTGTTTTGGAATGATTATTCTGAAAAATGTAATTTATTCTTCCTCGTTGGTTCACAATTATTTAATAGAAGCAACAGCTTAAAAAGTTTTAGTTGGATAGTCAGTCACACCAAATCTGTGTTGAAACAGATTTTAAAATTCAAGTCCTCCAACATTTAAATACTCCATTTAAAAATACTTTGCAATTTAAATCCTGAATTAGGCTAAGTTCTGCTTTATTTTTCCTCTGTATTGCTCCATTTAAAAATACTTTGCAATTTAAATACTGAATTTGGTCTAAGTTCTGCATTATTTTTCCTCTGTATTGCAATGCAAATCGATACCTCAGATGCATGCAATTGTGCTTCCACACGTTAATTTCTACCTAGGAAGAAAAGTAAATACTGCTGCTGTTGTCATTGTGGTTAAAGAAAAAAAAAAAGAATCATATAGTATGACATGGAAAAACAGAATTGCTAATATTTTATTGAGCCACACAGTGGTATATTGACCATAAATTCAGTTTATATTCCTTGGGAAACCAGCACCATTTTAGTGTGAAATCTGTGTTTATTTGGATGTGTGTGTATCTATTGCCACTTCTGAGTTGACACCTGAAAATGTATGGTTCTGTGTCCCACCGATGCCCATGCCAGTGTCAGAAGCAGGTGGTTTCTTGGCTGCTTACTTCCTAAACACACTTCTTAAACTCAAAGATGCTATATCTATATCTGCCCCCTCCATTTTGATTTTTTTTTTTACCAAAAACCGCAAACCAACACATCCAGACATTTTAGTCTTTTGAAATATTTGGAGCATATATATATATATATGAAATATATAATATTAATTCACCCAAAATAAAAAAGGCATTGCTTGTTTTACATTTTAAAAAGTAAGAGTAAGGCATTTGATCAGTATGGAATAAAAGCAAACTAGCAATATGTTTCTGCAGATTTTTCCCTTTGGGATGAAGAAACAGATTTGACCACAGAACAGCTGGATATTGGGTCCCATTACAGTGTCAATTTTTTAAAGAACTCACCAAGCTAGATTTGATTTAAACTTTGCTTTAAAGTCTGCAAACTTCAAGTTTATAAGTATAGAAACTTCCAAGATTACATGTTATTCCTTCAGTAAGTTCCGGATCCTTTGGAAACTGATTTATTTTAGTAAGTTGGTGAATAGATTTTGGCTTTCATTTGTTAATTTTTCCTTGTAGCATATTTGGAAATGACACATATTTAATGTTTCATATATTTGAAGTATTTATTTTCAGTTTCACTTATAAAAATTCTGAAACAACTCTTTTGAGAAAGAAAAATGTGGCAGAATGTATATAGTTAAATTATCAAATGTCTCTTAAAATTATTCTTTTGAAAGAATTTGCTGCCTTTTGCATAGTTGTAAGAAAAGAAAAACATTTTTAGAAATAATGGGGTTATATAAAGTTTGAAAGGAAGATAACAAAAATTGATTATACAGGATTGAAAATCAACTCATTTGAGTGGAACTCGTAAGACACGCTCAGCCGTGTCTGACTCTTTGTGACCCCATGAACTGTAGCCCGCCATGTTCCTGTGTCCATGGGATTCTCCAGGCAAGAATGCTGCAGGGTAACCGTTTCCTTCTCCAGGGGATCTTCCCAACCCAGAGACTGAACCCAGAGATTGAACCCGAATCTCCTGCACTGCATGCAGATTCTTTCCCCTCTGGGCCACTAGGGAAGTCCACCATTTTCTCTTAGACACTGCCTCTGCATATATAATAACCAAATAACAAAAATCAAGTTAGCAATATGTACTCGTGTCTGTTTTCCAGCTGAAATGATTTCAACCAATAGTCTAAATGGTTTCAGCCGATACTAAAGGAACTGATAACTGTTTTAAGTTTTTGTCTGTTAGTCTGTCTTCTCTCTAACATGAAATTGAGGTCAAAGCCCTCTTCTTCCAGCTGCACACTCAAACAGCAATGTATTCCACAATCAAAAGATATAGCCAAAACACATGGGTTATATTCAAATGGGTGTTTTACTAACAACAAAAGATTTCATAGCTACCTCTTTCTCTCTGTGGCAACATCCATATATATATATAGATCTAGACAAAATATGAAAGTTTATCATTTTCTAAAATAAGTAGTAAAAACTGAATCTGTAATTAGAAAGATTTGTGAGGCATGATACCTTCTTTTGGAAATCACCATGATTATTTTTAAAGTTATAGAAACTATGAACAAGTGTTTGTATGCAAAGATAGATAATATCATATCTTGACAGTTGGTGAAATGACAAATGCTGTGGTACTTACATGGAAATATTATGTTTAAAAGGGGAAACTCTAATGTAAAAGAGCTTGATTTATTTAGGGTTAATTTCTCCAAGGTAGGTGCCTCTTGGAGTAGATAGATGGTTACAACTTTAACACATCACAATGAAAAGTAAACCCTAGCAATGCATGTGCGGAAAGGCAATGGCACCCCACTCTAGTACTCTTGCCTGGAAAATCCCATGGACAGAGGAGCCTGGTGGGCTACAGTCCATGGGGTCGCTAAGAGTCGGCCATGACTGAGCGACTTCACTTTCACTTTTCACTTTCATGCATTGGAGAAGGAAATGGCAACCCACTCCAGTGTTCTTGCCTGGAGAATCCCAGGGATGGGGGAGCCTGGTGGGCTGCCGTCTATGGGGTTGCACAGAGTTGGACACGACTGAAGCGACTTAGCAGCAGCAGCAGCAGCAGCAATGCATGTGAACCTAGGAGATGGCTTTCATTATTTTCTTTTGCTCAAGTCATACGTACTCTAAGCCCATAGGCATTGCCAAGTGTAACATTATGCATTTTATTCCAGCAATAAAATGTGTTTCTGATTAAATTATCGGTCATACCAAACACATACCCATGATCATCAATGTACTTGATCCTTCTTAGTTATCTTGTTTAAAATACATTTAAAGGTAAATAATAAATACTAGTGTATATATCATGATTTAAATCTAAATGTTGTTCATATGTTGATAGTACTCAGTAAGTGTTGTAATTTCACATTAAATAATAACATTCACTAAAATTCCCTGATACTATCAAAAGCTTCGGATCAGGTTGATTGAGAAGTAACTAGATCCTGTAATTGAAGAGATATTTGTAGCCAGCAGTGGTGTCAGAGATCAGAAACAGCAGTGCTGGCTATAACACCCGGCAAACAGAAGACACAGCGGCCACTTGACTCTGGCCCCTCCAAGTCTCAGCCGGAGAGCATCTCAGTTCTAGCACTGATCCTTCAGAGTTTGCTAAAATCGCTATGAAAATACATTACTTTCTGTGGAAAAATAAAATTGCCTGTTTAACGGGAGATGCAAATTTAACACTCTAACAATTGCAGTAGCAGAATTAACTGTACTAGTGGATAAAGTAACAGACAGGACCTCCAAGACGTGTCCTGAGAGCTAATGGGGACCCTGCCTCAACGAGGTCTCTCACGGTACTAAAACACCACCTGAAAATATTTGATTGTTCATTTTTAAAGTAGTTTTGTTTTTCACTGTCCTCTATAAATATGAAAATATCCCTGGGATGGGAAACAGGGTAAGCAGCAGTTGGCTAATATCTTCCAAAGATGTTAATAGCTAGATAAAGCCAGATTGGAATGTGGCTAGTTTAAGACAGAATTTTAGAGAGGGTGTGTCTTGCGCTCTCTCAGCCTCTCCTTTAGACAGCCTACCTTTACATACCTCTTCTATGTTCTCTTCCTCTGGTGATCCATGCTCGGTTTCTTATACTCTAGTGTAAGTTACACCCAGGGCCAGCTTCTTGGGCTCCATTTAGGAGACCCCAGTGCTCAGTTGCGGAGAAGGCAATGGCACCCCACTGCAATACTCTTGCCTAGAAAACCCCATGGACGGAGGAGCCTGGAAGGCTGCAGTCCATGGGGTCACTGACGGTGGGACACGACTGAGCGACTTCACTTTCACTTTTCACTTTCATGCATTGGAGAAGAAAATGGCAACCCACTCCAGTGTTCTTGCCTGGAGAATCCCAGGGACGGCGGAGCCTGGTGGGCTGCCGTCTTTGGGGTCGCACAGACTGAAGTGACTTAGCAGCAGCAGCAGTGCTCAGTTGAATGCTCTGCCATTGCTGAAATTCTGTTGTTGCAATCTTGAAATTCTTTATTTATGAATAAGAGATCTTATATTGGGTCCCACAAACTGTGTAACTCACTTTCATCCTACTTTGGTGGGAATTTAAGACAGAATCTTGATGTCAAGGAATTGAAAAGGACATTTGGTATTGTTTTTACAAGGTTAGACCCAGTGAATATTTGATTTAAAAACACATCAATATTTGATTTTAAAATATTTTAACTAAAAGATATAGGAAACTCTTTTAAACCACTGAGGCAGAGGATTCCCATTGCCTCTAAAATTACACTGACTAGTTAGTTATCCAGTTTCTAATAATGTCAGTCTTGTAGACCAGCATTCCCTATGTGTTCTTTTCTCCTTTTTACAGAAACACAATGTCTCATTATGATGAAAGGAGAAGGTAGAAGATGCTTTATTTGTATTTACTTTTATGTATAAAGAAGGAAAATAAGTTTTGTTAATATTATTTAATATATCTATTGAAAAAGACAGTGTTACTCACCTTATCGTAAGGCCATTGAACAATTAAAAAAATAGCCAAGGTGATAGCTTCTATGAAGTAAAAATAATGTGAAGTGAAAATGACATTCTAATCAGCCTTTACAAGAAGTAAGCTCTGCTCACAAATTAACTAGAAAAAAATTAAAATATACAATTGAATCCACTATAATTAATTATGATATTTATCTCAGTATGGAATGGCTTAAGTTATTTTATATAAATGAAATATATATATATATATATATTTTTTTTTAATCGCAACTCTAGGAGATTTGGAGATAACACATTACAGAGCCAGAGATACTGAAAGTAGGTGAACAGGTAGCTGAAAAAGCCTCAGTTACATTAGTCATCATAATCTTCAAAAGTATTCTTATTTGTGCAAACATCTCATAATTCCTGTTATCAATAATCAGCTATTGTACTCCATTATGTTCTGAATATTTCAGTATTTTAAGAGTTAAAAAAGTCTCATCTTCATGCTCATAAGAACATATATTGTGTTACTGCTACTGCTAAGTCACTTCAGTCGTGTCCAACTCTGTGCAACCCCATAGACGGCAGCCCACCAGGCTCCCCCATCCCTGGGATTCTCCAGGCAAGAACACTGGAGTGGGTTGCCATTTCCTTCCCCATTTGAAATTTTTTTTAATTTTATTGTTTTACAGTGTTAGTTCAGTTCAGTTCAGTCGCTCAGTTGTGTCCGACTCTTTGTGACCTCATGAATCGCAGCATGCCAGGCCTCCCTGTCCATCACCAACTCCCACAGTTCACTCAGACTCACGTCCATCGAGTCTGTGATGCCATCCAGCCATCTCATCCTCTGTGGCCCCCTTCTCCTCCTGCCCCCAATCCCTCCCAGCATCAGAGTCTTTTCCAATGAGTCAACTCTTCACATGAGGTGGCCAAAGTACTGGAGTTTCAGCTTTAGCATCATTCCTTCCAAAGAACACCCAGGGCTGATCTCCTTTAGAATGGACTGGTTGGATCTCCTTGCAGTCCAAGGGACTTTCAGAAGTTTTACAGTGTAGTCAGTTATTAATGTATTAAGGTTGTTTCTGTGCTTTGGATTTCACAATATGAATGGAAAAGATTCTATTTATTAATATTATCATAGCCCTTGACTGTTTGTAAGGTATTTCCACATCTATCATTTTCCTTAATCTTCACAGGAACCCAGTGAGGAAGTTATTATATCCTCCTACTGAGAAATCTGAGACTCAAATTTCAGACAAACTGAGATAAACTTATCTGAACTTACAAACTTTTAAAATAAAGTGATAACTCTTTGGTTTCAGAAGTAAAATTGATAGAAATAGCTAAATTTTTAAAGTGAAAGTGAAGTCGCTCAGTAGTGTCCAACTCTTTGTGACCCCCATGGACTATATATATAGCCTTCCAGGCTCCTCTGTCCATGGGATTCTCCAGGCAGGAATACTGCCGTGGGGTTGCCATGTGCTTCTCCAGGGGATTTTCCTGACCCAGGGATTGAACCCGGGTCTCCCGCATTGTGGGCAGACGCTTTACCCTCTGAGCCAGCAGGGAAATTTAGATTAATTGCCAAATTAATTTGCAAGGACACAATCTGCTTAATTTTTTAAAATAATTTAATGATTAAAAAATAGCATTATTATCGTATAAGTCCACAAGGCCTCAATCATAGGCTGCCTGTGTGCTACATTTTCTTTATTTGTTTTATTTGTTTCTTTGTTTATTTGATATTTGTTTTGATAGTTTAACTTATTAGGAAATTTTTTAGGGGAAAATGATTACATTTTCCACTTTAAAATCTGTGTTTAAGGTCATGCTAAACAACTTTTCTTTGAGAGCAAACACATTCAATTTAAAATAACACAAAGCTTAAGCAAGGATAAGTAGATAAATAATGCCCCACACCTGTCCTTTGAGAAGGCTAAGGGCTTTCTTTTCAATAAGGAGAATTTTTCAAAGTGAAAGTGAAATGGGGTAAAAATTGCTGACTGTATATAAGGTCTGGTGTAAACCTCTCCTGTCTCCCCACATCCCCAAACACTGCACAGATTCTACCCCAATCACAAAAGGCAAACTAGTTCATCACTTTGCTTTATTAAGTCTGCATGTAGCTAGGAGTACTGGAAACCCACTCCAGTACTCTTGCCTGGAAAATCCCATGGACGGAGGAGCGTGGTAGGCTACAGTCCATGGGGTCGCGAAGAGTTGGACACGACTGAGCAACTTCACTTTCACTTTTCATTTTATAGCTATGGAATCAATTCTTGTAGACAAATCTCTTTTCCTTTCTTTAGCCCTCCTCTTAAATAGTTACACTGACCAGCCATCCAAATCTAGATGTTAAAATGCACTAAGATACACTATTTGTTGTGTCTGATGTATATATGTGTGTGTAACAGACAAAGATTTAACATACTTTAGAAATAAGTTGTCTGGAAAAAGAAACAATAAAACATTTTCCTCACAAAGTGGAGTCTAATGAGAAAATTAAAGATTAAAAAATGAGTTATAAGTGTATTAGAAACATATACCCTCTAATTTTGAAACATATTCCAAATATATATGGTAGGTTTCAATTCAGTTCAGTCGCTCAGTCGTGTCCGACTCTTTGCGACCCCATGAATCGCAGCACGCCAGGCCTCCCTGTCCATCACCAACTCCCTGAGTTCAACCAGACTCACGTCCATTGGGTCAGTGATGCCATCCATCCATCTCATCCTCTGTCGCCCCCTTCTACTCCTGCCCCCAATCCCTCCCAGCATCAGAGTCTTTTCCAATGAGTCAACTCTTCGCATGAGGTGGCCAAAGTACTGGAGTTTCAGCTTTAGCATCAGTCCTTCCAACGAACACCCAGGGCTGATCTCCTTCAGAATGGACTGGTTGGATCTCCTTGCAGTCCAAGGGACTCTCAAGAGTCTTCTCCAACACCACAGTTCAAAAGCGTCAATTCTTCAGCTCTCAGCCTTCTTCACAGTCCAACTCTCACATCCATACATGACCACAGAAAAAACCATGGTAGGTTTAGTACTGAAAAATAAGTAAGCTGCAAAGTCCGTTATTAACATCAGTAGTTAGTCAGTTCACTGGCTCAGTCATGTCTGACTCTTTGCAATCCTATGGACTGCAGCATGCAAGGCCTCCCAGTCCATCATCAACTCCCGGAGTTTACCCAAACTCATGTCCATCGAGTCGGTGATACCGTCCAACCATCTCATCCTCTGTTGTCCCCTTCTCCTCCTGCCCTCCATCTTTCCCAGCATCAGGGTCTTTTCAAACAAGTCAGCTCTTCACATCAGGTGGCCAAAATATTGGAGTTTCAGCCTCAGCATCAGTCCTTCCAATGAATACCCAGGACTGATCTCCTTTAGGATGGACTGGTTGGATCTCCTTGCAGTCCAAGGGACTCTCAAGAGTCTTCTCCAACACCACAGTTCAAAAGCATCAATTCTTCAGCACTCAGCTTTCTTCACAGTCCAACTCTCACATCCATATATGACCACTGGAAAAACCATAGCTTTGACTAGATGGACCTTTGTTGGTAAAGTAATGTCTCTGCTTTTTAATATGCTGTCTATGTTGGTCATAGCTTTTCTTCCAAGGAGCAAGCCTCTTTTAATTTCCTGGCTGCAGTCACCATCTGCAGTGATTTTGGAGCCCCCAGAAATAAAGTCTGTCACTGTTTCCCCATCTGTTTGCCATGAAGTGATGGGACCAGATGCCATGATCTTCATTTTCTGAATGTTGAGCTTTAAGCCAACTTTTTCACTCTCCTCTTTCACTTTCATCAAGAGGCTCTTTAGTTCTTCTTCACTTTCTGCCATAAGGGTGGTGTCATCTGGATATCTGAGGTTATTGATATTTCTCCCTGCAACTTGATTTGGGGCTCAGTGGTGAGCCTGTGAATGCAGAAGATGCAGGAGACACCAGTTTGATCCCTGGGTCAGGAAGATTCCTTGGAGAAGGGGGTGGCAGCCCATTCCCGTATTCCTGGCTGGAAAATTCCATGGACAGAGTAGCTTGGTGGGCTACAGTCCATGGGGTCACAAAGACTCAGACACAACTGAGTGACTCAGCATGCAAAAAAAATAGTAATTCTACACTACAATTATTTTATTATTTTACTCATAATGTGACATTTTTGAGAGGTAAGATTTGAAGTTAGTCCAACTTTTAGGGTTTTTTTTTTTTTAAAAAACAGTGATTTCTAAGAAAGTTGGATGGAATTGCACATTTCAGTGGAATAATGAGAGCTATTATAGACATGTATACCACATATTCCAAATATCCTAAACTTTTAAAGCCCTTTAAAACACAATGAGGAATAAGTAAATTCAAAGAATGAAAATATTTATACACACACACCCATATTAATGCTTCAGCCACCAAATTTAGTCTTATAATTGAAAAAACTCTATGTTTAAAGTTTATTCACACTTACAAAAGCAAGGACCACAAAGAGGCAGTTTGGAAACATCCTTTTGTCTTGGTGGGTTTTATCTTGTAATGAACACCCTTGACCCCCAAGACTCACCAGCTGCAGCTTTTCCTTAATGATTCCCTTAAAAAGATATTAATAAGACTGAAAGCCACACCTAACTATATCTCTTACTTTTGAGGTGGGGAGGAAGGAATGAAACAATTGTGGGTGTGAGCTCCCATACTGGGTCAGTATTCTGTAGGCTGTCATCTTTCTAGTGGTTCTAGGGGTATATGTTTATATTATTTCATCATAATTTGCTATAAGCTCTTCATTACAAGTGACTATGAGGCCTGTCTGCATCGTCTGCCTTTTGAGTGTCCTGTTCTTCAGTCATCCCTTAATCCAGAAATAATAATGCAGAACATCCCGGGAACTGAGCCTAATCCTCAGCTCTCTCATCTCAACACATGCCTCTTAAAGCCTTTGCTGGATCTAGTGCCTAAAAAGCCTGCGTACACTCACCTTTGAATCAGTTATAGCCCACCTTTTTTTATTAAACAATATTGATGTCTTCAGATAAGGCATATCTAGGGTAACAAAAGGAATAATAACCATTTCTTACTGTCTGTGTGATTATTGTTAAAAACTTAACATCTCACCCTTTCCTCTGTGTTTCTAGTCAGTCTCTTGTTCAATAGGAACCTAACCTTTTACCTGATCGATTAGGTAAATAAAGGTAGAATAATCTGATGCTGAAACTCCTCATATCTCTGTTTTAAGAGCAAGTCAAAACGTGTCTTTTGCTGTTGAATAAAATTGGACAGCTGGCTTATAGTATTTGTTAATGAACAGAACTTTCTTTACTTTTAAAAGAGCACACATGTCTACCATTTTTAATCTTATTATAATCCTGGGAATAATTGTCTTCATTTTGTAGATGAGGGAACTGAAACTCAAAGAGATTAAGTAAGAGGCTTGCACTTTTGCTTAAAGTACAAAAACCAATAACTGTTCAGTCAGAACTTTTCCAATTCTGATCCTCTTCCTCTAAGTCCAGTGATTATTTTCTATTTTAGGTAACTTTCTTAACAGTCCCCAAATGTGAATGAATAAATGAATACATACATAAAAATTGCACGACAGGGGAGAATGGAAGAGAGTAGAAAAACAAACCAAAACTTAAATTCAAGTATTTGTAGAAACATATAATCCTGAATTGATAGAAGCAAGAGACAGGAGAATGAGACAGCGAAAGACGAGAGTCTCTAAGCTACTAGATTGTCAGGAGCCAGACACTGATTCGATCTCTGGGTCAGGAATAACCCCTGGAGCAGGAAATGGCAACCCACGCCAATATTCCTGCCTGGATAATTCCAGGGACAGTGGGGCCTGGCCGGCTACCGTCCACGGGGTCGCAAAGAGTCAGACAGGACCGAGCACACATATTCGGTGTCCTTGAAGAACGTTCTCTCTCCACAGGCGTGGCTCTGAGTGTACAGTTTGTTTTGGGCCTTGGATTTGAAGGCCAAAGAGTTTAAATACTTTTACTTCATTTTACCAGAACAAGATACTCGTGTGCCCCCTTTCTTCTGGAAATAAGACTAATCTAGTGTTTAACCATGGTCACTGTTTAAGGTCGCTGGTATATCTGTCTCACCCACCTATCACTGGATTACAGGATCGTGAGTACAGTTTTTTTACATTACTGTTGTGATTTTGTCCTGGCTTCGGCACAGAAGCCAAATCCTCTTTGGCAGCAAGCAGGCTTTAGTGCTGTCGTTACCAAAACAACTGCTGGCGGGGAGGAAGGAGTAAAGCTTCAGGATCATCAGATATTGGGGAAAAGAAAATTGTCAAAGGCTTTCATAACTTGTGTCCTATTTAGCTTTTATTATCCTTTGTGAAACAGATTCCATAAAGCAGCAACAACTGTCCGTGTTGTTGTCGTTTGTCCATGACACACCCATGAAACGTCACGCACTTCTGCTTGGAGTGGGTTCTGTGTCACCGCTATAGAGGGGGCGCGTGGCTTGCCACCCTTGGGGTCTCAAGAAGACACACAGACAGAATGCAAAATGGTTTGCAGTAGGAGTATGAGCGCAGAAAAGTGCACAGCTCGATTTCTCTGCGGTTGCAGACACTGGAGTGAAGAGTGCGCCGTAGTTTGCCCCCAGAGAGGGGGCGGGGGTGCCCCAGCCGCAGGGGTGGCAGGTCCTCCTGGAGCCGGGAGGGTGTAGAAGTGAGTCTGCAGGAGCAGAGGGGCTGTGACCCAAAGGGCCTCGCGGGCGTGGCCTTCAGACTCTGCTTCATGGGAAGCATATGATTTTTTTTTTCAGCAGAAGAATGGAATCGATTTCGTTTATCAAGGGGACCGAGCAGTGCTGTGTAGAAGGACTGAGAGATCCAGGGGACACGGGTGTGAGAGCAGGCAGGGGAGGGTCAGTAAGTGGATGTCAAGGTGCTGGACATTTGGGTAGAGAAGAGAGAGCGCCTTTGAGAGGAGATATAGCAGGGGAGGGGCGGGATGTGATGGGTCATGCAACCTGGGGATCACAACCTCAGGGAATGTTGAGGTTCCTGGTTTAGCAGCTGGCAGGATGAGTGCTGCTGAAGTAATACCAGTGTGCACCGATTTCAAGGCAGCCCTTCAGCAGTCTCGCCAGGTCTGTTGTCTGAAATGGCACTGTGTCTCTGGTACTGTGCCCTTTCAGACAGCAAACTTGGAAACCAAGGTTCAGAGTGGTCCCACCTATTTAATTTGCCCACAGTAGCGATGGTATGGAAGGGTTCCCGGTAACAGAGCCCAGATTCAGGTTGGCCACTCCACACGTTGAGGGTTAGAAAGGAAGGAAAATGGGTCTGGAGCTAGCAATCAGCCTGGAGGAAGCAGCCAGCAACCATCCCCAGTGGCCTTGCACGGCCCAGAACGTTTAGGGATCTTTCTAATGGGAGACATTTCAAATTATCTTCCGACTCTTAGCAACCCCAAGGACCGCAGCACGCAAGGCCTCCCTGTCCATCACCAACTCCCAGAGGTCACTCAAACTCATGTCCATTGAGTCGGTGATGCAACCCAGCCATCTCACCTTCCGTCGTTCCCTTGTCCCTCTGCCTTCAATCTTTCCGAGCTTCAGGGTCTTTTCCAATGAGTCAGCTGTTCACATCAGGTGGCCAAAGTATTGGAGTTTCAGCACACATCTTGAATACATAAAGAGTATTTGTGTTGTTCTTTTTTTTAAACGTGTTAATTTTACAGCTCACCACTACCACTTTATTATTACCTGCCAGTTCAAGATAGGATTTTTTAAACCATCACATCTAATTAAAGCTACTAGTTACTCTTTGCTGAAGTCTCTATCAGTAGTTGGGGGCACTTTGTATATGTGACCCTCATGTAATGGCACTTCTTAAATAGCTTATTTTTATATTTATGACCTTGCCTTCTGATACGTACTATGAACAACTGTGTAGAGTTTTCCAAAAGATCCAGGAGAAGGAAGAAAACCTGCTGTAGTGAAACTGTCAGGTGTGCTCTTAAAGTGAAAGAATGAGATGTTTTAATAGTGTCTTCTGAACTTTCTTCCAGAACCAAAAACTTTTGTTAGAAAATCAGCTTTTACGAGAGAAAACTCATGGCCTTGTAGTTGAGAATCAGGAGTTGAGACAGCGGTTGGGAATGGATGCCCTAGTGACTGAAGAGGAAGCAGAGACCAAGGTGAGTTATGTCCTTTATTTGGTGCCATATGTAAGAACTGGTTTTAAGTGACATAACCTCTTTAAGGATATTCATTTTTCAAGGGTATAGTGAATAGTACTAAGTCCTAATAACTGGAATAAGTTACACAACTCTCTTAAGAGCAAGTACTAACAAATGCCGGTACTGACATGTGTCTACAATGCCAGCATTGAGGAGAACCAAGATAAGATGGGCAGTCAAAACTGACTTTGAATGCTACTAAAATTAAATAGCTCTTTGATGAATATGAATAAGAGAAGGGATTCTTTGTGATAGACATACCTTTCTGATGGAAGCGTGATGTGTGGGTTTTAATTTATGGCAAATCCAGTGATAACAGATATGTGGTCTAAGGTTGACTGGCAGTTCTGCTCTAAAAGTAATGTTCAGAACAAACTTTAAAAATAATAACATGGGTTCGACCCCTGAGTTGGGAAGATTCCCTGGAGTAGGAAGGGCTTTCCACTCCAGTATCTTGCCTGGAAATTTCATGGATAGAAGAGCCTGCTGGCTACAGTCCCTGTGGTTGTAAAAGTTGGACACGACTGATGTCTGAGTCAGCACTATCCAAAATATTATGGGCCTCAATTCACTACAGAACTTTATTACTAGGGATGTTACTCTTATTGAATATAAATAAGATAATAATTAAGAATAATAGTCCTGCTGAATCTTAGCTTGGGGAAGAAAAACATTTCATCGTACAGAAAATAAAAAGAAGTTAGCCTTACCTCTCTTTTCTTTTCTTCAAGGACGACTCAAAAAAATGGAAATACCAGATGTGTAAGGGAAAGATTTCAGCTCTAAAGAATAATTTTCTAGGGACTTCCCTGGTGGTCCAGTGGCTAAGACTCTGTGCTCCCAATGCAGGGGCCCAGGTTTGATCCCGGTCAGGGAACTAGATCCCACATGCTGTCAAGTCAGACCCAGCACAGCCAAAATAAATGAATTTTAAAAAAGTTTTTTTAGCTTTCTTAAAAGTTGAGAATCAATCTCCTGGCAAGCATTTCCCTGGGGACACCCAGCTGTTGGAGCTGTTCACTGACTGATCTTTCCTTCCAGGGGAATGGAGCGGGGCTGGTGGCCGGGTCTGCTGAGTCCGCAGCACTCAGACTACGTGCACCTCTGCAGCAGGTGCAGGCCCAGTTGTCACCCTCCAGAACATCTCCCCATGGACTCTGATGGCATTGACTCTTCAGACTCTGAGGTAGGGCTTACTCAGATTTTACTAAAGAGCTGTTTACTCGGTTCCGTCTGTGTGATGCCTGACACCCCTAACCAGACAGATGCGGGCAGTGCAGGTTTGTTGAGTTGGGGCTGAACATTGACTACCTCCCTGTTCCCAGGTGGTCTAGGACATGAGTGAAGGGTACATGAGTGGGTCTCGTGGGTCCCAGAGATCATCCTGTAGCAGAAGGATTAGTTTACATTATGGAACACTAAGGTCAGTTCTCAGTGTACTCTTAGCAGTTGAATGCCATTTATTTTTCCTTTTCTAGTCTGACATCCTGTTGGGCATTCTGTTCAACTTGGACCCAGTCATGTCCTCAGAGTCCTTCCCCAGTCTGCAGCCTGGAGCAGCTCCCAGAAGTGGACCCAGAAGGACCCAGTTCCTTACCGGCCTCCCCTTCTCCATCCTGGGGACGTCATCAGCCAAGCTGGAAGCCATTAATGAACTGATTCGTTTTGATCACGTAATACAAAGCCCCTAGTCTTAGAGATGCCCTCTGAGACAGAGAGCGAAGCTAATGGTAGGGTGAAAAATTGAGGAAGCACCTTTCAGCCCCTCAGAGAAAGATCACCCTGAATTCACAGTCTCAGTGAAGGAAGAACTTGTAGAAGATGACTTCATTCCAGAGCTGGGTATCTCAGATCTGCTTTCAACCAGCAACTGCCTGAAGCCATCTTCCTGCCTGCTGGATGCTTACAGTGACTGTAGCTATGAGGGTCCCCTTCTCCTTGAGGAATGTCCTCCCTGCTTGATGCAGACCATTCTTGGGAGGACCTTTTGCCAGTGAACTCTTCCCCAGCTGATTAGTGTCTAGGGAGTGATCCAGTACTGATGCTCTTGACTGTGACACTGCCTGGAGGACAGCCAAAGGCTGTGCTTCATCCAAAACGCAAAGTAGAGAGGGGTGTGGTCCTAGAGAATTCCTTTAAAGTATTTGTTCAAGCTCCTAGGTCACCCCAAATATTGTCTTTTGACCTTTAGTGGTCCGAGGTACATAGATACATTACTGTGATCCAGAATTACAGCTTCTGAGGGTGTACCTTTATCTTAAGGGCGGTGGTTGCCTGAAGTACTTACACAAGGTCACGCGATAAGTTTCAGACATGAGTTAACGAATGGTCTTTATCAGTTTCTCTTTTCCCTTCTCAGCATCCCAGGCTGCCTCCGACTTAGGTCCTTTAGTTTGCTTCTGCAAGCGGAACACCTACCTGAGGGGGCTCCTTTTCCCTATGTACAGTTCAAATAAAGATCAAGAATCTTTTGTAAAATTACAGAAAACTACTATGTAATGCTCGATGAAATCTTTCCGTGCTAGTGTAACTTTTGGATGGTGCTTTCTCCATTTATTTAAAACTACCTGTGCAATTAAAAAGTACAATGCAGTGTCTTTGTTCTCCGAATGTTTCTTGAACTTTCAAGTCTTCTTGTTCTTCCGGGTTTCACTGCCGTGTTAGTGAGATTATCCAACTTCACTGAGCCACTTTTACAGTGAGTGAAGGCCTTTCCCCTTAATTACCGCCTGCTTCAGTTCCTGGCTGCCCTAAGTAATACATTCTGACCAGAACTATATTTGAGACAGTTTCTTCAGCCTAACTGACCAATATTACAGCTAATAAATGGTAGAGCTAGAACATTTAACCGTTTTGCCATAACATCTTGTTACAGAAGGACATGCTATTAAGTATCAATATGGCTATTGATATTACAGAGATTAAGAGCATTTTTTAGACTCAGACCCCTGAGTTCAACTCTCCCACCCATTTAGCTGGGTGATCTTGGGCATAAAATACCACTTATTTCCTCATCTCAAAATACCTTATTTGCCCACCTCTAAGGGGTATGATAGTATCTCTAAAGGCTACTAGAGGATTCAAATAAATGATGCATTATAAGCACCTTGTACAAAGCCGGGCACCATCCCAAAAGTTGATGGTTATCTCCTATTCCACTTTGGAAGGGTTTTAATCTCTTAAAAGAGTTATATACACTATAGAACATGTTTCACAAAAGAATGAACCTGTTCAAGAAAACATCCTAGAGACAATATGACCTTCAAATTACAGACTTAATAACCTCATCATGCTGCCTCTTTCCTCGGGAAACCACTTAAGATATTAAAGGAGTTCCCTAATTGATAAAAATTATTTCACCCATGCCAGCATTCTATGCCAGTATTTACTGACTACCTCCAGGGAGGTCAGTGAAGATGGATTCAAAGAATCCCAAGTAGCAAGGCACAGCAGGCTATGGTTTCAACCAAGTATATTAATACAAAGGAATGCCTTTGGTGTGACTGGAGAATGCCCAGAAGCACACTAGTAGGCAAGACAATCTATGGTCACTGATGGCCAGAGTTCAGTCCTAGTGCCTAGCAGTGCAAACATGTTTAAGCTCTGGGTTTCTGTTTTGTAAATATAAGAACAGGCTTCCAGCTGCCCCCACAATTAAAAACCTTATCACTTGATTTTCTAGAACTGAAAACTTCAAGTGCTGAGAATCTATTTAGGGATTAAGTAAATGTGGGTTTCCCAGGTGTGTCTGTAGTAAAGAATCTGCCTGCCAAGCAGGAAATGTGGGTTTGATCCCTGGGTTGGGAAGATCCCCTGGAGAATGAAATAGGAATCCATTCCAGTATTCTTGCCTGGGAAATCCCATGGACAGAGGGCCTGGCAGGCTCCAGTCCATAGGTCATATAAAGAGTTGGACCAAACTGAGTGACTCAACAACACAGGCAAAGGTACAGATATGTTTAGCTTTCAAAATTATAGAACAAGCATCTGAAGTGGGGTTCAGGTAATTTACATTAAGTGACATCATGAAAGAAACAGCTGTATTAACAGGAATAACGCACAAGAGTATAGATTATTTGAGTGTTCATTTCCTGCACAGATGGGTTGAAAATGACTCAACACTGTGCTCAGACCTGAGAAAACACCTGACATTCAAGGGTATCTTCATATTGAAACACTAATTGAATAGTTAAAAAATGAAAATCAGGATCTTCCCCACAAAACCAAAGCAAGATTCCTATTAAAAGCCAAGTTGTCCATAGTTCTGATTAAAGAAAACAGGTGACAGATGGCTAGACACCAATTCCCTGACCCTTCAGACACCAACGTGTGCCTGCCTTCCTGCTTTCCTAGCAGGTGTGCTGCGGGCACAGGCAACGTAGGGACAGACATGTAGGCAGAGGAATTCCTACACCAGGAATTCTCATCTTCAAAGACATTCAACCAACCCCGTGACTTCTAAAGTTAACGAAGGGACAGGAAGACTGGCTTGTTTACCTGCCAACCGGTTTTAAAGACAACATCCTGTCTTCTGGAGCTGTACTCTAACACTGTATTCTAATTGCATGAAGTTCATCTCATATGCCACACTGGTAAGAGTATTTGAACCAAACAGATACATATACGACTGTATTCCCTCAAGGTGTTTAAAGTTACATTGCCTGAACTATACCCTTACTGTAGTTTATTTCAATGAAATCTAAACACGTTAGGTATTGCTGTCAAAAAACTGTATGTAAAACCACTGCTCAAGTAAGAAGAACCCTGGACCTGGTGAACTGATTATACTAAATTGTCACTATCTACTTAGGCTTAGTTTTCAAATCTATAAAAATAAATTAGGTAACTTTTAGCTGTGATTTTCAATTCAGGTAGAAAAGGTAACTGCATTGAAAACTCTGCCCACCCACAAATAGGGATCCACATTTATCACATAATGGTCGTAAATACATACAGGCAATACTGCACCCAGTGACCTGTCAACTCAAGAATGGAACGACCATGTTTCTGAACATTAAGGACTTTTCCTACTTCCTGGACTTGCCCAAACTTGCTGATTTCAGTTTACTTAAATGCAGAATACAAATGCCTCAAAAGTCCAAAACACTTAAGAAGTTTTATTGAAAACAATAAAATACAGAAACACCATATTCTCATTTTAAGTAAAACTGACAGCATCTTCCAGAACTTTCCTAGTATTCCACCTTTCTTATCACTATTTAAAAAACAAAGCCAAGTCCCAGATCCAAAATAATCAATGAACCTGCTGGTAAAAATATCTTCTTATGGTTAGAGCTACCACCCTACTTTCTTTTTTTTATTGGACATTTGCACCTTTTCAAGAATGAGTAGCAATTTTTGATTAATATCTGTAAGAACTGGACTTACTTTCTCCATATTAATTAAAAAACAAAACCACACACACCCTAATCAAACTCAGAGGAAATATACATTTGTTCATTAAAGCTCACCTGCTTTAGATAACCGTTTCTCATCACACATTAGCATAGTAAGCTAATGTTTGATCCATGCTGTAAAAGTTTTACAAAATGAAAAGACCTGTTAATTCCCGAGGGAAACCTTAAGGCAAAACAAAAAACCTTACCCTACAAAAAGGGAAACAAGCAAGTCATGGGGCCTGTGGAGACGGCTCAGATGAGTAAGCACCACAAGGATGAAGAAAATTTTTGTACAAACGAATGCGGGTTTAAAGAGGTGCACTGAAACATCCATGTTTCCCGCAGAAATGATGATCGTGTCAGATAAAATGACTCCTGAAACAAGTTCTGCCTGATTTCAATTAAACAGAATCCTGCTAGTTCTCTCCTACATAAGCTGTGGTATCAGAGCCTTGTTCAGAGAGCTCTTCCTACTGTTCACTATACAGACCTGGATCCCAGGCCTGTCCAACACCCCTACAGAGGACAGTATAAGTGTGTGTGTGTCCTTTGGAAAACTGTCATCTCTTCTTCACCTCAACACTGGGCCTAACTCCAATTCCAGGCAGTCACTTCCTCTTTATGAGCTGTAGAGAACTAACTTTTTATCTGGAGACTTCTTTAAGGCTACAAATGTTACAAGTTGGTCCCATTAAACAATGACCTAGAGGCAGCTGACATGGCGTGAATCAAACACGTGCATGTTTCAACAGACACAGTTTACATTCATCTCTAAATCTGAGATTAAGAAACTAGTAGCTGGTTTCCAACTGGTTTCAATACTGGTTTGAAGTCTGAATAATTTTACTGTGTAGACATTAAATATTTTGTTTAAATATTAAACATTAAATCTTTTCCTGACTATCCAGACAGAATAGAAAAAGCAGGAACTACAGGCAGAGAAACAGTCTAGTTAACAGACTTGTGACTTCTACACCATCTGTAACAAGGGAGGACTTCGGCATGGGTTTCAAAATTGCCTGGGAGCTGCCTCCTAAAGTCACCTCTACTTGGCATAAACCATTTTTTTCTACACAAGGTATGTGATTTCTACAAAAGAAACCCAGAAAACAAAACAAAAAGAACTGGGGTGGTCTCCTGCTGTCTGATTAAAGGCCAGTATTACACTCATTTAATAAGTTATAGTGGGTATTCTGTAGCACTAAAGGGACGGTCACTTTACTTTGTACTACTGAGTCCTTGCACGCAGAAGAGCTGTTCCTGAGAAAAAAATACTTCAATCCTGGTTACTCTCAAGAGGACACCCTGAGCCTGGTAGTGTCCTCCGGATGATGATTCTCTGGCTGGCAGGAAGCTATTCTCTAGTAACTTCTAGGCTTACTGCACAAAGAGTTGAAGCACCAGGCAAACTGGCTCTTTCAGTAAATCTCATGTCAATTGCTATGCATTGCTCAGTTAATTATTCAACCTTTCCTAAATTAACAGTTAAAAAAACCAAAAAACAACTTGCTTCTACAGGCACATTTCTTTAACTACTGAATAATATGCTGGCTGAGCTGATACGGCACTTTCTCAGGATGACTTAAGGAAGCTTTCCCAGAGCCAGTTCACACACTGGTTACCTCACAATCTTCTAAACTATCACTCAAAGTCAATTAGGCTGTAAACATCACTGAAGAGCTGGGTTTATGGATTAGGGAAACCGAGGAGCAACAGTAGCACACGGCAAAACAAGCCTCGGAGGAAAAACCTTTTCTTTGTATTTTCCATTGCCTTGTCAAGAGGCAAGGAGGGGAGCCACAACACTACTGGCTATTTAATCAATAAAGCTACACTGAACTGACAACTAATATACAAGTTTCAGAGCCTCTGTTAAATTCCCCAGCAATAGGCCTAAGCTACTGTCTCCTCTCCTCCCCAGTAATATCTAGTTACCATTATAAACAGAGCTCATTTATCTGAAGTTGTGGCTCAACTGTCAGGGCACACTTGTAGTAGGGAGAGCACTCTTTTTTTTTAATGCATCTTTTTCAGCTCAAGTGTCTGATATTCTCCAAGTTCTGAATGACTTAGATGATGTGACAGATGACTTAAAGTCACATACAGCTTCTACACTCAACTCTGCAGAATGTACTCTCACATTCCTTTAATAAGCCCCCTAGAAAACTGCTTTTCCCTTGAGACAAGTTCCTTGGCAAGAAGTTGAAGTTCAAGAAATGGCTACCCAAAATCAAGAGTCCCACCCCAAATCACAGGTGGAGATATTACACCCGTTTCAAAACTTTCAAGTCCCTATACTGTACAAGCAGGCTCATGACTGAACACATAAGCTCTGCAACATGACAACTTTAGTGTAGAAACTGGTTTCTAGAGTTCCATCTCCTCTTCTGCAAGCAGCTGTCTCCAAACTATTGTAAACAGGCAACCCTGTTGGCCGAGTTCAAGAACAGTTCAGTTCTTTGAGGAAAGGCAGTGCCACAGCTGCGTGCTTATTTGGCTCTCTCCTGTGTAGTTCTTAGCATTAGATGACGGCTTTGGCTTATCAGAAAGGAGTTCAGGGAGAGGTTTCCAGAGACACAAGCTCCATGGAAGGACGGCTCCTAAGACAGGAAAACATATTTGTATCAACAACTTTACAAAGCAGAAATACAAAACATACGTTGAAAACTAATGTTTGCAAGCTAGTATATAAAAATTGATGGGAGGACTTCCCTGTGGGCCGGGGGCTCCACATTGGGAAGACACTCCCATGCAGGGGCCCGGGTTCCACTCCTGTTCAGGGAATTAGATCCCACATGCTGCAACTAAAAGATGCTACGTGCCGCAACTAAGATCTGGGCAGCCAAAAAAAAAAAAAAAAAAAATCCAAAAATAAAAACCAAAAAAAAACACACGGATGCGATGTGATAAAAATAGGGAGAAATATGACAATCCAAACTTATCTTTACAAAGGCCACTCAAGTACAAAATTTTAGAGTTCTGCACGCATTGTAAGCAAAGCAACTGGCTGCACTGAATGCTGTGATTAGAATATAAATGTTCAATATGAAACACAGAGGCCCTTGATTTAACATTATAGTTCTTCTTAAATGTGTTAGTATAGCAGACGTCGGTTTTTATCTTGTACTAAACCATATTAAATAAAAAGAAACACTGGCTAAATACACTAAAAATATCTCAGCAAGCCTTTTGCTTATTAGTACAGCTATGAAGTATATAATGCTTTGTGCAGTAAGCCACTGTCTGTGTCTACCACCCCACACCTATTTCATCTAGTGATGGTTTGATGGTTTCTGGGACCCAAGTGCAAGGCAAAATAAAACACAAACAATGAAGAACACCCCACAAAGGTTAGCTTCTGGAAAACTACCAAGAGCAGCAAGTTAATGCTTTACACTGGGGGGCAATGTGACCTGCTTACTCGTGGCTAAACTATTTACCCACCCTCAGGCTGGGTAGTTAATTATAAGCTCAAGCTAGGAGGCTAATGCAAAACCCCATGAGCTTAACATCCAGCAATAGGAGAAACCACAGTGTCTAAAGACAGTCATCTACCTAGTACCAGTGGGACTGGTAGCCTAAGAGAAGTTTTCAGATATCTGACACTTACTCTCACAGTACCAAGTCTACTGAAAGGCTTTTCTAGAAACACCTACAGGGCAATTTATATCTTGCCTACTACAGTTGGCCCTCCTATCTGTGGGTTTTGATTTGGACCATTTTATATAAGAGATGTAAGCATCCCTGGATTTGGTATCTGTGGGGTCCTAGAGCAATCCCCAATGGATATTGACAGACAACTGTATTTTACAGAGTAAGGACCATCTTGAGACCATCGAAGTCCAAGGACATGATTAGTCATTATCATGAATTACAGGCCACCATTAGTTTTATGTTAATGGGGCCCAGGCTGTTTGCTTTTTAGGTTCTTACGCTTGCTTTCATTTCCTCTGTCTCACAGTGAGATACAAATATGAGCTCTAGACTGTGGCTCTGTTATAACTTTTTTGACTGCTGGTAAACTTTCACTTTTTTCCAAGGTCTTAATGGTGTCCAAGATAACTGAGAGAGCCACGTAAACAGGTAGTTTTCAAGTGTGTTCTTACAACCTATCACAGTAATTTGAGAGAATGGGTTCTTCTTGCCAATCTCCCATTCCCAAGTATTAGACTATGGGTGCATTTCCGGACTTCAAACCACCCAGGGTAATAGCAAGGCAGCCACCTCCTGTGAACTTCCAAATCCACTTGCACAGCATTCTGCTCACCCCAATTGAACTAAGAAAAGGTCTCCAACCTGGCTAAACATAAGCCTACTGAGCTTTCACTTAGTTGGTGATCAGGAAGTGTTTAGAACATTGGTTCTTCCCTTTTAAGATCATAACGGGGACTTCCCTAGTGGTCAGTGGTAAAAAAATCTGACTCCAAGGCAGGGACATGGCTTTAATCCCTGGTGCAGTATTTTACAAGCTGAGGGTCAAGCCCACGCAACGCAAAACACTGAAGCCTGTGCACTCTAGAGCCTGTGATCTGCAACAAAAGAAGCATCACAACTGGAGGTAGCCCCAACTGCTGCAACCCGAGAAGGCTTGTGCACAACAATGAAAACCTAGCACAGCCAAAAATACATTTAAAAGAATTTTTAAAAAAGATCAGAGCTGAATGGAAACCGAAACCAAAAACTTACATGGACTCAATCATCTTTTTGTAAAGATTTCATCAAATTCCCTCTTCAAACTGTTTTCATGGTATCAGAAAGGACAAGGCTGGGAGCGGTTAATTATTCTGTCAGCTTCAACTTCTTCATCTTCATCAATTATTCTAAACAAACGCAGACGCCAAAGAAAAAAAAATTATTTGGTTAAACATATATTCTATTAATTTGGACAAAATTTTTAAAATAAAAAAAGGATAAACTCACAGGTGCTACAGCAAAAGGTTAAGTAAAGTATGAAACTCTACTTTGGAGAGAAGAAAGTATATACACAAGAGCTACATTTCACAAAAAAGTACCAAATTGAAGGCTAAAACCCTCATAAACCAAAAATTATATTCAGAGATAGTAAATGAAATATTTAGTACAGTTCTATGAAAACGCTTACTTTAACATTTAAAGTGCATACTTTAAGCTCTTGATTTTTTATTGGTTGACAGGCTTAGGATTAAGCGATCACCAGATGATGAATTAGACTAACTTCAAAGAGAGGAATGTTACACAGGGACAAACAGAGCAGAAGCCAGAGGATATGCTGTCCATTTACCTGTCCTCATTTTCCTGAAGCCCTCCTTCGGGCAACTTCACACTGTGGTTTCCGCCGGTTGTTGATCCATCTTCTTCCACAAATAACATCTAACATGCCAGGTTGGCAGACAAGCCACTGTGCATGGATTTACTCCATGACCCTCTACTTATCCTGATAGCTGCCACAAAGAATCCAGTCATTAGGACCAGCACAGAGCCCTGCTTCAGTTAGCCTTCTTTCTTACTGGACAAACGAAAAAAAAAAAAAAAAAAAAAAATCAATGAAAATCCTGATGATACAAATGAGAACATGTATCGACCCCAGTTGCTATTAAAAATTCTGCTATGAAAAAAACTTAACTTTTGACAGTATGTGATTACAAGATGGAAAATCACGCTTTTTCTTTTCTGTTCATTCTCACGCACCTCTGAGATGTTTCCCTTAATACTGGTCAAATTAGTTGCACCTGCAAGTTTTGCCTTCCAGTATTGAGAAGCGTTATGATATGGAACTTAAGACGTCCTTCTTACTTACTCAGCTCTGGAAAGTCAAGTGGAAGTAAAGAAAACCTAAGAATCACAAAGTAGCGATTCAGGGCCAGCGGATTCACTTTTTCATACTGCTGCTTGCTCCATTACACTGGGCATCATGAGGAGGTGGCTGCAGGCAATCCTATATTCCCTAGGCGCAAAATAATACATGCTTCATCTAGGTCTGCCCCGCAAGGGACAGGCGCAGGTGGACACCTGCTCATTCTTGGATTCTTGCCAAAAATTAGAGGCTGTTCATTTGCTCTAGTGGGGTCCCTTCGCTAATGGTGCCACTTTATTTCTACCCAGCTTGAACATCCAAACTATCTTTCACTTTTAGCCGAATATTGTCATTTCACTTGAGCGACACATAGAGTATCAAGTTCAGAGACTTACTTTCTGCATCATGTTGATAACAACAATGTAGAAAACTAAAGTGCCCCTCTTAAGAGTGTGCACATACGGTGA
Organism: Bos taurus; assembly: GCF_002263795.3. Classification (NCBI taxonomy): domain Eukaryota; kingdom Metazoa; phylum Chordata; class Mammalia; order Artiodactyla; family Bovidae; genus Bos; species Bos taurus. The sequence goes on along the minus strand of NC_037344.1, from coordinate 68,067,424 downwards.
GTTGTACTTTTGGGCACAGATTCCAAGACCAGGGTGCTGTATCCTTGTCTATGCGTTCATAGCAGGTATTCTTCACTAAAACTTGCTCTCGCTCTAGGGGATATCTCTAACTGCTCAGCTTAAACACATTAGTATATTGCTCCAAGCACTACACATCGGCCCAAATTTAGTCTGCTTGTTTAGTCACGGAGTCATGTCCACTCTTTTGCGAGCCTTGGACTGTTGCCCGCTAGGGCTTCCTTTGCCCCATGGAAGTTTCCAGGCACAAAACTGAAGTGGTTGCCATTTCTACTCTCTTGGAGAGCTTCCTGGACCCAGGGATCGAACCTGTCTCCTGCACTGCAGGCGATTTCATTTACTACTGAGGGCGTCCTGAAACGACAACCAGCCCCTGCTCTGAGTATTTAGACCAAAGTACGTTATTGCCTGGGATATCACTCAATCACAATCGTCAATCATATGTTTTAGGCTTATTATTTAGTTTAACTCAAAAGTGGGAGTATTAGAATGTCTCTTCCATTAAATTAAACACTTCTTTTAATACTAAGCTTATTATTAGTTTTAACTCATAACGTGAGTATTAGAATGTTCTCCATAAATTAAACACTTCTTTTATACTAAGGTATGCGTGTTCTTGGAAACAGAAGAAAAAGTTTATACACATAAGAAAATCATCTAAGAAGAGCAGAACAAACTTTATAGAGATCAATGATGATTAAGCTACCAGAGGAAAATGGGACATAAAAGACTTTAAGTTTCTGATAGAGCCCACTGAAGTGGCAGCAGGCAACACCTCTGGGCGTTCGACACTCCAACTGTCCAGTTCCCTTATCCTCTCAGGCCTCAATCTTCCATCTGCAAATTAAAAGATGGTTACCCTTTTAAAGTCAATGGTTTTTTACCACCAAAATTTTTATTTTATGACATTAGGAATTATTAATAATCTCCTAGTAAACTTCCCTTGGTGGCTCAGTGTAAAAATCTGCCTGCCAATGCAGGACCTGCAGTTTATCCCTAGGTATGGAAGATCTCCTGGAGAAGGGATGGCCACGATCCAGTATTCTTGCCTGGAAAATTCCATGGACAGAGGAGCCTGGCTTACAGTCTGTGGGTCGCAAAGCAGTTGGACGTGACTAAGCAACGAGCACTCCACACTTTCAAAAAGATAAAAGCAAAAGAGGTCCTTTGTGCCATCCACAGCATCCCAAAGCTATAAAGAACATAAATGTTGTCTTGGTCTAGAGGTTTTTTTATTTTAAATTTTTGGCCATGCCAATGACAAGCAGGATTTTAGTTCCCCAATCAGAATCAACCCACGCCACCTACAATTAGGAAGCATGATCCTAACCACTGACCACCAGAGAAGTCTCACGATTTTTAAACTGAGGCAACTTTCAAATCTACTGTCTTGTAGGTTATTATACCTGGTGAGAAATTAAAGTTTATCTGTTGGCAAAAAAAAAAAAAAAAAATCACACAGAAGTGAAAGACAAAACAAATCTGGGAAAAACAAACATAATAAAAAGACCAATAAAGTCATAAAAATCTGCAGAAACCATAAAAAGAATTCACCAAAATGAAACACAAATCGCTAAAAGGAAAAAGATGTTCAAAAATTGTATATATTACAAAACTAAATTAAATGATCTAATTTATTTAAAACTGCTTGCACTCATAAAAATCATATAATAATTATTAAACAAATTCCATGAAGTATATTCAAATACAGATGCCATCAGCAGGCCCTTATATTGGTACTCTATTCCCTCCTCCCCCGTAAGTACCACGCTGCTGCTGCTAAGTTGCTTCAGTCGTGTCCACTCTGTGGACCCCATAGACGGCAGCCCACCAGGCTCCCGTCCCTGGGATTCTCCAGGCAAGAACACGGAGTGGGTTGCCATTTCTCCTCCAATGATGAAAGTGAAAAGTGAAAGTGAAGTCGCTCGTCGTGTCCGACTCTTAGCGACCCCATGGACTGAGCCTACAGGCTCCTCGTCCATGGGATTTTCCAGGCAAGAGTACTGGAGTGGGGTGCCATTGCCTAGCATACCATCAGCTTTTATAATAAACCACGTCATTTAAAAATATTACAATATCATGTATGTAAATATGCAATATTAAAGTTTTCAGTTCCTGCCTGGTTTTGACCCTTCTATATAAGGAATGTATTACTGAATATGTATACATTTGCGTGCTAATGTTTCTTTTGTTCCTACTATGTTATAAGACACATCTGGTTTGGTAAGTGTCGGTCAGGTTTCTTTTTTGTCTTGAAGCTTGCAACTCAGCAAAAATTTATTATGTTCAGATACTGTTAAGGGACATTCCAATTTGAGCCATTCATGAACAAGGATGCATAAACTTTCTTGTACCATGTCTTCCGATGAGGCGTGTGTAGTCAAAAAAAAGAACTGGCTGGTTAAATGGGTATGTGTGCCTTAACTCATTCAAAACTGTTCCCAAAGTGTTATTAGCAAATTACATTCTTATCCAATAGTGTCTGTGAGTATCCTGGTGTACAGAACCCCTCCAATATCTGGTAGTGGATACTTCTCACTGTGCTTTTAATATGCATTTCCCTTAAAGACTTGATGAGGTCGAATTACTTTCATCTTGTTTTGGCTCATTGATTATTTTCCTCTTAAGGGGGGGATGTTTCTTACTCATTTTCTTTTTTTAGACATGCAGTATTCCCTCATCAGTTAAGAGGGATCAAAAAGTTTGAAAATACAATTTCTGATGAGAAGATGGAGAAACACACATTTCCCAAAATTTAAAGGAGTATAAATTGCCAAACAACTGCTTAAAATTTCAAAATGCCATACATTTTAAAGGTTGAGCAATTTCCCCAGCTAGGAATCCATTTATCTAATTACAAAACACAAAGAACTTAAGACCAGGTCTCACTTTAGATTTGTTAGTATTAATCCATCAGCGGGTAGACTAGGTTAATAGCGCTATTCCTAGCCTTACAACAGATTCAACTCAACTGTGAAAAAGAAATGAGATAGAACTCTTATGTCCATATGCACAGTTACAGGAGAGTAAAATGAAAACACCAGTGTGCCAGTGTTAACAGTATTTTACTAATAAATGTAAAAACCAGAATTATACAGCTATAAACGTGCACATTTTACTTATCTTTCCTTAAGGGGAAAACAGGCACATAGGATAACCCTCTGGGGAGAACTGGGAGCAAAAAATTTTGCCTTCTGCTAATTTTAAAAAATTTTGTGCTGTAATAATACTCATTAGGCCTCAAAGTTCAAACTGACAATCGCTTATGCCTTAAGAAGCTTCCCTCTACCTGCCCAGCTCACTGTCTAAAAGGCAACGTTGTTGTCAGTTCTTGGGGCCTCCTTTCAGAGACAACGATGTTCCACCTTTCACTTAAAAACAATAGTTATGGATATTAAAATAGTTGTTAAATTAAGTTGACCGTTAAGTGAGCTTAAAAAAGCACTTGAAACTTACTCATCCTCCTCCTCCTCCTCTCGCTTGTGTTCTTTCTTACATGAGTTGAAATACTGTTAAAACAAACAAACAAATCAGTCGTTGAGAAATTTTTACTGAGCTGTACTTTCAGCATCCACTTTCAGGCTCCGCATTATCTTGCCACCCACCACTTCAGCTCTCCCCTCCTTGTCCTGTGGTATGGATAATACAGGTCACACGGTCAGTCAGTTAAAGTGTTGGCTGGTCCCTGACCAAAATCACACTGAAAGCTAAATTCATTCGTCAAGACTGGAGAATAAATGGGGCGACCAGCGTAGGGAAACCTATCGGGGAAAGCACCATGGTGAGCACTTGAGTTTATGATCCACTAGAAGGACCCATTCTCTCCCAAGTTGCGGATGAGGAAAAACTCAAGAGTCCGAGGTCGCTTAAAGTTGCCAAAACACTGCCGGGCTCGCAGTCCGGAGGGATCGAGGCGTTGCGCGCCCAGGGCAGCTCCAGGCCCGGGTCTGCCGGCTCCCACCCCCGTACGCCGGGTGAGCAGACCTCTCCTCACTCCCGGCGCTAGCGCGCCGAGGTCGGAAACCGGACCCCCGCGCTGTGCCGACCTCCGCGATTTACGGCAACCGCTGTGGGCTATGTCTCTCATCCCTCCCAACTTGAGGTTGAAGAGCCCTCGCCGGTCGCGAAAAGGGTCAACTAGGCCCGCGCCGGAGCCTACACCCGCCCCCGCCGCCCGCCGGTCTCCTCACCGTCGCGCGCCGCGCTCCGCGCGGAGCTGCTGCGGGTGGCGCGAAGTCCCGGCCGGGGCCACTCGGCGCCCCCTCCGTCCCCGGCGGGAGGCCACCGGCAAGCCGGCGGCGGCGCAGGAAGTCCGAGCACCGCTAGGGAAGGCGCAGAACGGCCGGCCGAGCGCCGCATCCCGGCGGAGACGAGGAGGCTGCCGCCCACGGCCCCGGGCGTCCCGTCCCCGGGCTCGGCAGCAGCGGCCACAGCGACTGCCGAAGTACCCGCCTCTGAGCCGCGCTTCCGACCCCACGTCACGCCTTCTAGAACCCTCCACTCCAGCCGCCCGGAGCACGCCGGATTTTGTTGTGTGTTGGCGAACTGCTTAGCGGCGAGGGCTTGCGGGAGCTGAAGTCCTTGAGGACTACAAACAAGATGCTTGTCGTCTTCGGGTGGTATGGCCCCTAACCTAGCAGAGGCCTAGTCCAATCCTCCACTCGTCAAGTAACCTCATATATCTCAGTTTTCTCAGTTAGTAAAACCCGAAACAGTAGTACCTATGTTTTTAAGATTGACAGGAGAAGTAAATGAATTAAAACCCTCTAGAGCCCTTAGACGGAGAAGGTTGATGCACCCCACTCCAGTGTTCTTGCCTGAGAATCCGGGACAGCGGAGCCTGGTGGGCTGCGTCTTCTGGGGTCGCACAGAGTCGGACACGACGAATGCGACTTAGCAGCAGCAGGCAGCAGGCCCTTAGAAGTTTCTAAGTTAGAACACTTCTTGCACATATAAGCGTTAGCGCTCAGTCGTGTCCCTGTCTTTGGACCCCATGGACTAAATCTGCCGGCAGGTCCTCTGTCTCATGGATTTCCAGCAAGAATAACTACGGAGTGGTCTGCATTTCCTTCTCAGTCTTCGGGTTAATGGTAAATTGAAGGAGTGGTGACAACTTAAGGCTGAAACGCATGGAAATCAGGAAAACCCTCAGAGTCTCCTGAGCAGGATATTGGCAAGCCTTCCAGCCTCTCTCTGGGGCGATCTAGAGACAACTGGCTTGCTAAAGGGCTAGCAGAGTTGGCCCGTCCCAAAACCATCGATCACGACAGTTACTTCCCATCTCAGGAAACGGACCATCGGTCTATCTGTCTGAGTTGCGTTTATACAAAGTCAATGCCTTCAGTCAAAAGACACAAGAACTCACACTGTGTTTGCATATGGACACATAGAATCTACTTCATTTCATTTCAACTGTTGAGTGGAATTCTATTGTAAGGCTGTGTGTGCTTTAGTAGCTCAGTCGTGTCCTACTCTTTGCGACTCCATGGGCCTGTAGTCCGCCAGGCTTCGTGTTTCATGGATTCTCCAGGAAGGAATATTGGAGTGGGTTTTGCCATGCCCTCTCCCGGAGTCTTCCCACCCTAGGGATCAAACCCAGGTCCTCCAGGCATGGCACGTGGATTGATACCGTTTGAGCCACCAGGAAAGCCCCATTTGTAAGGCTAAGTGTAGCAAATCTAAGTTTTTTGTATATATTTGCAAGTAGGTTAAATGGATTCCTAGGTGGAAAATTGCTGACATGTTTTTAAATAAAACATGTTCAATACATTGAGATGCAATGCAGCCGAATGTTTGTGTCCATTGTGCACCTTCATTGTATATTAATCCCAGATGAGCAGAAACATGAGGTTAAAAAAACAAGAAGTTCGAAAGAAAGCAAAACACAGCAACGAGCATTTATTGAGCACTTACTTCCCTGGTGGCTCGTAGACGGTAAGATTCTGTCCTGCAATCAGGACAGACCTGGAGTTCATCCTTGGATTGGAAGATCCCCTGCGGAGAAGATGGAGCACTACTCCAGTACTCTTGCCTGGAAAATTCCAGACGAGAGCTTGCTACACCCCATGGTGGCAAAGAGTCGGACACAACGAAACTTCACTTTCACTTTCTTTCACTATGCTAGGGCACTTTCTCATTAACCTCCACCCAACAACTCTGCTACTTCCCTGGGATGTTCAGACAGTTAAAGAATCTGTCCCATAATGCCAGGAGACTCAGACACTGTTCGATCTTGGGTCCGGGAGATCCCCTGGAGGAGGAAATTGGCAACCCACCCGTATCTGCCTGAGAATTCCAGGATGAGGAGGCCTGCGGCTAATCCATCGGGGTCCAAAGAGTCTAGACAGACGAAGCTAGACATCATCGTGTGCTAGGGCACTGCCTTCTCATTCATCACCACTTTGCAGAATAATAAGGCTAAGATTCAGAGAGGGAAGGACCAATCTCAAGTTCTCACAGATTCATATTAATGGTTGTTTGGAAATGTTTGATTGATTCAAAACTAGTTATATCATCACCGCTTTTCTTACAAGGAGATTAGAAACTTTTTCTTCCTGCCGAGCATCCTCAAAATGCATATTTGAGGGAGATCCTTGCATTGTCAGGGTTCTGCATTGAGAAAAGAAAATAGAAACTACAGATGTGTTATGTATGTATGTATGTATATAGTAGTATATTATATATATATATAAAAAGAGGAGATTATTTATTGGAATTACTCACTTGGTTACGAAGCCAAGAATCCCACATCTGCCCTCTTAACTAGAGAACCAGAAAGCCAATGATGTAATTAGTCTGAGTCTGAAGGTCCTGGCATCAGGGAGCTGCTGATGTGGAGGGTCCATATCTGAGTCGTGTGAAAAGCCTGAGCACAAGGGCAGAAGATGGATATCTCAGCTCAAGCAGCAAGGAGGGAGCCCGTTTGCTCTTTCTCCTTCCTTTTTGTTCTATATTAGGTCCCATGGCCAGTCGTAACAGATTCAGCCTGCAATGCGGGAGACTGCCTGCCATCAGAAGACGCAGGTTTGATCCACTGGGTCAGAAGATCCACTGGGAGGATGAAATGGCAACCCATCCAGTATTCTGCCTGGGAAATCCCATGGACGAGAGCCTGGCAGACTACGTCACTGGGGTCCACAGAAGCGGAACACGACTAGCCACTAAACCATCCACAGAACCCCAGTGGATTGGAGGATGCTCCCCCACATCAAAAGAGCCATCTGATTACTCAGTTCTTTCCCAATTCAAATTCCAATCTCTTCCAGAAACATCCTAGAGGGCACACCCAGAAAAGTATCACCACTATCAGGAAATCACTTAGCCTAGTCAAGCTGACACATAAAATTAACATCACAATCCCTAAAAAATTGATGTCCTGCTTTAAAAAAATACAACAACCTCGTATAGGACAGAGAAAACCTATATGTTCAGGGTCTGCCAATGACATTCCAAATAGAACCCCCTTCTCAAAAAAGCAGCATTGGGGCCTCACCTTGGTGCTCAGTGGTAAAAGAATCCGCTCCTGCCAGTGCAGGAGACCAAGGCTCAGTGCCCTACTCCAGCGAAGATCCCAAATGCTGTGGAGCAACTGAAGCCCGTGAGCCAGAAACTAGCACAGCCGAAATGAATAATAATTATTAAAAAAAAAGAAACAAGCGAAGAGTAACTAAATACAAAGCAAGCAGAAGGGAGAAGTAATAAAAGATTAAAGCTGAAATAAATAAAGAATAGAAAAGGGACTTCCCTTGGTAGTTCAGTGGTAAGGCTCCACACTTCCAGCAGGGGGCATGTTGTTTCATCCTGTTTTGGGGAACTAATGATCCCACTGCTGCTACTAAGACAATGGGTGCAGCCAAATAAATTAAACAGTTTTTTTAAAATCAAGAGAGAATCAATGAATACGGGAGAACTTGATTCTTTGAAAAAAGCTAACGCAATGTGACAAACCTTTAGCTAGACAGATCAAAAGAAACAGAAAGCAAAGACTCAAATATTAAAATCAGGAATGAAAGAGGGATTATTAAGGAAAACGCACAATAACCTGTATGCAACAAATTAGATAATTTTAGATGAAATGGATACATTCATGAACCAAAATTAATAAAAACTGATCAAGAAGAAACAAATTTTGAATTAACCATATGATAAGGATAACTGAATTTAGTAATAAACAATCTTTCCTAACAAAAAGACCAAGTCCACATGGCTTTCACCAGTGAAGTCATACTGAATATTTAAAGAAAAATTGACACCATCCTTCACAAACTCTTCCAGAAAAATAGAGAGGAGGGAAAAATTCCCAAATCCATTATAACAGCGCCTGTATTACTTTGATGCCTAAATCAGATTGCTAACTAAAGGAATTCAGCTCAGTAATTCTGGCTTAACGGATTAGCATTAGTCCACTGCGATAGCTGACTTTCTCCCCTGAAAGATACTCAAGAGCAGAGATTAGGAATGAGGCCACTCTGCTCTGGCAAATCTGCCAGAACAGGTCTGCAGTAAATAGTTTCAGGAAAGAATTTTATGAACCAAAACTCTGCATCAAAGCACTAAAAATTATTAACTAAAGATATCTGGTTTCTATTTTAAAATGTTACAATTTGATAATTTAAATCAAATTTATTTCTATACATAGGCAATGGCACCCCACTCCAGTACTCTTGCTGGAAAATCCATGGACAGAGGAGCCTGGAGGCTCAGTCCATGGGGTCCTGAGGTCGGACACGACTGAGCGACTTCACTTTCACTTTTCACCTTCATGCATTGGAGAAGGAAATGGCAACCCACTCCAGTGTTCTTGCCTGGAGAATCCCAGGGGCGGGAGCCTGGTGGGCGCCGCTATGGGTTGCACAGAGTCGGACATGACTGAAGTGACTTAGCAGCAGCAATAAATAATCTTGAAAATGAACTATGAAAAGTCATTTCGTTACCAGGAACATCGAGAAAGAGTATAATACTTAGGAATAACTTTAACAAAATAGCATCTGACTTTTACACTGAAGATTTATAAAACATTGAAATAAATTTAAAGACAAGAAATTAAATGAAAAGTCTTGCCTCATGTTCATGGATCAAAACACTTAATATTGTTAATAGTTTTTGGGAAATTAAAATTTTTTTTTTTTTGCTCACCCAAGACCATGTGGGACGTTAGTTCTCTGCATCAGGGATTGAACTCATGCCTCCTGCATTGGTAGGTAGAGCCCTAACCACTGAACCACTGGGAAGTTCCAATACCTGTTGTTTTATATACTGAAACGCCCCACATTGATCTGCAGATTCAATGCAATCCTTTATAAAATTCTAGCTTTTTTTGCAGATTATTACAAAGTGATTTTAAAATTCATACAGAAATGCAACTGTTGTGCTAAGCAAAGATTTTGCCTTTATCTCGTGATCTGGGAGAGTGTCTGTATCCTGAGAGATTTACCTGACTGATAGGTGTGTGTGTATTAGTGAGCTCTATGGATCTTTCCTCCAGTTTATGCCTAATGGAAATGATGTGATCCCAAATGGGGCTGGTCATTCAAAAAGACCAGCTATGTGATTAGAGGGTTGGGCTTGACGCCAGTTCCTAGCACCCAGGGGAGAAAAAAAGAGGATCTGAAAGTCGAACAACCCGATGGCCAATGATTCAATGTCACGAATATTTTACACAGTATGTTCAAGTTTCAGTTGCCTCAGTCGGTGTCTCTGAATCTCCTATCTTTTATACACATTTTTTTTTGTCTTTTCATAAATAAATACACGCTCATAGCTGAAAGTTTAGAGAGGCAAAGAGAAACGAAATTACAGGCACTCCTGCATTCTGAGAGAACATCACCAATGGTTTATTAAACCTTCACTATGAGGTAAATCTAGTTTTAAAACGGGCGATCTCACTCCCTAAGGACTTATTTGGCGTAATTTCTCTGCAGGCTATTTTTTTCCTAACCCAAGGCCAGATTCGCGCTACCCTTTGGATTTTCCACTCAGCCCCGGGCCCGAAGTGGCGCACAAGATACAGTTTTCTCAGGCGGGGATAAAAACCTCCGTCAAAATTCCTCAGTCCGGAAACCTAGCGGTTTCTAATTAAACTCTCCGTCAGCATAGGGGGGGAAATCCATTTAGTGAGGAAACTCCGCCTTGTTCCGGACCCTTCCTCAAGTTCCCGGGCCCCATCCCCACCCTGCTCTCAGGGACCCCGCACCTGCTCTTAGACTTCTGTCTGTGGCCACCGCGCAAAAGGCTCGGGCGCCCCCTGCGCAAGACCTCGGTGGCCACAATGGACGCCCTGGCCCCGCCCCCTCAGGATCCGCCGGGCCAATGGGCGCAGAGGTAGGCTTGCGTCACGAGGCGCTGGCCAATCGAGAAGGGCCACGATCGTAGAAAGGCTGGGCCCGGCGGGGCCGGCCCACTGGGCAGCGGCGGCGCGCACTGGCGTAGACACGCTCCGGCCATGGTGGTGGTTGCACCCGCGCAGAGCCCGGCCGCCGGGGCCCCTAAAGTACTGCTTCTGTCCGGCCAGCCCGCTGCTACCGGCGGAGCCCCGGCAGGCCGGGCTCTGCCGGTCATGGTGCCGGGCCAGCAAGGGGCCAGCCCGGAGGGGGCGAGCGGGGTTCCGCCCCAGGCGCGCAAGCGACAGCGCCTCACGCACCTGAGCCCCGAAGAGAAGGCGCTGCGGAGGTGGGCGAGCGTCGGGGGTTTGGGGACCGAAATCGAAGGCGGGACAGGGGCCTGGGGTCGCGCTGACCGCCTGCAGCGTTCGGGCGCCGGTGTCTGGCCGGTCCGCTGCCAGCGTGGCGCGGCGCGGGGCGGGGCGGGGCAGGGCAGGAAGTCTGGACTGGCCGATCCATTGCGCTAGGTGGAGTCCAGGGCAGCGCAGGCTTTTTTTATTTCTTTCGTTTCTGTCTCGTTAGAGATGACCAGAGCAGGGTACGCTGGCACCTGTGTTCTAGGCCCTTCAGCTGTGTGACCACAGACCCCTGGTTCAGCTTCTCTAAACTTGGGCTGTGACGTGGAGCCATGGGTTTACCTACTTTTTTGGAGGCTCACGGAGCTGAAATGCCAGCTGTTGAAGGGACTGTAAGCACTATGAGGCTCTTCAGTCAGTCTCTGCGTCCTTAAAAATGGTTATCTACTTCCCGAGGTCGCTGGGGCTGTGGAGAAATGCCTAGTACTTACTCCTTCGTAAATGTTATTATGATCAGTGTGCTTTTTTGTGATTTATGAAGTGCCCCCTGGAGCAGACATGAGCCTTGGCTTTCAGCACCAGGAGGAAAGTCGCATCAGCCTCTCTCTCTTAGAAGTTAGGTTGTTACGTTATCGGCTGCAGTAGCGCGATTGCAGCCTTCGCTAGGTTTAATCAGTCCTGGTTGGATCCTTTTTGAGGGGACTGTAATCAGGAAGCGATGGGAAATAGAAAGGGGAGGGGAAAATATCTTATGATGCAAAATGAGTAATATTTGTGTCCAGCCTGTGCTGTGGCGGGGACGAGGCTGAGGTGGGTGACGCAATACGGGGGAGGATAAGTAGGTACTGCTAGCTAGATCCACAGAAGGTCGATTCTTTTTTTTTTTTTGGGTTTTCTTTTATTGAGGGGAGGAGCCTGAAGTGTATTTTACCATTACTGTATACCGTAAATTAAAGTGAAAGCACCAGCTGGCCAAGTTTTCAAATAAATAAGGTTTGAGATGATTTAGTGTGGTATGTCTCTTTCTTTTCTCAGGAAACTGAAAAACAGAGTAGCAGCTCAGACTGCCAGAGACCGGAAGAAAGCTCGAATGAGTGAGCTGGAGCAACAAGTGGTAGATTTGGAAGAAGAGGTAAAAATACTTAAGGCCAAACACTTTATCTTACGTCCATTGTGTAGCTTTCCCTGGTGAATGGTTGGTTGTTTCATCTCCTTTAGAATACAATTGGATGTATTGTTAAACGTTAAGCAAGTCTAAGTTAGGGTAGATTGGTAGCTTGTTAAGTGGTGAAGCTTGATGAGAACAGAAGTGACTGACCCTTTGGTACTTGGTGCTAGATCAGTCTAAATCGATTGTCGGTGAATTACAGCATTAGAACAATGTTTAATCAACTAGTACTAAGAAATGAGTAAAAGCTGATAGGAAATCATTGCTTAAATTTTCCTGATTTAGTCCACCAACGGTTCCCTTCCCCTTCTTGGGCCCACTTGTTACCTAAACTTAAATTGTTGCCGGTTACACATCTTGAATACATAAAGAGTATTTGTGTTGTTCTTTTTTTTAAACGTGTTAATTTTACAGCTCACCACTACCACTTTTATTATTACCTGCCAGTTCAAGATAGGATTTTTTAAACCATCACATCTAAATTAAAGCTACTAGTTACTCTTTGCTGAAGTCTCTATCAGTAGTTGGGGGCACTTTGTTATATGTGACCCTCATGTAATGGCACTTCTTAAATAGCTTATTTTTTATATTTATGACCTTGCCTTCTGATACGTACTATGAACAACTGTGTAGAGTTTTCCAAAAGATCCAGGAGAAGGAAGGAAAACCTGCTGTAGTGAAACTGTCAGGTGTGCTCTTAAAGTGAAAGAATGAGATGTTTTAATAGTGTCTTCTGAACTTTCTTCCAGAACCAAAAACTTTTGTTAGAAAATCAGCTTTTACGAGAGAAAACTCATGGCCTTGTAGTTGAGAATCAGGAGTTGAGACAGCGGTTGGGAATGGATGCCCTAGTGACTGAAGAGGAAGCAGAGACCAAGGTGAGTTATGTCCTTTATTTGGTGCCATATGTAAGAACTGGTTTTAAGTGACATAACCTCTTTAAGGATATTCATTTTTCAAGGGTATAGTGAATAGTACTAAGTCCTAATAACTGGAATAAGTTACACAACTCTCTTTAAGAGCAAGTACTAACAAATGCCGGTAGCTGACATGTGTCTACAATGCCAGCATTGAGGAGAACCAAGGATAAGAGTGGCAGTCAAACCTGACTTTGAATGCTACTAAAATTAAAATAGCTCTTTGATGAATATGAATAAGAGAAGGGATTCTTTGTGATAGACATACCTTTCTGATGGAAGCGTGATGTGTGGGTTTTAATTTATGGCAAATCCAGTGATAACAGATATGTGGTCTAAGGTTGACTGGCAGTTCTGCTCTAAAAGTAATGTTCAGAACAAACTTTAAAAATAATAACATGGGTTCGACCCCTGAGTTGGGAAGATTCCCTGGAGTAGGAAAGGGCTTTCCACTCCAGTATCTTGCCTGGAAAATTTCATGGATAGAAGAGCCTGCTGGCTACAGTCCATGTGGTTGTAAAAGGTTGGACACGACTGAGTGTCTGAGTACAGCACTATCCAAAAATATTATGGGCCTCAATTCACTACAGAACTTTATTACTAGGGATGTTACTCTTATTGGGAATATAAATAAGATAATAATTAAGAATAATAGTCCTGCCTGAATCTTAGCTTGGGGAAGAAAAACATTTCATCGTACAGAAAATAAAAAGAAGTTAGCCTTACCTCTCTTTTCTTCAAGGACGACTCAAAAAAATGGAAATACCAGATGTGTAAGGGAAAGATTTCAGCTCTGAAGAATAATTTTCTAGGGACTTCCCTGGTGGTCCAGTGGCTAAGACTCTGTGCTCCCAATGCAGGGGCCCAGGTTTGATCCCTGGTCAGGGAACTAGATCCCACATGCTGTCAAGTCAGACCCAGCACAGCCAAAATAAATGAATTTTAAAAAAGTTTTTTTAGCTTTCTTAAAAGTTGAGAATCAATCTCCTGGCAAGCATTTCCCTGGGGACACCCAGCTGTTGGAGCTGTTCACTGACTGATCTTTCCTTCCAGGGGAATGGAGCGGGGCTGGTGGCCGGGTCTGCTGAGTCCGCAGCACTCAGACTACGTGCACCTCTGCAGCAGGTGCAGGCCCAGTTGTCACCCCTCCAGAACATCTCCCCATGGACTCTGATGGCATTGACTCTTCAGACTCTGAGGTAGGGCTTACTCAGATTTTACTAAAGAGCTGTTTACTCGGTTCCGTCTGTGTGATGCCTGACACCCCTAACCAGACAGATGCGGGCAGTGCAGGTTTGGTTGAGTTGGGGCTGAACATTGACTACCTCCCTGTTCCCAGGTGGTCTAGGACATGAGTGAAGGGTACATGAGTGGGTCTCGTGGGTCCCAGAGATCATCCTGTAGCAGAAGGATTAGTTTACATTATGGAACACTAAGGTCAGTTCTCAGTGTACTCTTTAGCAGTTGAATGCCATTTATTTTTCCTTTTCTAGTCTGACATCCTGTTGGGCATTCTGTTCAACTTGGACCCAGTCATGTTCCTCAGATGTCCTTCCCCAGAGTCTGCCAGCCTGGAGCAGCTCCCAGAAGTGGACCCAGAAGGACCCAGTTCCTTACCGGCCTCCCCTTCTCCATCCCTGGGGACGTCATCAGCCAAGCTGGAAGCCATTAATGAACTGATTCGTTTTGATCACGTATATACAAAGCCCCTAGTCTTAGAGATGCCCTCTGAGACAGAGAGCGAAGCTAATGTGGTAGTGAAAATTGAGGAAGCACCTTTCAGCCCCTCAGAGAAAGATCACCCTGAATTCACAGTCTCAGTGAAGGAAGAACTTGTAGAAGATGACTTCATTCCAGAGCTGGGTATCTCAGATCTGCTTTCAACCAGCAACTGCCTGAAGCCATCTTCCTGCCTGCTGGATGCTTACAGTGACTGTAGCTATGAGGGTTCCCCTTCTCCCTTGAGTGACATGTCCTCCCTGCTTGATGCAGACCATTCTTGGGAGGACCCTTTTGCCAGTGAACTCTTTCCCCAGCTGATTAGTGTCTAAGGAGTGATCCAGTACTGATGCTCTTGACTGTGACACTGCCTGGAGGACAGCACAAAGGCCTGTGCTTCATCCAAAAAGCCAAAGTAGAGGGGGTGTGGTCCTAGAGAATTCCTTTAAAGTATTTGTTCAAGCCTCCTAGGTCACCCCAAATATTGTCTTTTGACCTTTAGTGGTCCAGGGTACATAGATACATTACTGTGATCCAGAATTACAGCTTCTGAGGGTGTACCTTTATCTTAAGGGCGGTGGTTTGCCCTGAAGTACTTACACAAGGGTCACGCGATAAGTGTTTCAGACATGGAGTTAACGAATGGTCCTTTATCAGTTTCTCTTTTCCCTTCTCAGCATCCCAGGCTTGCCTCCGACTTTAGGTCCTTTAGTTTGCTTCTGCAAGCGGAACACCTACCTGAGGGGGCTCCTTTTCCCTCATGTACAGTTCAAATAAAGATCAAGAATCTTTTGTAAAATTACAGAAAACTACTATGTACATGCTCGATGAAATCTTTCCGTGCTAGTGTAACTTTTGGACGGTGCTTTCTCCATTTATTTAAAACTACCTGTGCAATTAAAAAGTACAATGCAGTGTCTTTGTTCTCCGAATGTTTCTTGAACTTTTCAAGTCTTCTTGTTCTTTCCGGGTGTTTCACTGCCGTGGTAGTGATTTATCCAACTTCACTGAGCCACTTTTTACAGTGAGTGAAGGCCTTTCCCCCTTAATTACCGCCTGCTTCAGTTCCTGGCTGCCCTAAGTAATACATTCTGACCAGTAACTATATTTGAGACAGTTTCTTCAGCCTAACTGACCAATATTACAGCTAATAAATGGTAGAGCTAGAACATTTAACCGTTTTGCCATAACATCTTGTTACAGAAGGACATGCTATTAAGTATCAATATGGCTATTGATATTACAGAGATTAAGAGCATTTTTTAGACTCAGACTCCCTGAGTTCAACTCTCCCACCCATTTAGCTGGGTGATCTTGGGCATAAAATACCACTTATTTCCTCATCTCAAAATACCTTATTTGCCCACCTCTAAGGGGTATGATAGTATCTCTAAAGGCTACTAGAGGATTCAAATAAATGATGCATTATAAGCACCTTGTACAAAGCCAGGCACCATCCCAAAAGTTGATGGTTATCTCCTATTCCACTTTGGAAGGGTTTTAATCTCTTAAAAGAGTTATATACACTATAGAACATGTTTCACAAAAGAATGAACCTGTTCAAGAAAACATCCTAGAGACAATATGACCTTCAAATTACAGACTTAATAACCTCATCATGCTGCCTCTTTTCCTCGGGAAACCACTTAAGATATTAAAGGAGTTCCCTAATTGATAAAAATTATTTCACCCATGCCAGCATTCTATGCCAGTATTTACTGACTACCTCCAGGGAGGTCAGTGAAGATGGGATTCAAAGAATCCCAAGTAGCAAGGCACAGCAGGCTATGGTTTCAACCAAGTATATTAATACAAAGGAATGCCTTTGGTGTGACTGGGAGCATGCCCAGAAGCACACTAGTAGGCAAGACAATCTATGGTCACTGATGGCCAGAGTTCAGTCCTAGTGCCTAGCAGTGCAAACATGTTTAAGCTCTGGGTTTCTGTTTTGTAAATATAAGAACAGGCTTCCAGCTGCCCCCACAATTAAAAACCTTATCACTTGATTTTCTAGAACTGAAAACTTCAAGTGCTGAGAATCTATTTAGGGATTAAGTAAATGTGGGTTTCCCAGGTGTGTCTGTAGTAAAGAATCTGCCTGCCAAGCAGGAAATGTGGGTTTGATCCCTGGGTTGGGAAGATCCCCTGGAGAATGAAATAGGAATCCATTCCAGTATTCTTGCCTGGGAAATCCCATGGACAGAGGGGCCTGGCAGGCTCCAGTCCATAGGGTCATATAAAGAGTTGGACACAACTGAGTGACTCAACAACACAGGCAAAGGTACAGATATGTTTTAGCTTTCAAAATTATAGAACAAGCATCTGAAGATTGGGGTTCAGGTAATTTACATTAAGTGACATCATGAAAGAAACAGCTGTATTAACAGGAATAACGCACAAGAGTATAGATTATTTGAGTGTTCATTTCCTGCACAGATGGGTTGAAAATGACTCAACACTGTGCTCAGACCTGAGAAAACACCTGACATTCAAGGGTATCTTCATATTGAAACACTAAATTGAATAGTTAAAAAATGAAAATCAGGATCTTTCCCCACAAAACCAAAGCAAGATTCCTATTAAAAGCCAAGTTGTCCATAGTTCTGATTAAAAGAAACAGGTGACAGATGGCTAGACACCAATTCCCTGACCCTTCAGACACCAACGTGTGCCTGCCTTCCTGCTTTCCTAGCAGGTGTGCTGCGGGCACAGGCAACGTAGGGACAGACATGTAGGCAGAGGACATTCCTACACCAGGAATTCTCATCTTCAAAGACATTCAACCAACCCCGTGACTTCTAAAGTTAACGAAGGGACAGGAAGACTGGCTTGTTTACCTGCCAACCGGTTTTTAAAGACAACATCCTGTCTTCTGGAGCTGTACTCTAACACTGTATTCTAATTGCATGAAGTTCATCTCATATGCCACACTGGTAAGAGTATTTGAACCAAACAGATACATATACGACTGTATTCCCTCAAGGTGTTTAAAGTTACATTGCCTGAACTATACCCCTTACTGTAGTTTATTTCAATGAAATCTAAACACGTTAGGTATTGCTGTCAAAAAACTGTATGTAAAACCACTGCTCAAGTAGGAAGAACCCTGGACCTGGTGAACTGATTATACTAAATTGTCACTATCTACTTAGGCTTAGTTTTCAAATCTATAAAAATAAATTAGGTAACTTTTAGCTGTGATTTTCAATTCAGGTAGAAAAGGTAACTGCATTGAAAACTCTGCCCACCCACAAATAGGGATCCACATTTATCCAATAATGGTCGTAAACATACATACAGGCAATACTGCCACCCAGTGACCTGTCAACTCAAGAATGGAACGACCATGTTTCTGAACATTAAGGACTTTTCCTACTTCCTGGACTTGCCCAAACTTGCTGATTTCAGTTTACTTAAATGCAGAAATACAAATGCCTCAAAAGTCCAAAACACTTAAGAAGTTTTATTGAAAACAATAAAATACAGAAACACCATATTCTCATTTTAAAGTAAAACTGACAGCATCTTCCAGAACTTTCCTAGTATTCCACCTTTCTTATCACTATTTAAAAAACAAAGCCAAGTCCCAGATCCAAAATAATCAATGAACCTGCTGGTAAATATTCTTCTTATGGTTAGAGCTACCACCCTACTTTCTTTTTTTTAATTGGACATTTGCACCTTTTCAAGAATGAGTAGCAATTTTTGATTAATATCTGTAAGAACTGGACTTACTTTCTCCATATTAATTAAAAAACAAAACCACACACACCCTAATCAAACTCAGAGGAAATATACATTTGTTCATTAAAGCTCACCTGCTTTAGATAACCGTTTCTCATCACACATTAGCATAGTAAGCTAATGTTTGATCCATGCTGTAAAAGTTTTACAAAATGAAAAGACCTGTTAATTCCCGAGGGAAACCTTAAGGCAAAAACAAAAACCTTACCCTACAAAAAGGGAAACAAAGCAAGTCATGGGGCCTGTGGAGACGGCTCAGATGAGTAAGCACCACAAGGATGAAGAAAATTTTTGTACAAACGAATGCGGGTTTAAAGAGGTGCACTGAACATCCATGTTTCCCGCAGAAATGATGATCGTGTCAGATAAAATGACTCCTGAAACAAGTTCTGCCTGGATTTCAATTAAACAGAATCCTGCTAGTTCTCTCCTACATAAAGCTGTGGTATCAGAGCCTTGTTCAGAGAGCTCTTCCTACTGTTCACTATACAGACCTGGATCCCAGGCCTGTCCAACACCCCTACAGAGGACAGTATAAGTGTGTGTGTGTCCTTTGGAAAACTGTCATCTCTTCTTCACCTCAACACTGGGCCTAACTCCAAATTCCAGGCAGTCACTTCCTCTTTATGAGCTGTAGCAGAACTAACTTTTTATCTGGAGACTTCTTTAAGGCTACAAATGTTACAAGTTGGTCCCATTAAACAATGACCTAGAGGCAGCTGACATGGCGTGAATCAAACACGTGCATGTTTCAACAGAACACAGTTTACATTCATCTCTAAATCTGAGATTAAGAAACTAGTAGCTGGTTTCCAACTGGTTTCAATACTGGTTTGAAGTCTGAATAATTTTACTGTGTAGACATTAAATATTTTGTTTAAATATTAAACATTAAATCTTTTCCTGACTATCCAGACAGAAATAGAAAAAGCAGGAACTACAGGCAGAAGAAACAGTCTAGTTAACAGACTTGTGACTTCTACACCATCTGTAACAAGGGGAGGGACTTCGGCATGGGTTTCAAAATTGCCTGGGAGCTGCCTCCTAAAGTCACCTCTACTTGGCATAAACCATTTTTTTCTACACAAGGTATGTGATTTCTACAAAAGAAACCCAGAAAACAAAACAAAAAGAACTGGGGTGGTCTCCTGCTGTCTGATTAAAGGGCCAGTATTACACTCATTTAATAAGTTATAGTGGGTATTCTGTAGCACTAAAGGGACGGTCACTTTACTTTGTACTACTGAGTCCTTGCCACGCAGAAGAGCTGTTCCTGAGAAAAAAAATACTTCAATCCTGGTTACTCTCAAGAGGACACCCTGAGCCTGGGTAGTGTCCTCCGGATGATGATTTCTGGCTGGCAGGAAGCTATTCTCTAGTAACTTCTAGGCTTACTGCACAAAGAGTTGAAGCACCAGGCAAACTGGCTCTTTCAGTAAATCTCAATGTCACTTGCATGTGCTCAGTTAATTATTCAACCTTTCCTAAATTAACATTAAAAAAAACCAAAAAACAACTTGCTTCTACAGGCACATTTCTTTAACTACTGAAATAATATGCTGGGCTGAGCTGATACGGCACTTCCTCAGGATGACTTAAGGAAGCTTCTCCCAGAGCCAGTTCACACACTGGTTACCTCACAATCTTCTAAACTATCACTCAAAGTCAATTAGGCTGTAAACATCACTGAAGAGCTGGGTTTATGGATTAGGGAAACCGAGGAGCAACAGTAGCACACGGCAAAACAAGCCTCGGAGGAAAAACCTTTTCTTTGTATTTTCCATTGCATTGTCAAGAGGCAAGGAGGGGAGCCACAACACTACTGGCTATTTAATCAATAAAGCTACACTGAACTGACAACTAATATACAAGTTTCAGAGCCTCTGTTAAATTCCCCAGCAATAGGCCTAAGCTACTGTCATCCTCCTCCTCCCCAGTAATATCTAGTTACCATTATAAACAGAGCTCATTTATCTGAAGTTGTGGCTCAACTGTCAGGGCACACTTGTAGTAGGGAGAGCACTCTTTTTTTTTAATGCATCTTTTTCAGCTCAAGTGTCTGAATATTCTCCAAGTATCTGAATGACTTAGATGATGTGACAGATGACTTAAAAGTCACATACAGCTTCTACACTCAACTCTGCAGAATGTACTCTCACATTCCTTTAATAAGCCCCCTAGAAAACTGCTTTTCCCTTGAGACAAGTTTCCTTGGCAAGAAGTTGAAGTTCAAGAAATGGCTACCCAAAATCAAGAGTCCCACCCCAAATCACAGGTGGAGATATTACACCCGTTTCAAAACTTTCAAGTCCCTATACTGTACAAGCAGGCTCATGACTGAACACATAAGCTCTGCAACATGACAACTTTAGTGTAGAAACTGGTTTCTAGAGTTCCATCTCCTCTTCTGTGCAAGCAGCTGTCTCCAAACTATTGTAAACAGGCAACCCTGTTGGCCGAGGTTCCAAGAACAGTTCAGTTCTTTGAGGAAAGGCAGTGCCAGCAGCTGCGTGCTTACTTTGGCTCTCTCCTGTGTAGTTCTTAGCATTAGATGACGGCTTTGGCTTATCAGAAAGGAGTTCAGGGAGAGGTTTCCAGAGCACAAGCTCCATGGAAGGACGGCTCCTAAGACAGGAAAACATATTTGTATCAACAACTTTACAAAGCAGAAATACAAGACATACGTTGAAAACTAATGTTTGCAAGCTAGTATATAAAAATTGATGGGAGGACTTCCCTGGTGGGCCGGGGGCTCCACATTGGGAAGACACTCCCAATGCAGGGGCCCGGGTTCCACTCCTGTTCAGGGAATTAGATCCCACATGCTGCAACTAAAAGATGCTACGTGCCGCAACTAAGATCTGGGCAGCCAAAAAAAAAAAAAAAAAATCCAAAAATAAAAACCAAAAAAAAAACACGGATGCGATGTGATAAAAATAGGGAGAATTATGACAATCCAAACTTATCTTTACAAAGGCCACTCAAGTACATAAAATTTTAGAGTTCTGCACGCATTGTAAGCAAAGCAACTGGCTGCACTGAATGCTGTGATTAGAATATAAATGTTCAATATGAAACACAGAGGCCCTTGATTTAACATTATAGTTTCTTCTTAAATTGTGGTTAGTATTAGCAGACGTCGGTTTTTATCTTGTACTAAACCATTATAAATAAAAAGAAACACTGGCTAAATACACTAAAAATATCTCAGCAAGCCTTTTGCTTATTAGTACAGCTATGAAGTATATAATGCTTTGTGCAGTAAGCCACTGTCTGTGTCTACCACCCCACAACCTATTTCATCTAGTGATGGTTTGATGGTTTCTGGGACCCAAGTGCAAGGCAAAATAAAACACAAACAATGAAGAACACCCCACAAAGGTTAGCTTCTGGAAAACTACCAAGAGCAGCAAGTGCTAATGCTTTACACTGGGGGGCAATGTGACCTGCTTACTCGTGGCTAAACTATTTACCCACCCTCAGGGCTGGGTAGTTAATTATAAGCTCAAGCTAGGAGGCTAATGCAAAACCCCATGAGCTAACATCCAGCAATAGGAGAAACCACAGTGTCTAAAGACAGTCATCTACCTAGTACCAGTGGGACTGGTAGCCTAAGAGAAGTTTTCAGATATCTGACACTTACTCTCACAGTACCAAGTCTACTGAAAGGCTTTTCTAGGAAACACCTACAGGGCACTTTATATCTTGCCTACTACAGTTGGCCCTCCGTATCTGTGGGGTTTTGATTTGGACCATTTTATATAAGAGATGTAAGCATCCCTGGATTTTGGTATCTGTAGGGGTCCTAGAAGCAATCCCCCATGGATATTGACAGACAACTGTATTTTACAGAGTAAGGGACCATCTTGAGACCATCGAAGTCCAAGGACGATGATTAGTCATTATCATGAATTACAGGCCACCATTAGTTTTATGTTAATGGGGCCCAGGCTGCTTTGCTTTTTAGGTTCTTACGCTTGCTTTCATTTCCTCTGTCTCACAGTGAGATACAAATATGAGCTCTAGACTGTGGCCTCTGTGATAACTTTTTTGACTGCTGGTAAACTTTTCACTTTTTTCCAAGGTCTTAATGGTGGTCCAAGATAACTGAGAGAGCCACGTAAACAGGTAGTTTTCAAGTGTGGTTCTTACAACCTATCACAGTAATTTGAGAGAATGGGTTCTTTCTTGCCAATCCTCCCATTCCCAAGTATTAGACTATGGGTGCATTTCCGGACTTCAAAACCACCCAGGGGTAAATAGGCAAGGCAGCCACTCCTGTGAACTTCCAAATCCCACTTGCACAGCATTCTGCTCACCCCAATGAACTAAGAAAAGGTCTCCAACCTGGGCTAAACATAAAGCCTACTGAGCTTTCACTTAGTTGGTGATCAGGAAGTGTTTAGAGACATTGGTTCTTCCTTTTAAGATCATAACAGGGGACTTCCCTAGTGGTCCAGTGGTAAAAAATCTGACTGCCAAGGCAGGGGACATGGCTTTAATCCCCTGGTGCAGTATTTTACAAGCTGAGGGTCAAGCCCACGCAACGCAAACACTGAAGCCTGTGCACTCTAGAGCCTGTGATCTGCAACAAGAAAGCATCACAACTGGAGAGTAGCCCCAACTGCTGCAACCAGAGAAGGCTTGTGCACAACAATGAAAACCTAGCACAGCCAAAAATACATTTAAAAGAATTTTTAAAAAAGATCAGAGCTGAATGGAAACCAGAAACCAAAACTTACATGGACTCAATCATCTTTTTTGTAAAGATTTCATCAAATTCCCTCTTCAAACCTGTTTTCATGGTATCAGAAAGGACAAGGCTGGGGAGACGGTTAATATTTCTGTCAGCTTCAACTTCTTCATCTTCATCAATTATTCTAAACAAACGCAGACGCAAAGAAAAAAAATTATTTGGTTAAACATATATTCTATTAATTGGACAAAATTTTTAAAATAAAAAAGGATAAACTCAACAGGTGCTACAGCAAAAGGTTAAGTAAAGTATGAAACTCTACTTTGGAGAGAAGGAAGTATATACACAAGAGCTACATTTCACAAAAAAGATACCAAATTTGAAGGCTAAAACCCTCATAAACCAAAAAATTAATATTCAGAGATAGTAAATGAAAATATTTAGTACAGTTCTATGAAAAACGCTTACTTTAACATTTAAAGTGCATACTTTAAGCTTCTTGATTTTTATTGGTTTGACAGGCTTAGGATTAAGGCATCACCAGATGATGAATTAGACTAACTTCAAAGAGAGGAGATGTTACACAGGGACAACAAGAAGCCAGACGGATATGCTGTCCATTTACCTGTCCTCAATTTCCTGAAGCCTCCTTCGGGCAACTTCACACTGTGGTTCCCCGGTTGTCTGATCCATCTCTTCACAAATAACATCTAACATGCCAGGTGCAGAAAGGCCACTAGTGCATGGATTTACTCCATGACCCTCTATATCCTGATGTGCACAAAGAATCCAGTCATTAGGACCAGCACAGAGCCCTGCTTCAGTTAGCCTTTTCTTTCTTACTGGACAACTGAAAAAAAAAAAAAAAAAAAAAAATCAATGAAAATCCTGACTGATACAAATGAAACATGTATCACCACCATTGCTAATAAAATTCTGCTATGAAAAAAACTCTTAACTTTTGACAGTATGTGATTACAAGATGGAAAATCACGCATTTTCTTTTCTGTCATTCTCACAGCCACCCTGAGATGTTTCCCTTAACATCTGTCAAATTAGGTTGCACCTGCAAGATTTTGCCTTTCCAGATTAGAAGCGTTTGATATGAGAACTTAAGAGTCATTCTTACTTACTCAGCTCTGGAAAGGTCAAGTGGAAAGTAAAGAAACCAAGAATCACAAAGTAGCGATTCAGGGCCAGCGATACTTTTTCATACTGCTGCTGCTCCATTACACTGGGCATATGAGGAGGTGGTCTGCAGGCATCCTATATTCCCTTAGGGCAAAAATACATGCTTCATCAGGTCTGCAGCAAGTACGACAGGCGCAGGTGACACTGCTCATTTCTTGGTTCTTGCCAAAAATGGTAGAGGCTGTCATTTGCTCTATGGGTCCCTTCCTAATGGGGTGCACTTTTCTCCCAGCTTGCAACATAAACTATCTTCACTTTCTAGAAAATTTTACATTTCACTGAGACCATAAGAGTTCAATTCAGATTACTTTGCACATGTGGAAACAACAATGTAGAAAACTAAAGTGCCCCCTCTAAAGTGTCACATAAGGTGAGTTGTATTTTGGGCACCAGATTCCAGAGACAGGTGCTGTATCCTCTATGCTTTTCATAGAGGATTCTCACTAAAACCTGCCTTGTTAGGGAAGTTCAACTGCTCAAGCTCTTAACACATACTAGTATTTGTAAGCACTACAACATGCCCAACATTTAGTTGCTGTTTAGTCACTAAGTCATGTCCAACTCTTTTGCGACCTTATGGACTGTAGCCCGCCAGGCTCCTTTGCCCATGGAATTTTCCAGGCAAAAAACTGAAGTGGGTTGCCATTTCCTTCTCTGGAGAGCTTCCTGACCCAGGGATCGAACCTGTCTCCTGCACTGCAGGCCGATTCTTTACTACTGAGGGGTGTCCTGAACAGACAACCAGCCCTGCTCTGAGTATTTAGACCAAAAGTACGTTATTGCCTGGATATCACCAAGCACAATCTCAATCATATGTTTAGCTTATTATTAGTTTTAACTCATAAGTGAGTATTAAGAATGTCTCTCCATAAATTAAACACTTCTTTAATACTAAGCTTATTATTAGTTTTAACTCATAAGTGAGTATTAAGAATGTTTCTCCATAAATTAAACACTTCTTTAATACTAAGGTATGCGATGTTCTGGAAAACAGAAGAAAAAGTTATACACATAAGAAATCATCTAAGAAGGAGCAGAACAACTTTATAGAGATCAATGATGATTAAGTACCAGAGAAAATGGGACATAAAAGACTTTAAAGTTCTGATAAGAGCCACTGAAGTGGCAAGCAGGCAACACACTTCTGGGCGTTCGACATCCAACTGTCCAGTCCCTTATCCTCTCAGGGCCTCAATCTCTCCATCTGCAAATTAAAGATGGTTAACTTTTAAAGTCAATGGTTTTTACACTTCAAAATTTTTATTTATGACATTAGAATTATTTAATAATCTCCTAGGAAACTTCCCTGGTGGCTCAGACAGTAAACAATCTGCCTGCAATGCAAGAGACCTCAGTTTCATCCCTAGGTCAGGAAGATCCTCTGGAGAAGGGAATGGCCCACTCCAGTATTCATGCCTGGAGAATTCCGTGGACAGAGGAGAGTCTTGGGCTACAGTCTGTGGGGTCGCAAAGAGTTGGACGTGACTAAGCAACGAGCACTTCCACACTTTCAAAAGATAAAAGCAAAGAGGTCCTTGTGCATCCACAGCAATCCCAAAGCTATAAAGAACATAAATGTTGTCTGGTCTAGAGGTTTTTTATTTTAAATTTTTTGGCCATGCCACATGACAAGCAGGATTTTAGTTCCCCAATCAGGAATCAAACCCACGCCCCCTACATTGGAAGCATGGAGTCCTAACCACTGGACCACCAGAGAAGTCTCAGATTTTTAAACTGAGGCAACTTTCAAATCTACTGTCTTGTAGGTTTATTATCAACCTGGTGAGAAAATTAAAAGTTTCTGTTGGCAAAAAAAAAAAAAAAAAAATCACACAAAAGGTGAAAGACAACAAATCTGGGAAAAACACAACATACATAAAAAAGACCAATAAGTCAATAAAAGATCTGCAGAAACATAAAGAATTCACCCAAAATGAAACACAAATCGCTTAAAAGGAAAAGATGTTCAAAATTGTATATAATTTACAAAACTTAAATTAAAAGTGATCTAATTTAATTATAAAATGCTTGCACTCATAAAAATACATATAATAATTATAAAACAAAAATCCATGAAAGTAATATTCAAAATACAGAATGCCATCAGCATCCCTATATGGTACTCTATTCCCTCGTCCCCGTAAGTACACACTGCTGCTGCTAAGTTGCTTCAGTCGTGTCCAACTCTGTGTGACCCCATAGACGGCAGCCCACCAGGCTCTGCTGCCCCTGGGATTCTCCAGGCCAAGAACACTGGAGTGGGTTGCCATTTCCTCCTCCAATGCATGAAAGTGAAAAGTGAAAGTGAAGTCGCTCGGTCGTGTCCGACTCTTAGCGACCCCATGGACTGCAGCCTACGAGGCTCCTCCGTCCATGGGATTTTCCAGCCAAGAGTACTGGAGTGGGGTGCCATTGCCTAAGTACACACAGTCTTTTATAATAACCACGTCATTTTAAAAAATATACATTATCATGTATGTAAATATGCAATATTAAAAGTTTTCAGTTCTGCCTGGTTTTGACCCTTATATAAGGAATTATACTGAATATGTATACATTCGTGCTATGTTTCTTTTGTTCCTACTATGCTTATAAGACACATCTGGGTTGGTAAGTGTGGTTCAGTGTTTCTTTTTTGCTGAACTGAACTCAGCAAAAATTTATTATGTTCAGATACTGTTAAGGGACATTCCAATTTTGAGCCATCATGAACAAGGATGCCATAAACTTTCTTGTACATGTCTTCCGATGAGCATGTGTAGTCAAAAAAAAGAACTGCTGGGTAAATGGGTATGTGTGCCTTCAACTCATTCAAAACTGCTTCCCAAAGTGTTATAGCAATTTACATTCTTATCCAATAGTGTCTGTGAGTTCCTGGTGCTACAGAACCCTCCAATATCTGGTAGTGGAGTACTTTCTCACTGTGCTTTTAATATGCATTTCCCTAAAGACTGATGAGGTCGAATATCTTTTCATTTGTTTGGTCATTTTGATATCCTCTTTAGGGGATGTCTTTTACTCATTTTCTTTTTTAGACATGCAGTATTTTCCCTATCAGTTAAGAGGTGATCAAAAAGTTTGAAAATACAATTCTGATGAGAAGATGGAGAAACACACATTCCCAAAGTTTAAAGGAGTATAAATTGCCAACAACTTGCTTAAAATTCAAAATGCATACATTTAAAGATTGAGCAATTTCCCAGCTAGGAATCCATTTATCTAATTACAAACACAAAGAACTTAAGACCAGGTCACTTTAGATTTGTTAGTATTAAAATCCATCACGGGGAGACTGGTTAATTACCTATTCCTAGCCTTACAACAGAATTCAACTCAACTGTTGAAAAAGAAATGAGATAGAACTCTATGTGTCCATATGCAACAAGTTACAGGAGAGTAAAATGAAAACACCAGTGTTGCAGTGTTAACAGTATGTTACTAATAAATGTAAAAAACCAGAATTATACAGCTATAAACGTGCACATTTTTACATTATCTTCCTTAAGGGGAAACAGGCAATAAGGATAACCCTCTGGGGAGAACTGGGAGCATAAAATTTTGCCTTCTGCTAATTTTAAAAAATTTTGTGCATGTAATAATACTCATAGGCCTCAAAGTTCAAACATGACAATCGCTTATGCCTTAAGAAGCTTCCCTCTGACCTGCCCAGCTCACTGCTCTAAAAGGCAACCTGTGTTGTCAGTTCCTTGGGCCTCCTTTCAGAGACACCTGATGTTCCACCTTTTCACTTAAAAACAAATAGTTATGGATATAAAATAGGTTAAATTAAGTGACCGTTAAGTGACTAAAAAAGCACTTGAAACTTACTCATCCTCCTCCTCCTCCTCTCGCTTGTGTTTCTTTCTACAGTGAGTTGAAATACTGTTAAAACAAACAAACAAACTCAGTCAGTTGAGAAATTTACTGAGCTGGTACTTTCAGCATCCACTTTCAGGCTCCGATAATCTTGCCCACCCCACCACTATCAGCTCTCCCCTCCCTTGTCCTGTGGTATGGATATACAGGTCACACGGTCAGTCAGGTAAAGTGTTGGCTGGTCCTGACAAAAATCACACTGAAAGCTAAATTCATTCGGTCAAGACTGGGAGAGATAAACTGGGGCGACCAGCGTAGGGAAAACCTATCGGGGAAAGCACCATGGTGAGCACTTTAGTTTATGATCCCACTAGAAGGACCCATTTCTCTCCCAAGTTGCGGATGAGGAAACTCAAGAGTCCGAGAGTCGCTTAAAGTTGCCAACAACAGCTGCCGGGCGGCAGTCCGGAGGGAGCGAGGCGTGTGCGCGCCCAGGGCAGCTCCAGGCCCGGGTCTGGCCGGCTCCCACCCCCGCACGCCCAGGGTGAGCAGACCTCTCCTCACTCCCGGCGCTAGCGCGCCGAGGTCGGAACCGGACCCCCGCGCTGTGCGACCTCCGCGATTTACGGCAACCGCCTGTGGGGCTATGTCTCCTCATCCTCAACTTGAGGTTGAAGAGCCCTCGCCAGGGTCGCGAAAAGGGTCAACTAGCCCGCGCCGGAGCCTACACCCGCCCCCGCCGCCCGCCGGTCTCCTCACCGTCCGCGCGCCGCGCTCCCGCCGGAGCTGCTCGGGGTGGCGCGAAGTCCCGGCCGCGGGGCCAGCTCGGCGCCCTCCGTCCCCGGCGGGAAGGCCCGACCGGCGAAGGCCGGCGGCGGCTGCAGGAAGTCCGAGCCACCGCTCAGGGGAAGGCCGCTAAACGGCCGGCCGAGCGCCGCCATCGCCGGGGAGACGAGGAGGCTGCGCCCACGGCCCCGGCCGTCCGCGTCCCCGGGCTCGGCAGCAGCGGCCACAGCGACTGCCGAAAGGTACCCGCCTCTGAGCCCGCTTCCCGACCCCACGTCACGCCTTCTAGAACCCTCCACCCCAAGCCGCCCGGAGCACGCCGGGATTTGTTGTGTGTGGCGAACTGCTAGCGCGAGGGCTGCTGGGAGCTGAAGTCCTTGAGGACTACAAACAAGATGGCTTGTCGTCTTCGGGGCTGGAGTATGGCCCTACCTAGCAGAGGTCCTAGGTCCAAATCCTCACTCGTCAAGTAACCTCTATATCTCAGTTTTCTCAGTAGTAAAACCCGAAAACAGTAGTACCTATGTTTTTAAGATTGACAGGAGAAGTAAATGAATTAAAACCTCTAGAGCCCTTAGACGGAGAAGGTGATGGCACCCCACTCCAGTGTTCTTGCCTGGAGAATCCCAGGGACAGCGGAGCCTGGTGGGCTGCCGTCTCTGGGGTCGCACAGAGTCGGACACGACTGAAGCGACTTAGCAGCAGCAGCAGCAGAGCCCTTAGAAGTTCTAAGTTAGAACACTTCTTGGCACATATAAGTGTTAGTCGCTCAGTCGTGCCCGACTCTTTGCGACCCCATGGACTGCAGACTGCCAGGATCCTCTGTTCATGGACTTTTCCAGGCAAGAATAATACTGGAGTGGGTTGCCATTTCCTTCTTCAGTCTTCGGTGTTTTAATGTAAATGAAGTTGGTGACACTTTAGAGGAAACGGCATGGAAGATCAGGAAAACCCTCAGAGTTCTCCTGAGCGGTATTGGCAAGCCTTCCAGCCTCTCTCTGGGGGCATCTAGAGACAACTGCTTGCTAAAGGGCTAGCAGAGTTGGCCGTCCCAACCATCGATCACGACAGTTACTTCCCATCTCAGGAAACGGCACCATCGTCTAGTCTGAGTTGCTTATACCAAAGTCAATGCCCTTCAGTCAAAGACCACCAAGAACTCACACTTGTGTTGCATATGGACACATAGAATTCTACTTCATTTCCATTTCAACTGTTGAGTGGAATTCTATTGTAAGGCTGTGTGTGCTTAGTAGCTCAGTCGTGTCCTACTCTTTGCGACTCCATGGGCCTGTAGTCCGCCAGGCTTCTGTGTTCATGGGGATTCTCCAGACAGGAATATTGGAGTGGGTTGCCATGCCCTCCTCCCGGAGATCTTCCCACCCTAGGGATCAAACCCAGTCTCCAGCATGGCACGTGGATTGATACCGTCTGAGCCACCAGGAAAGCCCCATTGTAAGGCTAAGTGTAGACAAATCTAAGTTTTTTGTATATATTTGCAAGTAGGTAAATGGATTCCTAGGTGGAAAATTGCTGACAATGTTTTTAAAATAAACATGTTCAATACAATGAGATGCAATGCACCGAATATTTGTGTCCATTGCACCTCATTGTATATTAACCCAGATGGAGTAGAACATGAGGTTAAAAACAAGAAGTCGAAAGAAGCAAACATCAGCAACGAGCATTTATTGAGCACTTACTTCCCTGGTGGCTCAGACGGTAAAGTGTCTGCCTGCAATGCAGGAGACCTGGGTTCAATCCCTGGGTTGGGAAGATCCCCTGGAGAAGGAAATGACAACCTACTCCAGTACTCTTGCCTGGAAAATTCCATGGACTGAGGAGCTTGGTAAGCTACAGTCCCATGGGGTGGCAAAGAGTCGGACACAACTGAACAACTTCACTTTCACTTTCTTTCACTATGCTAGGGCACTGCTTCTCATTAACTCCACCACAACTCTGTACTTCCCTGGTGGTTCAGACAGTAAAGAATCTGCCCATAATGCAGGAGACTCAGGTTTGATCCTTGGGTCGGGAAGATCCCCTGGAGGAGGAAATGGCAACCCACTCCAGTGTTCTTGCCTAGAGAATCCCATGGACTGAGGAGCCTGTCAGGCTATAGTCCATGGGGTCACAAAGAGTCTGACAAAACTGAACGACTAACATACACGTGTGCTAGGGCACTGCTTCTCATCATCACCACTTTGCAGAATAATAGGCTAAGATTCAGAGAGGTGAAGGACCAATCTCAAGGTCTCACAGTTCATAATGGTTGTTCTGGAAATGTTTGATTGATTCCAAAACTAGTTATATCATCACCGCTTTCTACAAGGAAATAGAAACTTTTCTTCCCCTGCTGAGCATCCTCCAAATGCATATTTGAGGGAAGATCCTTGCATTAGTCAGGGTTCTGCAGAGAAATAGAAACTACAGGATGTGTATGTATGTATGTATGTATATATATATATATATATAAAAGAGGAGATCTATTATTGGAATTGACTCACTTGGTTACGGAAGCCAAGAAGTCCCACCATCTGCCCTCTATAACTAGAGAACCAGAAAGCCAATGATGTAATTTAGTCTGAGTCTGAAGGCCTGGCAATCAGGGAGCTGCTGATGTGAGTCCATATCTGAGTGTGAAAGCCTGAGCACAAGGGCAGAAAATGGATATCTCAGCTCAAGCAGAAGGAGGGAGCCCGTTTGCCCTTTCTCCTCCTTTTTGTTCTATTAGGGTCCCCATGGCTCAGTCAGTAAAGAATCAGCCTGCAATGCGGGAGACTGCCTGCCATGCAGGAGACGCAGGTTTGATCCCTGGGTCAGGAAGATCCACTGGAGGATGAAATGGCAACCCACTCCAGTATTCTTGCCTGGGAAATCCCATGGACAGAAAAGCCTGGCAGACCACAGTCACTGGGGTTGCAAGAGTCGGACACGACTTAGCCACTAAACCACCACCAGAACCCCCAGTGGATTGGAGGATGCTCCCCACATCAAAGAGCCATTTGTATTACTCAGTTCCCCAATTCAAATTCCAATCTCTTCCAGAAACATCCTTAGAGGCACACCCAGAAATATTTCACCAGCTATCAGGAAATCACTTAGCCTAGTCAAGCTGACACATAAAATTAACCATCACAATCCCTAAAAAATTGATGTTCCTGCTTTAAAAAATACAACAACCTCTATAGGACAGAGAAAAACCTATATGTTCAGGGCTTGCCAATGACATTCCAAATAGAGGACCCCCTTCTCAAAAGCAGCATCTGGGGGCCTCCCTGGTGGCTCAGTGGTAAAGAATCCGCCTGCCAGTGCAGGAGACACAGGTTCAGTCCCTACTCCAGGAAGATCCCAAATGCTGTGGAGCAACTAAGCCCGTGAGCCAAAACTAGCACAGCCAGAAATGAATAAATAAAGTTATTAAAAAAAAAGAAACAAGGAAGAGTAAACTAAATACAAAGCAAGCAGAAGGGAGGAAGTAATAAAGATTAAAGCTGAAATAAATAAAGAATAGAAAAGGGACTTCCCTGGTAGTTCAGTGGTTAAGGCTCCACACTTCCAAGGCAGGGGGCATGGGTTTCATCCCTGTTTGGGGAACTAAGATCCCACATGCTGCTACTGAGACCTGGTGCAGCCAAATAAATAAACAGTTTTTTAAAAATCAAGAGAAATCAATGAAACGGAAACTTGATTCTTTGAAAAAGCTAACGCAATGTGACAAACCTTTAGCTAGACAGATCAAGAAACAGAAAGCAAAGACTCAAATTATTAAAATCAGGAATGAAAGAGGGAATTATAAGGGAAAACCACAAATACCTGTATGCCAACAAATTAGATAATTTAGATGAAATGGATACATTCATGAACAAATTAATAAAACTGATTCAAGAAGAAACAAATTTTGAATAGACCTATGATAAGAGACTGAATTAGTAATAAACAATCTTCCTACAAAGAAAAGACCAAGTCCACATGGCTTCACCAGTGAAGTCTACTGAATATTTAAAGAAAAATTGACACCAATCCTTCACAAACTCTTCCAGAAAATAGAAGAGGAGGGAAAATTTCCCAATCCATTATACAAGGCCAGTATTACTTTGATGCCTAAATCAGATGCTAACTAAAGAATGTCACTCATAATCTGGCTTTAAAAGGATTAGGTCATTAGCCACTGCAGTAGCTGACTTTCTGCCCTGAAAGAACTTCAGAGCAGAGATTAGGAATGAGGCACTCTGCTCTGGCAAATCTGGCAGAACAGGTCTGCAGATAAATAGTTTCAGGAAAGAATTTTATGAACCCAAACTCTTGCATCAAAGCACTAAAATTATTAACTAAGATATCTGTTTCTATTTTAAAATAGTACAATATTTAAATTTAAAAATCAATTGTATTTCTATACACTAGCAATGGCACCCTACTCCAGTACTCTTGCCTGGAAAATCCCATGGACAGAGGAGCCTTGAAGGCTGCAGTCCATGGGGTCTCGGAGGGTCAGACACGACTGAGCGACTTCACTTTCACTTTTCACCTTCATGCATTGGAGAAGGAAATGGCAACCCACTCCAGTGTTCTTGCCTGGAGAATCCCAGGGGCGGCAGAGCCTGGTGGACGGCCGACTATGGGGTTGCACAGAGTCGGACACGACTGAAGTGACTTAGCAGCAGCA
Source organism: Bos taurus (assembly GCF_002263795.3). NCBI lineage: Eukaryota > Metazoa > Chordata > Mammalia > Artiodactyla > Bovidae > Bos > Bos taurus. The sequence continues at coordinate 68,034,028 of NC_037344.1, read as the reverse complement.
ATAAATAATCTTGAAAATGAAATGAAAATCATTTCGTTTACAGGAACATCAGAAAGAGTAAAATACTTAGGAATAACTCTTAACAAAATAGCATCTGACTTTTACACTGAAATTATAAAACATTTGAAATAAATTAAAGACAATGTAAATAAATGAAAAGTCTGCCTATGTTCATGGATCAAAACACTTAATATTGTTTAATAGTTTTTAAATTAAAATTTTTTTTTTTTTGCTGCACCCAAGACATGTGGGACGTTAGTTCTCTGATCAGGGATTGAACTCATGCCTCCTGCATTGGTAGGTAGAGCCCTAACCACTGAACCACTGGGGAAGTCCAATATTGTTGTTTTAATACTGAATACGCCCCACATTGATCTGCAGATTCAATGCAATCCTTATAAAAATTCTAGCTTTTTTTGCAGATATTGACAAAGTGATTTTAAAATTCATACAGAAATGCAACTGTTGTGTAACAAAGATTTTGGCCTTTATCTCTGATTCTGGAGAGTGTTTCTGTATCCTGAGAATTACCTGACTGATAGGTGTGTGTGTATTATGAGCTCTATGGATTATTCCTCAGTTTATGCTAATGAATGAGGTGATCCCAAAAGGGGGCTGGTCATCAAAAAGACCAGCTATGTGATTAGAGGGTTGGGGCTTTGAGCCAGCCTAGCACCCAGGGAGAAAAAAAGAGACTGAAGATCGAATCCAACCACATGGCCAATGATTCAGTCAACAATATTTACACAGTAGTTCAGTTCAGTTGCTCAGTCGTGTCTGACTCTTTGCGACCCCACGGACTGCAGCACACCAGGCTTCCCTGTCCATCACCAACTCTGGGAGTTTACTCAAACTCATGTCCATCGAGTCAGTGATGCCATCCAACCATCTCACCCTCTGTTGTCCCCGTCTCCTCCCGCCTTCAATCTTTCCCAGCATCAGGATCTTTTCCAATAAGTCAGTTCTTCAAATCAGGTGGCCAAAGTATTGGAGTTTCAGCTTTAACCTCAGTCCTTCCAATGAATATTCAGGACTGATTTCCTTTAGGATGGACTGGTTGGATCTCCTTGCAGTCCAAGGGACTCCCAAGAGTCTTCTCTAGCACCACAGTTCAAAAGCATTAATTCTTCGGCTCTCAGCTTTCTTTATAGTCCAACTCTCAACATCCGTACATGACTACTGGAAAAACCATGGCTTTAACTGGACGGACCTCTGTTGGCAAAGTAATATCTCTGCTTTTTAATATGCTGTCTAGGCTGGTTTTACACAGTAAAACCCCAGTAAAAACTGGATGCCAGAGCTCATTGGAGCTTTCTGATGATGAACACATAGATATGCTGGAGGATGAAGCACTCTGAATGCATAGGGAGAGGTCATGGAAACTGCACTCAAGAACACCCCTCCTCCCCACTACGTCTTATACTAGACATAAGATGTACCCTTTCTTTTGTACCCTTACAACACAGCTGTAATCAAAGTATATCTTCCCCTCAATTCTGGGAATCATTCCAGTGAACTGTTGAACCTAAGAGGTGTCACGGGAACCTCCTGGATTTGTGGCTAGTCTGTCATAAGCATAGGTGACCCCACTTGACGCTGGCATCTGAAATAAGGGAAATCTTGTTTGACCCAATCCTGTGCCCTTAAACCTGGTGAGTCTGATGCCAACTGTAGATGGTTAGTGTCAGAATTACACCGCAGTATTGCACTCCTGTCAGAATAGCAAGGGACCCGGAAAGCCAAACAATCTTATAAAAGAAGAACAGAGTTAGTGAACTCAGCCTCTCTTCTATGATGAGAAAAACACACGGGGTTCTGAGTTGCTGCCCAGACATTTTACAGGGTGATAACCCTGATCACACCCAGAGTCTGAACATCTAGATAAGGACTTGAGTTTGGGGTGCTTGCTGCTCAGTTCTCACTTTGCTTTTCCCAGGGCACCTTTTAAAGTAACCACTTAAGAGTTAAGTGGTTAAGTAAAAAATTAGTGATCTCCACCCCAATTACTTTATAAGTAATAAGTGCTTGCTACCCTGCTCTTTGAGGCTTCCAAGGTGGCTCAGTGGTAAAGAATCTGCCTTCAATGCAGGAGATGTGGGTTCGATTCCTGGGTCAGGAAGATACCCTGGAGGAGGACATGCAATCCACGCCAGTATTCTTGCCTGGAGAATCCCATGGACAGAGGAGCCTGGAGGGCTACAGTTCATGGGGTCACAAAGAGTCGGACACAGCTGAGCAACTGAGCACATATACCCTGCTCTCTATCTCCAGCTCACTCCTGAGGTGAGACTAAGGATTGCCCTTCCCCCACTCATTATAAACCACCCCACCTCCCATCTGGGATCTATAAGTAAAAATTCTTGTAACTTACTTCCTTTGTGTGGGCATATTGAAACTTTGCCTTCAATCAAAATCACCCCATGAGTTTCACTTCCCCAAAGTGGGAGCTCAGATGCTGAGGGAACTACCTTGGTACCCCATGTGGTGTTCTGTGCCCCGTTATTCAGCAGATCATAATCTGCATATTCTTAACTCAATACACCATCTCCTCAACACACGTTCCAATTTCAAAACAGCTACTCTGCTCTTCAAAGCCCTAATTTCTCCATCTGTGAAATGGGGCTGATAGTTCCTGCCTGAAAGGGCCCATTGGAGGATTCAGGGAGAAGGGGAGTATAATGTACTTATTAAATGCCCGTCCACCAGATCTCTTTGCCCTGCCCAGACATTCTTCCTCAGCTGCTGGCATCCTCCAGTTGCCTACTGAACATCTACAGGAAGTCCAAGGACACAAACCCAACCTGTCCAAATAGAGCTCAGTCCCTCCCTCAGCCCTTACCCCAAGCTGCAGCTCCTCTTCCCGGGTCAAGGCTTCTCCATCTCCCCAGTGCTCACACCAGGCACTTGAGGTCCCCTTACTCAGCCCTCACCATAGCCAATTACCTGCCAAGTCCTAATGGTCACACCTCCTAGAATGCTCTTGGATCTGTCCACTTACTGTCCCCTCACCACCACGTTGCCTTTGATCAGAAACCATGAGCTGTCAGCTCTACCCAAGTCTCCGGATGTGTCTCTTTCTCTAGTTGTCTACACCCTCCTGATCTGGCTGCTTCCTTCTGAACACCATCCCTACCCCTTCCTTGCTCCTGCTGTCACCTCCTTGCAATAAGAGTCTTCTTTACTTTCGTGCATGCCATTTTTCCTGCTAACCTACCAGAAAATGCTAATGCCTTCTAACCTTCAAGATTCAGCTTACCATGAGGCACCACCTCCAGGAAGCCTCTGTGATTCCACCTCTAACCCTTGGTCAGGGTTAGGGGCTGCTCTTCTCTGCTCCCACGTCATTCTGTGCTTCCCACGAATATTTGGTGAGTGCATCGCCAGGCCTTGTGCTGAGCACTTCGTGTCCATTATTTTATATCCTCTTCACTCTTGATGTCATATTTGTACTTTGTCATGATTAAGGCTGGTGCTATAGTTATGCTTGTTTTACAGATGAGAAAAATGTACTTAACTGCTCGAGGTCACACGGTAAGAGGAACTTCCAGATGCAAAACCCAGTTCTGTCTGAATCTCTGAAATCTGCGGTATCACAAGTAACCTAACTTCCTTCCTCAGTCCACCGGATAAGCTGTCTCATTTTTTAAAAAAACCATTGAATTGTACACTTTATTATTATTTTTTTACTTAAAAAATTTTTTTGGCCATACCACTTGGTATGTGGGATCTTAGTTCCCTGATCAGGGATCGAACTCATGACCTCCTGCATTGGCAGCACAGTCTTAACCATTGGATCACCAGGAAGTTCCTGAACTGTCTTATTTTTTACCTTACTGCCATCACCTCCTCTGCAAAAAGCCTTTCTCGCTTCTCTCCTTTCGCCAGCTGACTTAGCTCTTTCTTGCTTGTCTGTTTCCATGGGCAGTCCCAGGGAAATTTTCTGTTAAAATCCCAGTTCCAGCTTCTCTTAAAAACAATCCAGAGATGGTCAACACAGCATCTGAATCTCAGCATGGCAGCAAGGACTAGGGTCAAGTAGCATCTCCTTTTCCCCCCACAGCTTTGGGATGGGGCATGTTCTAATTCCTCCAAGACCTCACCCCTCTCTGATGGCAGCCCCTTCCACCACCAACGCTCTGTGTGTTTCCTGCCTGGAGCCCTCACCCCTCTCAACTCTCCTGACTTTCTCTTGCCTTCCGACTGCGGCCCCTAGAAAGGAAAAATGGTGTCGTCTCTTTCTTTTTTCATCTGGCCCCATCTGATATAACCAACATGTTATCAAAAGTGACAGAACCAAAGGAATTCTTTGCCAAAGCAAAGCTTTAGTCTGCTGCAGCTGTTTGTCCCTTGCCACTGAACACACTAGGTGGTCACTCAGCAGCATCTTTCTTTTTGCCTGCTGCTGTTGCTGCTGCTAAGTTGCTTCAGTCGTGTCCGACTCTGTGCGACCCCATAGATGACAGCCCACCAGGCTCTGCCGTCCCTGGGATTCTCCAGGCAAGAACACTGGAGTGGGTTTCCATTTCCTTCTCCAGTGCATGAAAGTGAAAAGTGGAAGTGAAGTCGCTCAGTCATGTCTGACTCTTCGTGACCCCATGGACTGCAGCCTACCAGGCTCCTCTGCCCATGGGATTTTCCAGGCAAGAGTACTGGAGTGGGGTGCCATTGCCTTCTCCATTCTTTTTGCCTGATTGTGGTCAAACAGGAAAAAGCCCTTTAGCAATCATAGATTACTGGTCATATAACTCCCTCAACTGTGACAGGACTGCCCCTTGGCTTCTGTGGAGAAAACAGTTAACTCAGCTGCCCTGAGATTGAGTGAAGCTATAGTGAAGTTGCTCAGTCGTGTCCGACTCTTTGCAACCCCATGGACTGTAACCTGCCAGGCTCCTCCGTCCATGGGATTTTCCAGGCAAAAGTACTGGAGTGGGTTGCCATTTCCTTCTCTAGGGGATCTTCCTGACCCAGGGATTGAACCCAGGTCTCCCACATTGCAGGAAGATGCTTTACCATCTGAGCCACCAGGGAATCCCAAGATTGAACATCCTTAGAAAGTGCTGCTCACAAGGTTGGCCCTTGGTTGGTGCCTGGGAACTTGGATTTGGGGAGTTTCCCTGGTGGCTCAGATGATAAAGAATCTGCTTGCAATGCAGAAGACCCGGGTTTGATCCCCTCGTCAGGAAGATCCCCCTGGAGGAGGAAATGGCAACTCATTCCAGTATTCTTGCCTGGAGAATTCTATGGACAGAGGAGCCAGGAGGGCTACAGTTCACGGGGTCAAAAAGAGTCGGTCATGACTGAGCAACTAACACTTTCCCTATTTCCAGAACTGATAAGAGTGGTTCACTCTACCTAAGTTATTTGTACAACGTTGTTGTTCAGCCGCTCAGTTGTGTCCTACTCTTTGTGATCCCATGGACTGCAGCACGCCAGCCTTCCTTGTCCTTTACTGACTCCCAGGGTTTGCTCAACCTCATGTCCTTTGAGTCAATGATGCCAACCAACCATCTTGTCCTCTGTCGTCCCCTTCTCCTCCTGCCTTCCATCTTTCCCAGCATCAGGGTCTTTTCCAATGAGTCGGCTCTTTGCATCAGGTGGCCAAAGTACTGGAGCTTCAGCTTCATCATCAGTACTTCCAATGAGTATTCAAGAGTTGATTTCCTTTAGGATTGACTGGTTTGATCTCCTTGCAGTCCAAGGGGCTCTCAAGAGTCTTCTCCAGCACCACAGTTCGAAAGCATCAATTCTTTGGTGCTCAGCCTTCTTTATGGTCCAACTCTCACATCTGTACATGACTACTGGACCTCTGACTATATGGATCTTTGTTGGCAAAGTAATGTCTCCGCTTTTTAATATGCTGTCTAGGTTTGTCATAGCTTTTCTTCCAAGGAACAAGTTTCTTTTAATTTCATTGCTGCAATCACCATCTGCAGTGATTTTGGAGCCCAAGAAAATAAAGTCTGTCACTATTTCCATTCCCCACCCCCACCCCCATCTATTTGCCATGAAAAGATGGGACTGGATGCCATGATCTTAGTTTTTGCTGTTCATGCAAGCAATGTAGTTTATGCTGAATACCTGTTTTCTTTCTGGAAGTTGAATTTTGGCACATGCTAAACAAAGAGTGCTTACGTAACCAGCACTCAAGAAAAACTCTAGGGACTGAGTCTCTAACAAGCCTCCCCTGCAGACAGCAGTTTCACACTTTCGTTGTCACAGCTTGTTGCTGGGGGAATTTAGTATGTTTTCTGTGACTTCCCTGGGAGAGGAACCTTGGATGCTTGTGCCTTGTTTTGGTGGGACTTCATCCCACGTGCTTTTTCTCTGTGCTGACTTTAGCTTTGTATCCTTTAGCTGTGATAAATCGTAGCCATGAACAGGACTATATACCAAGTCCTGTGGGTTCTCCCACTGAGTCAGTGAAGCTGAGGGTGGTCTCGGGGACACCCGACACAGGTTATCTCTGCTTGTCTGGATCCCACTTCCCTGAGGCCTTCTTCCCTGGTTCCCACAGTGGGGAGTGATCGTCCCCTAGGCCCAGTGAAGCTGTATCAGCAGACTTTGGAAATGGGGTCTTGGATCAAATCCTGCTTCGGCTGGCACAGTGCAGGCCCAGGTACATGGCCCCTCTTGTAAAGATTGGTCAGTACCCGTGGCTGGTACTTAATCATGGCTGGTTCAACCTCCCTAAGAGCACAGGCTTTGCAGGCAGACCTGGGTTTGAATCCCTGCTCTTAATTCTCTTACTTTCTGTGATCTTGTCTCTTCATCTGTAAAATGGGTGGAATTGGGTTTAATTTGATGGAATCATGCAAAGTACTGCCCATAGTGCCTGGCACACAGTCACTGCGCAGCAAATGGGAACCTTTATCATTGTTTTGGTTGTAGGTGTTGAAAGTCCTCTCCCCAAATAGACAGGAAGCATCTCACTGTTTTTTGTTACTTTCTCAGGTTCCAGCATTCTCTTACACAAACTAGGTGCTTGAAACTAGGTGTTGAAAGGATATTTTACTCTGTAGCAAAAGGCATGAGTTTGTTGCAAAATAAAAACCACAGAAGTCATTACCATTTAAAAAATCACCTTTGAGTGATTACATGCCCTGCACGGTGCTAAACAGTTTGCATGGACAATTCATTCCATTTACTCTTTACAACAACCTTGTGAGCGCGGTGCTATTATCTTTATCACCATTTTTGTTTTGGCCGTTGCGCTGGGCATTAGAAGAAAGCCAATAGGAAGGCCAGCCACTCATACTCCTGTGGGCTTTCACATCCACTGGGAGTTCTAAAGGAACCTACTGAATTATTGTGTAGGTGTGATTTTGTTCGTTTTTTGGCCACATCGTATCATGTGGGATCCTGGTTCCCTGACCAGGGATCAAAACTGCACCCCCTGCCCCTGCATTGAAAGCGCAGCCTCAATCCCTGGACCGCCAGGGAAGCCGCTATCATCACTGTTTTGAAGATGAGGAAATGAAGCTTAGCACAACTGTGGACTCATGCAAATTAGCGGCAGAGCTGGAATTCAAAACCAGGCATATTATTAATAATCTACTGAGGCTGCTGTAACGAAATACCACAGACTGGGTGTCTTAAACAACAGAAGTTAATTTTCTCATGGTCTGGAGGCTGGAAGTCCAAGATCAAGGTTGCCATCAGGGCCAGTTTCAGTAGGTTTATAGACAGTGGGCATCTCCCTGGCTTTCTGTTGGGGCCTTTCCCTGTGCATGACTGTGAAAAGACTGAGCAAGGGAGCTCTCTGGTGTCTTTTCTTGTAAGAACACTCATCCTGTCAGATCAGGGCTTCACCTTTACAACCTCATTTATCCTTAGTTACTTCCCTAGAGGCACCATCTCCAAATACAGCCCACAGTGTAAGTAGGGCTTCAACATACAAATTTTGGGGAGCCATGTTCTGTCCATAACACCAGGTTCGTCTGACACCAGAGCAAATGGTCACAAATCACTCAACCCCTTGACTTGTTCTACCATTATATTAGGAACCACGTGGGGCTGGGAGGCAGGTGCTTAATTTCCTTCCCTCGGTCAGATATGTTAACCCAAGTGGGACTGCTAAGCTTTCAGAGGTCCTGAAGCATCCCTCTAGAGGGCTTTGTCAGGGAACACTTGAGCGGGCTTCTGGATTGAGAAGTTCGGCTATACTTGGAGTTTAGACTAAAAGGGAAAGAATTTGGAAGAGAGGGGAAACCATGTCTCAGAGATAAAGTCTTTTCTTTTTTAAAAAATTGCTTGCCTGGCTGCACCCAGGTCTTAGTTGCAGCATGCAGCTCATTTGCCTCAAGGTTCATTTGCCTTTAGAAAGATCCATAAATCCTGAAATGTTAACTGAGTATAACTGGATTCACAAGATATAAATTCACAAGACAGTGATGAGGGATATTTGGTTGTGCTAGGCAAACTTGTGGTTTCAACATGCGGGATGGTTTCCTAACCGGAAATTGAGCTCAGGCCGCCTGCATTGGAGGCACAGAGTCTTGGCCCCTGAACCACCAAGGAAATCCCAGAAATATTCTTTTCTATCTATTCCCCTGATCAGAAATGGTTTGCTGGGAGGCCTTTCCAGCCAATGGCAATAGGTAAGGGGAAGTTTCTTTGAAGTGCTGCCAAAAATGTCATTCGAAGCAAATTCGTTGATCTGATTTCTTTTTGTGGTCGGATAGTTTCAGTCTTGATCTTTGTTCTGAGGAAGGATGGAAAATTGTCTATGGCATAGTTCGAATATTCCTTTCGTTTCCTTCTTAGCAGAAGCACCCAGTCTAATCAGGACTTTTTGCTTGCTTTGTAATTATTTACTTAAAGGACTTCCTGTGCATGTTCAGACAAGTAACTCATTCTTCTTGTAAATTATGAGGGGCTTGGAGATTGTACTGATATTCCTAAATACCATTAAGCCAGACAGCTGCTGTGGTTCATTTGCCTTTAGAAAGATCCATAAATCCTGAAACGTTAACTGAGTATAACCGGATTCACAAGATATAAATTCTTAAGACAGTGATGAGGGAAGATGCAAAAGAACGCCAGTTTTTCTTTAAAAAAAATTTTTTTTTAAAATTTATTTATTTGGCTGTGCCGAGTCGTACCATGCAGGATCTTTACTTGCAGCATATGGGATCAGTTCCCTGACCGGGCCTTGATCCCGGGCCTCCTGCCTTGGGAGCGCAGAGTCTTAGCCACTGGACCACCAGGAAAGCCCTAGGAGCTGCAGTTTTAAGCTCTAGGAGTAATATTTAAACCTTGGTTCAGAACCCTGAATTTTTTTCATTTATAAACAAGCAGTTCTAAGAGTTTGAATGCTGTTTCTCAGAATTTTCTATTTTAATCTTCCTTGATCTAGAGACTTAAAAAAAATTTTTTTTTCTTCTGGAAATGAATCAACTTTAAACTGAATTTCCAAAGATCACAAAGGGGAGAGAAGCTGCTTCGGGTGACAGGAGAGCAGTTGTCCAGGAACAGATTAAAAACGCTCTGCTCCACCAAGGTGGAGCTGAAAATGTGCTCGGTGTTTCATACCAGACTAAGTCTTGGTAAAATTATCTATATTTCATGTAGATGAAATGCATTTATTTAAGTGTGGACCAAAGAGACCCTTAGGCAGTTTGCATGGTTTCAAAGTGGAATTCCCTGAAAGACATACTAACAAGACTATTTGTGAAGGTCATGCCTTTGGAAGGAAGATGTGGTTCTAGAGCAGAGGGTAGTAAACCTGTTTCAAATCTAACCCACTGCCTGCTTAGTAAATAATATGCTATAAGGGCTTCCCAGGTGGTGCTAGTGGTAAAGAACCTGCCTGCCAATACAGGAGATGTAAGAGACGTGGGTTCGATCCCTGGGTTGGGAAGATCCCCTGGAGGAGGGCATGGCAACTCACTTCACTATTCTTGCCTGGAGAATCCCCATGGACAGAGGAGCCTGGTGGGCTACAGTCCATAGGGTCGCAAAGAGTCGGACGTGACTGACGCAGCTTAGTACGCACGTAGCATGCACATGTTACAAGGGCAGAGTTGAGTAGTCGCAGCAGAGGAGGAGGCCCACAAAATCTAAAATGTTTACTACTGGCCTTTTCAGGAAAAAGTCCTGTCCTCTTGAGGGCCTCAGGTTGGCCCTGTTTGCATCTCTTCATCCACCAGCCTAGCTGGGGGACATGGTATACCAAGTCCCCCGTGAAGAGCCAACCACTCAAACCCTGGCTAGGCTGTGCTTCCGCTGACATGACAGACGCTACCGCCCGCTAGTGCCTGAGCCACAGGTTAGTTAAGACGGTCACAGTGGTTGAAGCACCTCTGTTCTCAGTCTGCAGAAGCCAGGAGAGAAATCACTAGAACTTTATTTTTTAAAACTTTAAAATTAGCAACCATTAGAGGGGAATCTTCTTTAACTTAATCTTTTCTTCAATGTTTGAAAAGTATCTCATCTTTGTTAAGAGTTCCTTGGCTTTTTCAAAATTGTCTGAAATAAAGAGAAAGATTAATGTGAGAGGCTTCATTTCAAGCAAGAATAAAATCACTCCACCCAAGGCAGCTGGATCAAAGCTGAGGGCCGGGCTCTGGAAGGTTGATCAGTTACTCAGTAGATCTGAGAGAGGGAGATGGAACACCTGGGTTGCTCTCGGGGACAGAGGACTTACAACCAAAGGGAGCAAAAGCATCCTTGTTCACAGGATTCAGACTTTAAATGAGAAGCTGATTCTTTTTCAGGATGATACCCAGTATAACTAAGGTTGGGTTTTTTTGTTTTTTTAAATTACTGAATTTTGGCTGTGCTGAGTCTTTGTTGCTGCATGGGCCTTACTCTAGTTGTGGCGAGTGGGGGCTACTCTCTAGCTGTGTTGCTCGGCCATCTCATTGCTGTGGCTCCTCTTGTTGCGGAGCAGGGGCTCTAGAGCACAGGCTCAGTAGCTGTGGTGCATGGGCCTAGTTGCTCCGTGGCATGAGGGATCTTCCTGGACCCGGGATCGAACCCGTGTCCCCTGCATTGGCAGGCAGATTCTTTGCCGCTGGGCCACCAGGGAAGTCCCTAAGTTGTGTTTCAAGAGTTCTCCCCCCATGGTATATGGTGGTTGAAGCCTGATAAGGAATGTGGAAGCACCTGGTGCAGGGAGAGAAGGATGGAGTGGACCGGCAGGCCACCACATTCAGGACGGCAGTCTTGGTTCCAGACTGCTTCTACTTTCCAGGTCCTGCTCTACAACAGCTCTCATCACACTGTATGGACTCATCTCTGGGACTCTAGATTCTGAGAGGTGGCCCTAACTCCTTAGAATAACCTCCTTTTATCTGGGTTAGTATGAGTTGCTTTCTCCTTCCTGCAGTGGAATGATCCCTAGGCCAAAGGGCTATTATTGTCTTATTTAAGAGGTGTCACTAGACAGGGATGGAGGGAATGGGCTGTTCCTGCTTAAAAATAGCTAGAAACAGATCTAGTCTCTTCAGCCTGAGAGCCAGGAGCAGTGAGGACTCCATATTTACAATTTAGCACAGTTGGGCCATGGGCTTCTCCTTATGGGCTCTGCAGAAGACGGGGCTTTGCCAAATGTTGACTGTGTGGCCTTGCCCTCAGGTCAGTCTGGGTTGGCTTCCGCCCACATCCCTCACCTTATCTTCCCCTACTTGCCAAAGGGGAATGGGAGCATTTTCTCTCATCTAATCTTCAGTGGACATTTACTGGCTTGGCACACACCTGGATTCTCTAGCAAGACTGTGAATCCTTGAAGGCAGAAATGTAGGCTTATCTCTATTTTATCGCTCCCCACATACCTGTCATAGGATGGGCATGTAATAGCTACTTATTGAACGAATGGTTATATCTCAGTGCTTAGAATTTCTTTCCATATTTAAGAAAGTCATGAAATGAAGGGAGTACCTCTTTCAAAAGCTCTGCTCACATCGTCAGTCAGTTCTTTCTGTTTAGCTGAAAAGGAAAACCAAGATCTTAATTTTTCTATTTAAGTAGACTGATAATATGAAGACAATCCTCTGTCATCTTGTGAATACAGCACAGCGGGGAGCTTGGATTCAAGGGCGAGGCCTCCTGACCTCCGTCTCTACGTGTTCACAGTGGCAGCTCCTGTTTCGTGCAGCTCTGGCTGACCCTAGTTACAGAGTTTTCCCACCCACGCAAGGTCTGAGGGGCAGTCACCAAAGTTCATAAAAGGGCTATAGAAGCATTAAAAAAGAAAAAAGGACAAGGACATATCTTATCTCCACCAAGCACTCTAAGTCTTCCAGGTTTCAGCTAGGAGAAAAATCAACAAGCTGGGCTCACCCATCAGCAGGGTGTTATAGAATCAGGCAACCACTAGCAAATCATACAGCCTCTCCTTCTCAGGTAGCGCTAGTGGTAACTCTCCTGCCAATGTAGGAGATGTAAGAGATGCAGTTTCGATCCCTGGGTTGGGAAGATCCCTGGAGAAGGAAATGGTAACCCATCCCAGTATTCTTGCCTGGGGAATCCCATGGACAGAGGAGCCTTTGGGCAATGGTTCATGGGGTCGCAATTGGACACGACTGAAGTGACTTAGCACTTAGAACGTACCTGAAGAGAGAAGATGCCAGATGAAGTAAAGGAGCAGCTCCTTCATGCTTGCATTATTCCCTCATTAGGAAATGAGGAATTTTATAAGTGCATTTCCCAGATAGACAGTATTAATCATTTATGGGGGTACCTGCTTTCAAAGCACTTTTAAATATATTATATCCCTATCATAGGCAACGACAGGTATTGGGAAAATGTACTGTGGTTACACAGCTAGCAAGTTGAAGAGCTTGGAACAGACCCCAAGTCACCTGACTCCTAGTTCAGTGGCTAGAAACTCACTTTTCTGGTAGCAACGTGGTGTCAACAAAAAAGAACAGTGGATTAGGAGTCTGGAGGCTCTGAAGTCCTGACCCCAAAACCATCTAGCTCATGCCCTTGAACGTTCACTTTAACTGGGCCTTAGCAGGTAAGGGAGGAAATTTAGGAATTATTGCACTCATCTCACATGCTAGTAAAGTAATGCTCAAAATTCTCCAAGCCAGGCTTCAGCAATATGTGAACCATGAACTTCCTGATGTTCAAGCTGGTTTTAGAAAAGGCAGAGGAACCAGAGATCAAATTGCCAACATCTGCTGGATTATGGAAAAAGCAAGAGAGTTCCAGAAAAACATCTATTTCTGCTTTACTGACTATGCCAAAGCCTTTGACTGTGTGGATTACAATAAACTGTGGAAAATTTTGAAAGAGATGGGAATATCAGACCACCTGATCTGCCTCTTGAGAGATTTGTATGCAGGTCAGGAAGCAACAGTTAGAAGTGGACATGGAACAACAGACTGGTTCCAAATAGGAAAAGGAGTTCGTCAAGGCTGTATATTGTCACTCTGTTTATTTAACTTATATGCAGAGTACATCATGAGAAACGCTGGACTGCAAGAAACACAAACTGGAATCAAGATTGCCGGGAGAAATATCGATAACCTCAGATATGCAGATGACACCACCCTTATGGCAGAAAGTGAAGAGGAACTCAAAAGCCTCTTGATGAAAGTGAAAGTGGAGAGTGAAAAAGTTGGCTTAAAGTTCAACATTCAGAAAATGAAGATCATGGCATCCGGTCCCACCACTTCATGGGAAATAGATGGGGAAACAGTGGAAACAGTGTCAGACTTTATTTTTCTGGGCTCCAAAATCACTGTAGATGGTGACTGCAGCCATGAAATTAAAAGACGCTTACTCCTTGGAAGGAAAGTTATGACCAACCTAGATAGCATATTCAAAAGCAGAGACATTACTTTGCCAACAAAGGTTCGTCTAGTCAAAGCTATGGTTTTTCCTGTGGTCATGTATGGATGTGAGAGTTGGACTGTGAAGAAGGCTGAGCGCCAAAGAATTGATGCTTTTGAACTGTGGTGTTGGAGAAGACTCTTGAGAGTCCCTTGGACTGCAAGGAGATCCAACCAGTCCATTCTGAAGGAGATCAGCCCTGGGATTTCTTTGGAAGGAATGATGCTGAAGCTGAAACTCCAGTACTTTGGCCACCTCACACGAAGAGTTAACTCATTGGAAAAGACTCTGATGCTGGGAGGGATTGGGGGCAGGAGGAGAAGGGGACGATAGAGGATGAGATGGCTGGATGGCATCACTGACTCGATGGACGTGAGTCTGGGTGAACTCCTGGAGTTGGTGATGGACAGGGAGGCCTGGCGTGCTGCGATTCATGGGGTCGCAAAGAGTCGGATACGACTCAGTGACTGATCTGATCTGACCTGCTTAAAGCCAGACAGTAACGCTAGAGCTAAAATAACCCCCACCACTGACTGAGCACTTACCATGAACCAGACTCTGTATCAAGTGTTTTACACACTTTGTTGTCCAGTTGCTAAGTTGTGTCTGACTCTTTGTGACGTTATGAACTTCAGCATGCCAAGCTTCCCTGTCCTTCACTATCTCCTGGAGTTTGCTCAAATTCATGTCCATTAAGTCAGTGATGCCATCAAACCATCTTATCCTCTGTTGCCCCATTCTCCTCCTGCCCTCAATCTTTCCCAGCATCAGGGTGTTTTTAACTTACTTAATCCTTGCAACAATGGGTACTAATATTGTCTCCATTTTACAGATGACGAAACTGAGGCTCAGAGCGGGTGAAGGCACTTTGCTCAAAGTCACACAAAAAGTCAGTGGCAGTGTTGGGAGCGAACCCAAGCCCACCTCACCCAGAGCCTCATGATCTGCCTGCCAAAGCCATGCAGCTGCACCTTCTGACTGCAAATGCTGAGTTTCTCTTTCTCCAACACCACACAGCTCTAGTGCTGATATACCCCCACTGGACAGCTCCCCCACCAGAACTTCTATTTTACTGCTTTTAATTTGTTTGTTATTTGTTCACTCACTTGATAAATATTTACTGAGTCCTCATTACACTCCAAGTACTGTTATGTGTGCTGAGGATGTGAGAGAAGCAAAAAGCAGACACAATTTCTGCCTCCACAGAACTTCTGGTCTAATAGGGGAGGCTGATGTGGGGCCAATAATCTTACATAGAACAATAAGGTTATAACTATTATTAGTCCTACAAAAGAGGGGTACTCTCAGCTAAAAGACATAGACAGAGGTCCTCTGAGGATTTCCTGAGGAAGTGGGGACTGCCCCCGGATCTGAAGGAGGAAGAGTTAGTAGACGGGGTGGAGGAGGAGGGGATTTTGGGCAGAAGCAACAGTACCTACAAATGCCCTGGGCAGGAAGGTGGAAAGTACAGATGAAGAACTGGAGGCAGCCTGCATGGCTGGAATGGAAGGAGCAAACAAGAGGAAGCAGAGGCCCAGTTATCCAGGTCTCTTTAACCTGAAAGTGATGGGGAGCCAAGGGAGCCACTTCCAAGTTTTTAAGCAAGGCCAAGGGTGCTATGATTAGATTTGGGTTTCAACACAGGTGATAGTGTAGGAATATATCAGACTGAAGGTAGAGATGGACTGGTCTGGAGTTACTCCAGTCATCCAGGTGGGAGAAAATGGTAGCTTGGGACGGGGTGGTGGCAGTGAAAATGGATGGATGGATTTGAGACGCAGTAAGAAAGCCAGTTTTTCAAGACTTGCTGATAGACTGTCTATGGGGGGGAGGGGGAGTACGTTGTCAAGAACGCCTATTCAGTGTTTTGGACTTGAGCAACTGCAGAGCGTCATCCACTTAGAAAGGGAATATCTTCAGAGGAATAGGTTGATTTTGGGGGATGGAGGACGGACACTCAAGACTTCCATGTGGGACACACTGAATTGGAATATATAAACTCCCTGAAGGCCCAAGGTCATGTCCTTCTGTTCACTGCTGGATTCTCAGTGTCCTGCACAGTGCCTGATACACAGTGCTGTTGCTGCTGCTGCTAAGTCGCTTCAGTCATGTCCGACTCTGTGCGACCCCATAGACGGCAGCCCACCAGGCTCCCCCGTCCCTGGGATTCTCCAGGCAAGAACACTGGAGTAGTTGCCATTTCCTTCTCCAATGCATGAAAGTGAAAAGGGAAAGTGAAGTCGCTCAGTCATGTCTGACTCTTAGCGACCCCATGGACTGCAGCCTACCAGGCTCCTCCGTCCATGGGATTTTCCAGGCAAGAGTACTGGAGTGGGGTGCCATCGCCTTCTCCGTGATACACAGTAGGCACGCCATAAACATTTGTGAAAGTTTGGACATGCATACAGTTTGAGTGAGAAACCTGGAGCCTTTTCTACTTGGCATGGTTAATTTTATGTGCCGACTTGTTTAGGCTGCAGTGCCCAGTTGTCTGGTCAAACACTAGTCTAGATGCTGCTGTGAAGGCTTTCTGTAGACGTGATTAACGTTTACAGTCAGTTGACCTTACGGAGACTATCTTTAATAACACAGGTGGGCCTCATCCAATCAGTTGAAGACAGTAAGCCAAAACTGAGTTTTCCTGAAGAGGGAATTTTCCCTCATGACTAACATAGAAGTTCTGCCTGAGTTTCCAGCCTGCTGGTCTATCTGACACAGTTTGGATTTGCTAGCTCCTACAATCGCATGAGCCATTCCTTAAAATAAGTTTCTCTCTCCACACACACACACACTATTGATTCTGTTTCTCTGGAGAACCCTGACTGACACTCTATGGAATAAAGTGAAAGTAAAGCAATATGGGATCATAAGAGCAAGGTTTCATTCTTTGCTCTGCTATATCTGCTGAGTGACTTTGGGTATTTCCATGAATTTCTGAGGCCTGTTTTTCTTGGCAGGGATAATATTATCATCCAAATGATGTCATGGGTAGGAAAGAGCACTGTGGTCTACAAAATACTATTACATTCTTAGTTTAAGCCTGCTTTCCAGAGAATTAGGGATTTTGCAGGTCTAACAAAACGGGTTTCAGTATGATCAAGAAAAAAAAATTCCCTGAATCACTATGAAGACCAATGTGTCCTCTTTATATGCATTTTCCACTTAACTTCTACATATATAGGGACTTCTCTGGTAGTCCAGTGGTTAAGAATCTGCCTTTGGGCTTCCCTGGTGGCTCAGATGTTAAAGTATCTGCCTGTAATGCGGGAGACCTGGGTTCTATCCCTGGATCGGGAAGATCCCCTGGAGGAGGAAATGGCAACCCACTCTGGTATTCTTGCCTGGAAAATCCCATGGATGGAGGAGCCTGGTGGCCTATACAGTCCATCGGGTCGCAAAGAGTCGGACACGACTGAGTGACTTAGACTCTACGTGTACTCAAAATAGCAATATAAAATATTTGGTACTATTTTTATCTTTTACCTCTGACAATAGATTCAATCTCTTTCATGGCAATTTCACCTTGAGCTTCTGCAAGTTTTTCATTGATTTCCATTATTTCCGTGAGGAATTGACTATCCATCTCATAGTCTGTCCCTTCAGGAATCTCTATTCCACGGAGCTTTAGCTATTGGGGCATAAAGCAGGGAAAATTAAGTTTAATTCAAGAAATTATGGCTAGAGTCATAAATCCTACTCACCATAAATCCTTCTCACCCTTTAGAACAAAATGTCACTCACACAGAAAACTTTAAGTGTCCCAGTGATGAAACTGGGACTGAGACAGGAGTATTGGAACTCTCCTACCTGGAACTATGTGACCCTAGAGAAGTCATTCTTCCACTTGGGAGGTTGAACTATGTATCTGTAAAGATTCTATTAAATCCTAAAACTCTAAGGTGCTCACTTCTCTACTAGCAACTAAACAAAACAAAAATTACTCTTTCCTGAAAGCCAGTACCGTCTAATTCTTTAAATTTATAGCAAATGGTGTAAAAAAAAAAAAAAAAAAGGCATTTGGGCAAGTAAAGTTTATAGAGATACTCAGAAAACTATATGCATGTAGTATTTTTGAGGTTAATTATGGGTCCCTAGACTAGCTAAGATCTCAAGCACTCTTCTGTTGAATACAGGGGAACAGCTGTCCCCCAGAGGAATGGGATCAGGCAGTCATGATAGAAGGGTTGGAAAATCACCTTACAAGGTATAGTCCCCTGCTCAGGGGGGCCAGAAGGGTCTTATAGGCCTCATTGACAAGGGTCGAGTGCTTCTCTGAGAAGTCCTTTTCATTCTGTAGGTGGAAATGAAGATAGTCATATTACCACGCAAATCAGCCATCTTACATTCACAAACTGTTTCATAAAACACTGATGGGCCAGCACATAACGAAGGAGAACTGGTGTGGGATAAGCTGTTTTAATTTTCAGACAATGGGTTTTAATTCTGCTAGGAAGTAAGGTTGGAGAAGGCAATGGCAACCCACTCCAGTACTCTCGCCTGGAAAATCCCATGGACGGAGCAGCCTGGTAGGCTTCAGTCCATGGAGTCGAGAACAGTCAGACATGACTGAGCGACTTCACTTTTACTTTTCACTTTCATGCATTGGAGAAGGAAATGGCAACCCACTCCAGTGTTCTTGCCTGGAGAATCCCAGGGACGGCAGAGCCTGGTGGGCTGCCATCTATGGGGTCGCACAGAGTTGGACACGACTGAAGTGATTTAGCAGCAGGAAGTAAGGTAAAAGCTCTGAGTGTAGGATTAATCCAGGGCCTGGTTGGTTGTAATCAGGCTGCCCCAGGGCAAAGCTGGTTGTCCAGTTTTGTCCCTGGTAATTGGTAATCTCATAACCACAGGCCACTGCACCCAGGGTGCATATGTGTCTGGGTATGACTGTGCTATGTCTGTTGTGCTAAGTCACTTCAGTCATGTCTGACTCTTTACGACCCTATGGACTGTTGTCCACCAGGCTCCTCTGTCCCTGGGATTTTCCAGGGAGGAATATTGGAGTGGTGGCCATGACCTCCTAGAGGGGAGCTTCCTCATCTAGGGAATGATTGGGGATGGCCAATAGGCTTACCTGAGACCTCTGGCTGAAGAAATCTGGGTGGACAAGGCGCTGTAGTTGCTGGTATCTATGTTGGAGCTTCACAGTGTCAACTCTGAAGGAGCGGTTGCTGGAAGGAAATCAGGAGATGAAACTCATGCATCAGATATTTACAGATCTGTATACTATGGGCCTCGGAGAAGGCAATGGCATCCCACTCCAGTACTCTTGCCTGGAGAATCCCATGGACCGAGGAGCCTGGTAGGCTGCAGTCCATGGGGTTGCGAGGAGTCTGACACGACTGAGCGACTTCCCTTTCACTTTTCACTTTCATGCACTGGAGAAGGAAATGGAAACCCACTCCAGTGTTCTTGCCTGGAGAATCCCAGGGACGGCAGAGCCTGGTGGGCTGCCATCTATGGGGTCTCGCAGAGTCGGACACGACTGAAGCGACTTAGCAGCAGCAGCAGCAGCAGCAGCGCTTGGTTCCTCTTCTCAGGGGGGACACAATAAACATGTAGACAAGAGCTATTCCAGAAAGTGCTAGGTACTGTAAAGGAAAACAGAATAGGTCAGAGAATGGTAGATGTAGTGGACAAAGAGATGACATTTGAGCTGAGACCTAAATGATGATGAGGAGTAATCAGAGATTAGAGGAAAGACGCATTCAGGCACAGGGAACACGCAGAGACCTTGAAGTTAGAACAAGACTGGCATGCTTGAAAACTTACAGGGTAGTGTTACTGCGACCCTTCATACGTGCTCAGTGACTGGTGGGGCCAGAGCCCAGGGTTAAGGGGCATTCCAGAATCACACTCTATTTTTCTAAGGCCCAGGTCCTTTCATTTCTGCCTCTCACTTTATTTTAAACAAATCCCCTTCACTTTTTATTCCCAGAGCCTGCACTATCTCTTTAGCTCCGCCCAAATTTGTCACCTCTCCAAACTCCTCGACCTTCCGTGTAAATAGGAAAAACACTTATTTCTCAGACCCTCCAGTTCTCACTTTTCCCTTAGATTCTGCCCACAGCCTTAAGTTTTTCCATGCTCTTACTCTCATATTTTGGATACCACTTCTGTACTTCTTTCTTAAAAATCTCAAGCCAACTTTAAACATTCTGAACTTCAAGCTTCTATGCTCCAAAGTGAAAGTGAAAGTTGCTCTGCTGCTGCTGCTGCTAAGTTGATTCAGTCGTGTGGGACTCTGTGCGACCCCATAGATGGCAGCCCACCAGGCTCCTCCGTCCACGGGATTTTCCAGGCAAGAGTGCTGGAGTGGGGTGCCATTGCCTTCTCCAATGCATGAAAGTGAAAAGTGAAAGTCAAGTCGCTCAGTCGTGTCCGACTCTTAGCGACCCAGGCTCCTCTGTCCATGGGATTTTCCAGGCAAGAGTGCTGGAGTGGGGTGCTACTGCTTTCTCCGGAAAGTCGCTCAGTCGTGTCCAACTATTGCGACCCCATGGACTATACAGTCTATGGCATTCTCTAGGCCAGAATACTGGAGTGGGTAGCTTTTCCCTTCCCCAGGGGATCTTCCTAACCCAGGGATCTAACTCAGGTCTCCCGCATTGCAGGAAAATTCTTTACCAGCTGAGCCACCAGGGAAACCCAAGTATACCGGAGTGGGTAGCTTATCCCATCTCCAGTAGACCTTCCCGACCCAGGAATCGAACCGGGGTCTCCTGCATTGCAGGCAGATTCTTTACCCTGAGCTATCAGGGAAGCCCTAGGGCCGCGCCAAGTACCCTCCCCTCAAAGCCCCGCCTCTCAACTTGGCCTTCTCTCAGAACCCGCCCCTCCATTGCTGCCTTCAAACTTCAGTTTCCCCTATCCACTCCCCGCCTCTCCACTCCAAGACTCCCTCTCGTCTTCATCCCCTCAAAGCTTCCTCGCTCAGGCCAGCCCCTTAATTTCCTCCCCAGGCACATCCCACGCATCCTTCTCGACCAGGCTCCACCCCCAGCCCGGTCCTCCAGGGCTCCGCCAACCTGTGTGACTGGTCCAGCCTTCCTCCTCCCCTAGCCCGACCAGCCCTCCCCTCTCGCACGTCCAGACGCGTTTCAGGAAACGGCCTCCATACCAGTCCATGAGGCTGAAGTAATCTCGAGTCGGGTCAGGTGGCTGCAGCGCGCGGCACTGAGGGCAGAAGAACCGGTCCCCCCGCGGTGGGCCCCCTGGGCCGCCGCAGTTCCAACATCGTGGGGAGCTGCTTCCTGCCAGCGACGCAGCATTGCAGTTTAGCAGTCTTCTCCCGAGCACCCCTGTCGGCCACCACCCCGACGGCCGGAGAAAGGCCCCGGTCCTTCCGCCCCACATCGGGCCGGCGGCCTGCCTCGCCGAGGTCACCTGAGCCTGACCAGACTTGTGCTAATGATTGGCTGGGGAACTAGGCGGAGGGCGGGACCACTCGGGGGAAACCTGGATTCTGAGTCCCGCTCTGCAGCTTAAACTACAACTCCCAGAAAGCATTGAAGCTGCGGGGGCGGCCACATCCGCTGCTTCTCATTGGTCCGGCGGGAGCGGAGGGGTGTTTTGATTGGTGGAGGGTGGAGTTTGTATCCGCGGGTTTAGCGCCACTCCGCTGGCTGCGGCTGCTCTGGGTTGTACTCTTCCAGAGGGGCTCACGCGGTGAGTCATAGTGGGGAGCTTCTTTTGGGTATTTAGGGGTTCGAATCCTGTCCTCAGGGTCTTATTGCGAGCTGAATCTCCCGAGCCTTCATCTCGTCCTGTGTATGAGCTCGGGAAGGCGCGGGGGAGAGGAATGCGTGGGAGACTCTTCCTCCTTTGTAGACAAACCTCGAGGTGAATTTCACTTCCCTTGTTACTTACAAGCAGAAACTGGCCCAGAAGTACAGGATAAGAAAGAACAAAGTTATGCTCTTCAGAATCAGAGCCAAGCTGCTCTGCGGAAAGTTTTAAAGATGTTAGTAATTATTATCATGAAAGTGAAAGTGAAGTCGCTCAGTCGTGTCCGACTCTTTGCGACCCCATGGACTGTAGCCTAATCAGGCTCCTCCGTCCATGGGATTTTCCAGGCAAGAGTGCTAGAGTGGATTGCCATTTACTTCTCCAGGGGATCTTCCCGACCCAGGAATCGAACCAGGATCTCCCGCATTGTAGGCAGACGCTTTACCGTCTGAGCCACCAGGGAAGCCCAATTATTATCATAGTTTGGTTCAATCTGAAAATGCCTATTGAGAACCCACTCTCAATAGGCTCTGCTGGAACTGGAAGCACACTGACTTGTGTAGGAAGATGCTTCGAGAGTGTCCATAAGCAAGTGTGGGGGATTGGGTGGCAAAGGGAGGGGAGGGGGCCACCAGTCTTCCTTGGGACTCAGTTTCTCTATTTGAGGAAAAATAAATTGTGTTGCACTTGTAAGGCCTTTCTCTGCTTTCAGATTCTTTGGGCCTGAAAGTCCGATTATCAAGCTTTACTGAGGGGGTGGGGTTGAAAGAACGTTGCTGCAGCATCTCATTTGATTTTCTAGCTCCGTCTACTTTTTGAGTTCAGAGAGGCTGTGATCTACCTAAAGGTCATGCGAAGAGCTGACTTAGCTGACTCCGAATCTGTTTGCTTATAACCTCTCCACTATACATGGCGGAGGCCCATGTAGTCCTGGTGTGGTGCACCCTTCTTATCAGGTGTGATGATAGCAGCTACCTCTTGACACACTGTCTTTGCCACTTTTCAGGGCGGAGAAGTTTTGCTCCAAAGCCGCAGGAGGTCACACCTCGGCTGAGGTGGTATCAGAGCATCAGGTCCTGAAGTCGAAGCTCTGGCAGCACCTCCCTGGTGCACTTTGAGGAAACCTCACCAGACTTTTGCATCTGGAAGGACGTTTGTGTCTGGAAGGCCTATGTAAATGCAATAATCTGTGTCGGTCATGTTTACTATATTTTCCTTGAGGGGTAGCCTGAGTGTGGAGTTCTGGAGAGAAAGCCCTTAAAAAAAAATCAGATTAGGGATTTAAAGTTAGGATTTGAAAGTTACTTTGACTTTACTGTAGGTTCTGTTATTGGGGTTTAACTGTGAAATTAATTCTAAAACAAGGGTGGGACCCTCTGTTATGATCTTCTATATGTCTGAATAGTTCTTTCTGTTGTGCTGGGAGGTCATTTGGGATGCTGAAAAGATGAGCCGCATAGTTAATTAGCATGACAAAGGGCTAGGTGGGATTGTTTAGAGCTGTCTTAGTGTTTTGCTTCTTTAAGTGGCCCAGCTCTTAGTTTGGAGTCTAGGAATCTAGAATGAACTTGGGTCCTACCCTCCAGGAGCTGGTTTGGGTAAGGGGCATCAGTGACATTTTATGTAAATGTCACCCCTGGGGTGATGCAGCCAATTTCTGTACAATTTTTCTTTGCTCATCATCTATGCCAAACCACCCGACCTTTCCCCTTCTTTGCTTTCCGAAAATACCTATGTAGTTTAAGTGCAGTGTTGATTGTATTAGTGAATACATTTTAGGTTCCATTTCTTTTTTCTTAAAAAATATTTATTTATTTACTTGGCTGCACCCGGTCTTAGTGACAGCCTGTGGAATCTTTTTAGTTGTGGCATGAGGGATCTAGTTTTCTGGCCAGGGATTGAACCCGAGCCCTCTGCATTGGGAGCACAGAGTCTTAGCCACTGGACCACCAGGGACCACCATTTCTAATTTTTAACAATTGGATGAGTGTAACCTGTTATGATTCTCTCCCTTCCCCAATTCAGTATCTTTGTTTTTTCACTTATTTATAGTCTTCAAATTGTTTCTTTCCCCTGTGGTTTGTGGCTGTCACACAAAAAACTTATTAGGTGAAAATAATCTGAAGAAAAACTGAGCTCAGAAGAGTGATGGCTGTAGACTGTTGGAATTTTAATTTTTGCAGAGCATGCTTGTCCTGGATCTTCTTTTTTGTTTTGTTTTGGCTGTTGTAATATGCCCATCCTTCTTCGTTGACCTTTAAGTCTTGTTCCTTGAAACTCACCTGGTTGTGGGACACTTATTTTTGAGGTGGTGATGTCTCGGGAGACGAATGTGGAGCGTCAGCAGCCCCGCGGCAGCGCCTCCCCGCAGTCCCAGGGTGGCTTCTCACAGTCCCAGGGTCCCTCCTCGCAGCCACACAGCTCCTCGTCACAGTCCCAGGGCACGTCCAGCCAGTCCTCCCACTCCAGCTCTGGCACGCTGAGCTCCTTAGACACAGTGTCCACGCAGGAACTCTATTCTATTCCGGAGGACCAAGAACCCGAGGAGCCTGTCCCTGCCCCTTGGGCTCGATTATGGGCCCTTCAGGATGGATTCTCCAATCTTGGTAAGATCTTTTGTTATGCAGTGCAATATTTGGCTCAGAAAAACAGTTACAGAAAGTTGTTGCAACAGATAACCTAAGACACTCCTGGAATGATTCTGGAGTTTGGAGGTGGTGAAAGACAGAACTGAGAAGGCAGTTTTGGGTCATGCACTGGCTCTTACTTGCTGTGGATCCCCTTCATTTATTCTTTCACCAAATGTTGATTTGGCCTCTGCCATGTGTTGTCCATCTGAGGAGGGTTGTGGATGTTTTCCCTAGAAAAATGTTAATTCATGCAAACTTGTAAACATTTGTTGTCTAATCACAGAAATGTCATCACTTCAGTCCTGCTCTGGTGCAGCAGTTTCAGAGCATCTGTGTTACAGTCTTAGGATGGAGAAGGTTATTTGTTGACTCCCTGTTATTTGTTTTTATCTCAAAATAGCCAACCTTGCTGTTTAAACATACTCATCCACTCTGACAGCTGATTCCAACAGTGAGACTTTGCTTTCAGTATGTCTTATTTAGTATTTTTCCTGTCTCGAATTAAAATGACCTCTTCATTAAAAAGATGGCTCAGCTGGTAAAGAATCAGCCTGCCAATGGGGAGACACAGGAAACGTGGGTTCTATCCCTGGGGCGGAAAGATCCCCTGGAGATAGAGAAGGCGACCCACTCCAGTATTCTTGCCTGAAAAATCCCATGGACAGAGGAGCCTGGAGGGCTACAGTCCAATGGGTTGCAATGTCAAACACAACTGAAATACGCACAATACACTTCATTTTAAAAAATGAGCTTGATGTTTATGGAATAGAGAATAATAATATAAGGAAATGAATGACTAATGTACCATTTTGTACCTTGTCAATCACCTTTCCTTTTATATCATGTGCAACTTGGTGACTTGAAAAAACAGTAAAAAGTGGAGAAATAATATAACAATATTCATATGTATAACTTTAAATTTAGAAGTAAACATTTAAAAAAAAAAAAAGAAGTAAACATTTGAAGCTACTTTTTACTCATTTAAGCCATATTTTTAAGATAGGCTTAGGGCTGATGTATGGTGAATGGGACACAGGAGTGTTAAGAGTGAAGTGGGATGTATCTCCTTTTTTTTTTTTAATTTTTAAAATTAAAAAATTAATTAATTTATTTTAATTGGAGGTTAATTACTTTACAGTATTGTAGTGGTTTTTGCCATACATCAACATGAATCAGCCATGGGTGTACGTGTGTTCCCCATCCTGAACCCCCCTACCCCCTCCCTCCCCATCCCATCCCTCAGGGTCATCCCAGTGCACCAGCCCTGAGCACCCTGTCTCATGCATCGAACCTGGACTGGTGATCTGTTTCACATATGATAGTTTACATGTTTCAATGCTATTCTCTCAAATCATCCTACCCTCGCCTTCTCCCACAGAGTCCAAAAGACTGTTCTTTACATTTGTGTCTGGATGTAGGATGTATCTCCTTTAAAAGGGAGAACTTGATATATAAGAGAGTCCCTTGGACTACAAGGAGAGCAAACTGTCAATCCTAAAGAAAATCAATTCTGAATACTCATTGGAAGCACTGATGAAGCTGAAGCTCCAATACTTTGACCATATAAGGCCAAAAGATCCTGATGTTGGGAAAGATTGAAGGCAATAGGAGAAGGGGGTGACAGAGGATAAGATGGTTAGGTACCATCACCAACTCAGTGGACATGAATTTGAGCAAACTCCAGGAGATACTGGAGAACAGAGGAGCCTGGTGTGCTACAGTCCATGGGGTCGCACAGAGTTGGACATGACTTAACAACTGAATAACAATAAAGTAATTGCTGAATAAAGAGGAGCTACTTTATTGTTATTGATTCAAACCCTATCTTCTAAATACTTTACAGTTTTAGCTCTTATACTGATCCCTGAGTTGATTTTTGTACTTGGTATGAGGTATTGTCCAAGTGCATCCTTTGTCATGGCAATGCCCAGTTGTCCAAGAACTATTTCTTGAAGAGACTTTTTGAATGGTCTCGATACCTTCATCAAAGATCATTTTGAAGCCATTTGGTGGCCTTTTGAGGGGGAGGGAGGCTCCGAAGAGCTCCTGGTACCATAGTCCTTTATGTCTCAGCACAGAAAGACTTCAGTGAGAGGCAAAGTGATAGATAAAGCGACTTATTAGAATAGGGGACTTCTGAGGTTTACCAGTGGGGTAGGTGAGAGATGCTGCACTGAGAACTTACTAGTCTGTAGCTTTATGGTAAAAAAAAAAAAAAAAGTGGGCAAGGGGAGAAGACCGTGTTTGTTTTTCTTGAGTAGATGTCATGCTTCCATCATTAGCTCCTCCTGCATGTTTAGCAGGGGAGATTTCTTGTCCTTTCATGGTCAAGCTGCTGCTGCTGTGTCGCTTCAGTCGTGTCTGACTCTGTGCGACCCCGTAGACGGCAGCCCACCAGGCTCCCCCATCCCTGGGATTCTCCAGGCAAGAACACTGGAGTGGGTTTCCATTTCCTTCTCCAATGCATGAAAGTAAAAAGTTAAAGTGAAGTCGCTCAGTCATGTGCAACCCTCAGTGACCCCATGGACTGCAGCCTTCCAGGCTCCTCTGTCCATGGGATTTTCCAGGCAAGAATACTGGAGTGGGGTGCCATTGCCTTCTCCGCATGGTCAAGCTAGGTCCACAAATTGTTTTCATGTGAGCAGAGAGCATGTCCCAGGGATCATTAACTTACTGAGCTCGCTGGCCAGGATGTGGGTTCACACCAGTATTGTTTTATTGTTTGGGGGCGTGTCTCGTGCTTCTGTTACATGGTTTTGTTGCTAAGCAAGATTGCTTGGTTTTGTGATTTAGCAAACCTGCTTTCTTGAGTAATCATTAACTTATAGGGGTCTCTCATATTTTTTCTACTTACAGTCCTCTAGCGTGACTATTTAATCACTTACTTTATCCCTTTACTCTGTCCTTATCAGTTTGAGCATAAATGTCAGGGTTTAATTCTGGACTTCCGGTCCATTGATCTATGTGTACATCCTTATGCCAGCACCACAGTCTCAATTACTATAGCTTTGTAGTAAGTTTTGAAATCCAGAGTGAGTTCTGATTTGTTCTCTTTCAAGATTGTTTTGACTACTATGGTTCTTTCCTTTTTCATAGAAATTTTAGGATACGTTTGTCACTTCCTGCAAAGAAGGCCTCTGGGGTTATATCTGTAGATCAATTTGGATACTGTTCCCATTGTAACCGTATTAAGTCTTCCAGTCTATGAACATGAGATATCTTTCATTTATTTAGGTCTTTAATTTCTTTCAACAGTGTTTTGTAATTTTCAGGACACAAATCTTGCACTTTAAAAGCTATGTACTTTAGTATTTCTTTTTCTTTTTTTAATTCATTTATTTTTGCTTTTGCTGGGTCTTCATTGCTGCACGCAGGCTTTCTCTGGTTGTGATTAGAGGGGCTACTCTTGGTTGGGGTGCATGGACTTCTCATTGCAGGGGCTTCCCTTGGGGCAGAACAGAGGCTGTAGGCGCACAGGCCTCAGTAGTTGCAGCGGGGGCTCAGTAACTGTGGCTCACGGGCTCTAGAGCCCTGCTTCAGTAGTTGTGACACTCGGTGCTTAGTTGATCTACGGCATTTGGGAAGCTCCCAGACCAGGGATTGAACCCTTGACCCCTGCATTGGCAAGCAGATTCTCAACCTCTAGACCACTAGGGAAGCTCCCTTAGTATTTTTTTTTTTTTTAATGTTTACTTCTTTTCATTGTGATAAAATATATATAACATAAACATTTGCCATTTTAACCATGAAGTATGCAGTTCGTTGGGCTTCCTTGGTGTCTCAGTGGTAAAGAATCTGATGCCTGCTAATTCAGGAGACAGGGATTTAATCTCTGGGTTGGAAATATCCCCTGGAGAAGGAAATGACAACCCACTCCAGTATGCTTGCCTGGGAAATCCTATGGACATAGGAGGCTGAGAGTCCAACATGACTTAGGGATTAAACAACAGTAACAAATACAGTTCACTGGCATCAGTACTTCCACATATCTAGTTCCAAAATTTTTTCCTTTGGTAATTTCTCCTTTCCCATTCCTAGCTTTACTGAAACATATGTAACTAACATATGTAACATTGTATAAATTTAAGATGTACAATTTGATACACGATATATATTGCAAAATAATCCTCACCATGGCCTTAGCTAACACCTTCATCACATCACAAAATGACCATTTGTTTTCTTGTAGCTTTACAGTTTCATTTCTATTTAAGTCCTTAATCTGTTTCAAGTTAATTTTTGTGAGTGGTGTAAGATAGGGGTCCAGTTTCATTCTTCTGCATGTGATTATTCAGTTTTCCCAGCACCATTCATTGAAGAGATTGTCTGTTCCCCATCGAGTTCTGTTAATTTGTAACCTATTTTCTGTGTCTTTTGAGTAGATATTTCATATAAGTGAAATCGTAATTGTCCTTCTGTGTCTGGCTTCTTTCACTTAGCATAATGTTTTCAAAGTTCATTCATGTTGTGTCATGATTTTCTGAGCAGTCTTTTTTTAATTGGAGGATAATTGCTTTACAATGTTGTATTGGTTTCTACCATACAACAACGTGAATCAGCCATAAGTATATGGCTGAAGTGTATTCATAAGTATATGAATCAGCCATAAGTATTCCCTCCTTCTTGAACCTCCCTCATACCCACCACCCCATCTCACCCCTCTAGATTGTCCCAGAGCACCTGTTGAGCTCCCTGTGCTAAGCAGCAGTTTCCCACTACCTATCTTATTTTACTCATGGTAATGTATGTTTCAATGTTTATAAGTAGTTTTAAAAGGTGTTTGAGACATGAAATTCAGCAGCCCTCTGATGTGTGCTTTTGTGTTGCAGATTGTATTAATGACAGCTACTGGTTCGGGAGGGATAGAAACTGTGAATATTGCTTCGATGAGCCCCTGCTGAAAAGCACCGATAAATACCGGACATACAGCAAGAAGCACTTTCGGATCTTCAGAGTAGGTGTCAAATACCCATACATTTGGGAAAACTGGTCATCTAGACGTCACGCTCAGCTATCTCCCGACTCTAACACCCCACCATTAAAACTTTGAAATGAAATGTTCTCTATTTTAGGAAATGGGTCCTAAAAACTCTTACATCGCATACATAGAAGATCACAGTGGGAATGGAACCTTTGTAAATAGAGAGCTTGTAGGGAAAGGAAGACGCCTTCCTTTGAGTAACAATTCTGAAATTGCACTTTCAGTATGGAGTAATAAAGGTAATATTATTATCTTCTGGTTACTGGAACTTTCTCCTCCCGTGTAAAAGGAAAAATGACACTGTCCTTTGCAGAGTATGGTTTAGGTAAATAAAGTAAGTAGGTTAGCATTCAAGATTCATTTCAATCTTAGCTGCATTTTTTTTAATTATGAAAAGTTCTATCAAGACAGATTTTCTAAGGTTGGATTGGTTTGATTAATTTCATTTAAAGCCATATGCTTTAAATAATCATATTGCTTAATTTATCATTCATTAATTGATCCAGTTTAATTACGTCAACCTTAGATATCAATGAATTATTTTAGGCCATTAGTTCATTTCCCTCCCCACCTTTTTCTCTCCCTTCCTCATTCTTCCTTTTCTTTGTTCCTTTTAGACATTAATTTCTGTATATATTTGTTGAGCTATTATGTATAGCCCGGCATTAGGCTATGTGCTTCCCTGTAAGAGTCTCAGTTTAGATCTTCCACCTTAAATATTGCATGGTTATCCTCTGAAAGTGGAAATGTTTATCATCACCATCGGGTAGCATTTTACACGCAGCTGTTCCTAAAACTTCATGAATATCACATCTGAAATGAACAGTTGTCATTCATTGGGGATGAAAAAAAACAACCTACAGAATTAAACATAGCTCACAGTGATTTTAAAACCTTGGACAAGAGCAATACTCTTGTTTCTTTAATTTGAAAAAACCTCACAGATCTTCCCAAAACTTGAGGGTTGGATGATGTGAAATAGTATCTGTTTGTGTGGGTGACACCTTACAAATACGGATTCCCGGAGGCGTTGTCCCTCAGAGCCTGATCCACCAGTTCCAGGGTGTTAAAAATCCTCCCCAGGTGGTTCTCCTGCAGCCAGTCTTCAGAACAGCATCTCGGGATTATGGCTATTCTTGCCGTCCTGGTGTACGTTTTATGATTGCCTTAGTTTTCTGTTTTCCACTTTGTTTCCTATCTGATAATTACAGTTGGCAGCTGCACAGGATTTTGCTGTTTTGAAAGCACCCAGTCAAGGGGGCAAGTAGGCACTAAAATGTGGCCTGTCCTCTACTTGACAAGTGGTGTGCCATCCTTTCATAATTGTTCTATCTAAAGGGCACCTTTTGGAGAAGGCAATGGCACCCCACTTCAGTACCCTTGCCTGGAAAATCCCATGGATGGAGGAGCCTGGTGGGCTTCAGTCCATGGGGTCGCTGAGTCGGACATGACTGAGCGACTTTACTTTCACTTTTCACTTTCATGCATTGGAGAAGGAAATGGCAACCCACTCCAGTGTTCTTGCCTGGAGAATCCCAGGGACGGCAGAGCCTGGTGGGCTGCCGTCTCTGGGGTTGCACAGAGTCGAACACGACTGACGTGACTTAGCAGCAAAGGGCACCTTTTCTAATTTGAACAGAGGTGTTATGTAGTCTGAAGCTGGCCATGATTGAAATGGATCAAACTGGTACTCTGCAGACCGCATTTGGCCTATTGATATTTTATTAGGCCTTGGTTGATGTGTGTGCTTTAATGTGAAAATCCAGATTTCTTTGAAAAGATGGGCTATCTGGCCACACTTGAGCCTATCGTCCATTAATTCGAGGATCTGCAGGTGCTAAGTAGAGGCTGCCTCCTTCAGAAGTCCCCACTCACTGCCCTACATCTTACACTCCCCCAGCCTTACCTATTTCCATGACCTTCTGGCTTCTGTAGGCAACTGAGTTTGCAGCCTTTGAAGTAGACCTCAATACATGGGAAAAATACATCTCAGAGCCCCTCAGATCCACTGATCTAGGGTGTCATTATAACATCTAGGTTCATAAATATCCACAGAGAGGAACGGTTGTATCCTCGGTGGCCAGCAGGTCTCATTCATTAGGCAGGTGTCTGCCTCCTGGGGACCAGCCTGGATTGAAATGTGCTGAGCTGGTTCAGATTTCTGCCTGACACTGGTTCTCTAGGTTACTCCAGAGTGGTTAAGACCTGTCAGTTGAAATCTGAGAAACTCATGGGTCTTCACAAATTTCAGTGTTTCCTGATATTATAGGCTGTTGCAAATGTACCATTTTGTAGAATTGTAGTGTTTAATAACTGACTGCAGGTTTGGACCAGTGGATGGTTAAATTATGAAATGAGCAGTTTTTGTGGTACTCTGTCTCAGATGTAGGCCAAATAGTAAATAAATAAAGGAGGTTTGGGGGGAAAGTGTTATTTAATTTTACAAGTAAGTTCAGGATGGTTTGCGCTGTAAGATACCAGCTAGGTAAAGGTAGAAATGACTGAAAGGTGATAATATTAGTGATGGTGACCTCTGGCTTTATTTTTATCTGGATATTTACTTGCCTTGAATATATTTTCTAGATTTAAACTATTTGGCATTTGGTTCTGGGCCCAGCTGATAACTGTTCTGAGGTCAGTGACTAAGCACAGCATTGACATATGAGTTTCTTGCCGTGAAGTGAGAATGATACTGTGTTTCCATTGTGGGAATGAAACTTGCTGCCATCATTTCTCAAGGGTTTCATGATATCCGTTGGCCTAGCTAGTGATTTCTTTGGGGTTAGATGTTAAATGGAACTAAGCATGATTGTCTTATACTCCATATGTTTACTAAGTTATAGGACCATTTATCTTCTCTTTATCAAATGGATTAATGGGACTTGTCTCTGCCATTTTTTCCCCTTAGTTTTTGTATTTTTTGATCTGACTGTAGATGATCAGTCAGTGTATCCTAAGGAATTAAGAGACGAATACATCATGTCAAAAACTCTCGGAAGGTAACTTTTTTGTTTTCTTATGGAACTTGCACTTAATTTCTTTCTAGATGTTTGTTACTGGTTAGCTTTTTGTTCCTGATTTTATAGCATTTGTTATGTATAGAAAATATTTTAGGGTACCTGTTTGTGATAGGTATGTTACTGATTTATTTGATCATTTTCAGTTGAACAGTTTTTTCTTTTTAAAAGCAATTTTATTGAGATAATTTTTATATCATATAATTCACCCATTTAAAAGTGTACAATTCAATGGTTTTTCATATATTCAGAGAACTGTGAAGCCTTTACTACAATCAATTTTAGAACATTTTCATTACCTTCCATAAAGAAACATTTATTGCATTTCTGCATTCTTCAGAATTGTGACATCTTGGGAAGAGAAATGGAGCTGACCATTGAATAGCAAAGTTCTCAAAAATCTTTTGGTCTCAGGACCCCTTACACTCCTAAAAATTACTGAAGACGTCAAAGAGCTTTTGTTCGTGTGACTTAGGTCTTGAAATTTACTGTGTTAGAAATTAAAATTGTTTCTGTCATTTAGTCATGTCCGACTCTTTGCAACCCCACAGACCGTAGCCCGCCAGACTCCTCTGTCCATGAGATTTCCCAGGGAAGAATATAGGAGTGGGTTGCCATTTCCTTCTCCAGGGGATCTTCCCAACCCAGGCATATCTCCTGCATTGGCAGGCGGATTCTTTACCACTGAGCCACCAGGGAAGCCCAGAAATTAAAATGGAGGCATGTTACTAATATTTGTTAATTCATTAAAAAATAGTCACTTATGTTAAGATAAATAACATTTTTTTTCAATGAAAAATAATTATTTTAGAAAAGATTAGTGAGAAGAGAGGGAAAGCTTCACATTTTTACAAATCTGTTTCATACCTGGCTTACTAGATGGTGGCTGGAGCCTGATATTTGCTTTTTCACTTGTGTTTTTTTATGATACTGCATACCATGTAGCCTCTGGAAAACTGTACACTCGTGAGAAAATGAGAGAGAAAAAGGCAAATGATGTCTTCGTGTCATTCTCTAGCTAGTACTGACTTTGTGGGCATTCTGAATGGATCTTAGGGCCCTTTGGGGGTTGCCCATCAAGAACCACTTCCTTAGGGAAGGTGTTAGGACACCTTTACCACGCACCCGATGTCCTTCACCCTCCCAGCCCTCCCCTGTCCCCGACAGACTTTCTGTTTATTGATATTTTCGGAAACATGAAAGAAAATAGGAGAAGGTGATAATCACTCACGTTCCTGCCACAGAGAATTAAGCACAATGTACTCTTTATGATTATTTGCGAGAGATATTTCAGTTTATGAACATTAAATTCAGTAGCTCATTGTGTTCCCATATTTGGCATTGGCTGCTTAGAAGCTCGCAGCCAAATTTGTGTCAACCCTAAAGAAATGTCTGGGACTCTTGTTTTTCCTAAGGGAGGATTCAACACAAATTCTCTAGCTTTTAGCAAGGGACAGAAATGAGCCAGGTAACAAAATAAATTTACTGGCTGTTATAACTGGGGAATACGGGGGCACAGTTGACTTCTGGTATGACTGGACCAAGAGGCCTTTAGGGCTTTATTTCACTCTTATGTTTTAATTATCTATTTGGCTTTATGTGGCTCAGTCTGAGGGTTACTGAAATGTTACCAGGGCTTTTTCTCCATCTCTTGATGCCTGTATTCTTTGCTGTTCTCCCATAGAATTACTTTCTCTGGGTGTCAGGAAAAATGCCTTCCAGGAGTCTCATATTCATATTTTCTTTCTTCTAGAAACTACAGCATAGAGAATTGTTTCTCTCCCAACATCAGCATTTGATTCCAAAGAAATCCCTAATTGGCTCAATTTTATGTGTACATCTACCCCATAGTCCCAGGAGTGGGTGTTGTACTACTATAGGTACTCTGCTAGACTCAACAAAGTTTTCTCAGGCAAAAGGTGACTGTTATCATAGCAGAAGGGGAATTAGAAAGTGTTTTGAGTAGATTTTTAAAAATCATAGTTACATGGAACTTTATCTCATACCATATATGAAAGTTAACTCAAAATGAAACAAAAAACTAAATGTAAGAGGTTTACCTATATAACTGTAAAAGGAAAACATGGAGACAACTCTATGATCATCGAGTTTGCAGTGGTTTCTCAAATGGCACCAAAAATGCAAGCAGCAAGAGAAAAAATAGAAAAACCAGACTCTGTCAAATTTTAAAACTTTTGCATGTCAGAAGACACTGTCAGGAGAGTGAAACCCATATGAAATGAGAAAATATTTGCAAGTGAGATATCAATATATATATTGAGTGATATATATATTGACAAGTGATACGGACTCAATATCCAGAATAGGTAAAGAACTCTTACAATTCAACAACAAAAAGAGAACCCAATTTAAAAATGGGCAAATATTTAAGTAGACATTTCTCCAAAAGAAGATATAGAAGTGACCCCAAATCACTTGAGAAGATAGCGTCATTAGGCAAATGTAAATCAAAAGCACAGTGAGATGCTACTTCAAACCCACTAGGATGACCGTAGTAAAGAAACAGAAGATGACAAGCGTTTGTGAGGATGCAGAGAAATTAGAACTCTTATGCAGTGCTGTTGGGAATGTACAATGGTACAGCCACTGTGGGAAATAGTTTGATGTTGTCTCAAAAAGTTAAACATAGAATTACCATATGACCCAGCAGTTCCCCTTGTAGGTATATACCCCCCAGATTGGAAACAGATGTTCAACAAAAACTTGTGCATGAATGTTCCGCTGCAGCTCTGTTCACAATAGCGAAAAGGTGGGAACGACCTAAGTGTCCATCAACAAGAGAATGGATAAACAAACGGTGATGTATCCATAGAACAGGCTACTATTTAGCTATAAAAAGGAATGAAATACTAATACATGCACGGATGAACATGCTGATGAGCATACTGATACAGCATGGCTGAACTTTCAAAACATTCTAAGTAAAAGAAGTTGGAAAAAAGACCACATACTGTATGAATCTACTGGTGGGAGATATTCTGAGCAGGCAGATCTTTACAGAGAGAAATAGAATTTGCCAGGGGCTAATGGCAACCCACTCCAGTGTTCTTGCCTGGAGAATCCCAGGGATGGGGGAGCCTGGTGGGCTGCCGTCTCCATATGGGGTCGCACAGAGTCAGACACAACTGAAGCGACTTAGCAGCAGCAGGGACAGGAAAAATGGAGAGTGAACACTGAGTGGGTATGGGGTTTCCATTTGTGCTGGTGAGAAAGTTCTGGAACTTGATAGAAATGATGGTTGTACAACATTGTGGATGTACTTAATGCCACTGAATTGTACACTTTAAAATGATTACAATGGCAAATTTTATGTATATACACGATACATAAAAAAAGATGTCTCGGCAACCCTCTCACCCCATCCCCAGACCCACAATGATTATAAAAATCTACTGCAGGTAGGTAACGAGGGCTTGATACTTGATTAACTGTACTGGGTGCCATCCTGGGTAGCAGTCCTGCATTTTAGCATCAGCATCCCAGTTAATTGCGAATCTTGAGGAGCTTGCTGCAAGCAGTTTCCTGGGATACTATTGGTTTCTTAGTGATTTTATTTACAGTGCAATTCATGGCATCAACTGCTTATGCATTTCCTTTGAAGACAGAGAATAAGAAAGAGAAATGGATGAGTGGAAGTAATTTATTTTCAGATGCTGTTTAATATTCTTTGTTGCAGGCATTCATTTTAAACTAGGACTTGGTTGTATATTTGATCTTTCTCTGGCCTCTGGGAGAAGTTATTTCTCTCTGATTTATTTTTAGTGTCTTTCTGAGCATTTCACAATCTGGAGGGACAGTAAGATTTAGGTTTATATCGCTTGGCTCAAAAAGTGGAATTTGGAGCTGACTCCAAATTTGTTGCTGGATGGTCCCTGTTCCTTTATGCCCTTGACATCTTACCCTGGTGAGGTTTCTGAAAACAGACAATGGACTGTCTTTAACTTGAAATAGCTCAGGCCAGTTCAAGAGTGGTGGGTCTCAGGATTTAAAACACTGTGACAGTCAATCACTTTTTACATTTTTCCCTATTAGCGGTGCCTGTGGTGAGGTGAAGCTAGCTTTCGAGAGGAAGACATGTAAGAAAGTGGCCATAAAGATCATTAGCAAGGGGAAGTTTGCTATCGGCTCTGAGAGAGAGGCAGTAAGTACCTGTGTTGGTGGCTGCTTGGCCCCATCATAAAGAATTTACCGCTCAGAAGAACTTTGGAAAATTTTGGGTATACTGAACTAACCTAAACACAGATAATTTGTTTCCAAAAATATTTGGTTGTACATAATAATACACATAGCAGGAACTTTTTTTTTTTCCTTCCAAGTTGTTACAAGACTGTTTTTACAATAAACGAAAGGAAATTAGGGGAGAAAAAAAAAATCCCGCTGTATCCCCACTGCTGGAACCCCACAGCTGCTTTTAGTTTTCCCTTTCCTTCTGGTCTTTGTTCCTGTGAACTCATGTTTCTAGATGGCTGAGATCGTATTGTATACAGTTTTGTATTCTGCTTTTCCACATAAGCATTAATGCGTAAACTCTTCCCTACTATATCCTTTTGGATGATTGAGTCTCTGTTTCACCAGCTTTATCACACTTTATTCATCCATCTCTCTGCTTGATCATTTAGGTCATTGAGATAATTTCTAATTCTTTGTTCTTCCTGATAATGTGGCAATGAATACCTCCATGTTTATAGATTTTTAAAAGATCTTGATTAAATTATATGGTCTCTTTATATGGTAACCATTCACTTTTTACATTTCCTGTAATACATACTTACTGCATTGGTGGAGTGGCCAAATGTATTGGTTTTTCAACACATGACCCTACAAAGTAATATAAAATGTGTCCTCTAGTCACGTTTTCCTTTGTGGCCAGCTGTTTCTGGCTATTA
Organism: Bos taurus; assembly: GCF_002263795.3. Taxonomy (NCBI): domain Eukaryota; kingdom Metazoa; phylum Chordata; class Mammalia; order Artiodactyla; family Bovidae; genus Bos; species Bos taurus. Next base: position 67,996,980 of record NC_037344.1, on the reverse strand, counting down.
TGCTTTACATTCCTTAAAGATCGATTTTTTTTTTTTGGTCCCTAGACAATGCATTCTCACATAGCAAGAGGAATTTCCTTTCAGTGTTCACTTTGTTATAGATCTTTCCCCTGTGATTCTGGGTTTGTTTTCCATTTTGGGGGGAAGAAAATAACCTAACAGATTCTTAATGACTTGGAGCACAATTTTATGTTTTAATTTCATCTTTCAAATCCCATCATATTCTTTAGAGCTCTCTATCATCAGAGTATACCCGGCCTTGGTAATGAGTTTACTGGCTTACAGGAAGAGGCTGGCTTTTAAAATTAAACATCTGGCTTTCTTCGCTGAAGTCCATTTTACATAAATATGTAATTCTATATCCTCTTTGCTTGTAGAGGGTGTAGCCCGTGAGGTTGAGTAACTCGAGTCATTCTTCTGGAATTGTAACGGAGAGCGACTTTTCTACCCTGAAGCTTCCTCTTCCCTTTAGAGTCTCAGTAAATATCTCAGCTTGCATTTGAAATTGGAACCTGGCTCTGCTTAATTATGAGAAATGTGACTTTATGTTTTCTTTACACAGTTTAATTGAATACCTTCTCCTTTATGGTTTTTACTTGTTGTATTATATTTACAAATGTAAACAATTCCTCAGTTTGATGAGACAAGCAGAGCTTACCAGGTCAATGTAAGAACAGTGGGAACACATTTGTTTCTGGCTGCGGGAACTGCAGAAAGTGGCTTCCTTTCTCTGAGCCTTGTTCTGTCTGTCAAATGGGAATACTTTCAGAGCCCAGTTCACTTGGATTATGGGGCTTACATGAGATGACCCTTTTAGATAAAGAGCTTGGCATAGAGCCTAGTCACTTACTGAATGGCTTATTATTTACCAAGCATTTTGCAAAGTGATTTTAGGTGAGTTTTTGTGTAATTCATCCTTGATTTCTTTGTAAGAACAGTGCTGAGTTTGGAACTCAGGAAGCCTTTACTCAACTAAGTTTAACTGTAAACATTTTCTGCATATTGGCTATTATTATCATTAATAAACTAATGTTATTTTATTAAAGGATCCGGCACTTGATGTTGAAACAGAAATAGAAATTTTGAAGAAACTAAATCATGTAAGTACTACTATAAAAACATGACACATACTTAAATTCTTTTATCTCAAAAAATGGGGAGAGTGCAAAGCACTTCAGTGTAATAAAACTAGTATTAACCTGGGTTCCTTAATTGTGTGTGTATACGTGTGTGTATGCATACATGCATGGTTTTAGCTGTTACGCTGGGAAGAGCTTTACCCTAAAATTTTGAAAGGACAATACAAAAATTTTATCATTAATTATGTTATTTTTCCACTGAGTTAGTTCTGGACCAAAAGACATAGTAAATCTGCTAAATCTCTTTTGGTACATTAATTATACCTGAATTTAATACCTCTTAAGTACCTTTGGGAGGTGCTGATTTCCATTCACCTTGGTTGGAATAAATCAAATATATCCAAGAGTATACCCAATAAGTATGACAACATCTTGGGTGTTTGAATGGTGTCTCTGGCCCCACTGAGTATCAGAGGTCCTGTCTTTTTTTGTGCGATCAGGACCTTGTCTCAGTGGAAAGAGTCTAAAGATGTGAGAAGAGAAAGAAAGACGAGTGGGACGCCTCACATCTTCCTTTTTCTTCTTTCTGTGTTTCTTCATTAATTCATGGGCCCCCATGTAGTCGTGAGCTACATGAGTTAAACTTGAAATAAGACCTCCAGTCTTCCAGCTGAGAATTATCTCAGTGGTCCTCAGCCTTTTTGGCACCAGGAATTGGTTTCATGAAAGATGATTTTTCCCTGGACCCAGGGTGAGTGGAGGATTGGTTTCAGGATGATTCAAGTGCATTGCATTTATTATGTACTTTATATTTCTATTATTATTACATTGTGATATATAATGAAATCATGATACAGTTCACCATAATACAGAACCAGTGGGTGGTCATTTGATTGATGGGGAGCAGCCAAAAGTACCAGAGAAGGCAATGGCACCCCGCTCTAGTACTCTTGCCTGGAAAATCCCATGGACGGAGGAGCCTGGTGGGCTGCAGTATATGGGGTCGTGAAGAATCAGACATGACTGAGGGACTTCACTTTCACTTTTCACTTTCATGCATTGGAGAAGGAAATGGCAACCCACTCCAGTGTTCTTGCCTGGAGAATCCCAGGGACAGAGGAGCCTGGTGGGTCGCTGTCTCTGGGGTCGCACAGAGTTGGACACGACTGAAGCAATTTAGCAGCAGCCATAAGTACAAGTGAAACTGCTCCTTTGCCCACTACTCAGCTCCTGCTGTGTGGTCCCAGTTCCCATGGGTTGGGGACCCCTGGATTGTCTGATTTTGGTTCTTAACTTCTGAACTACAAAAGATTTCTTCTCCCTTCTCTGACCTGGTCAGATCCTCCTAACAACAAATAGAAACTGAGAACATCACGTGGACACAACAATTCAGTAGGTTCCTTTAGAATTTGTGGTGGTTCTGAAGACCCATGAGAATGTGAGTGGCCGAGCTTCCTGCTTGGCTTTCTTCTAATGCCTTGCAACTTCTACCTCTTCCCTGCCTTTGCCTCCTTTTTTCCATGGGATCTGGAATCTCGTTAAAGAGAGGAGCCCTCTAATTTACCAGGGTGGGGTTGCTTCAAACATCCCCCAAAGATAAACACTTAGAATCCTCAGAGAATTTTCTCTGATGTCAGAAGATCCCCAAGCATAACATTTATATAAATCCGATATCTGCTGCAGAGGAGAGGAATTTAAAACTCTAAAAAAGATCCTTGGAGATTTTTGTTGGCAATTTACAAGGGCACTTGGGAGCCCTTGGGAAGTAGAGATGGGCACATGAGCGCATTTGGATGTTTGGGGACAGTGAGTAGAGCCTAGTATAAAGTCCAGTAGACCCTGGCCTTTAGAGTCAGGCACTGATTTATCAATTGTCAAATGTTTATGGTGCCAGCCTGTTTTCTAGGCCCCAGGCAGTCAGCACAGATAGACCTGGCCATCTCTCCTCTTACATGGCTTTAGTCTAGTGGGGAGACAGACCTGAGTTCCCATCCCTTGTTCTGAGCAGGTCATTTCACTTTGCAGAGCTTCTGCTCCCTTGTCTGTTCCTGGAGACCGTAGGATACTTACCTCAAAGGTCAATGAGACTTGAATATGTGCTTCTAAAGTTTTCAGGGCTTCCCAGGTGGCTCAGTGGTAAAGAATCTGTCTGCAGTGCAGGACACACTGGAGAGAGCCAGGTTCGATCCCTGGGTCAGGAAGATCCCCTGGAGAAGGGAAATGGTAACCTACTCCAGTATTCTTGGCTGGAGAATCCCATGGACAGAGGAGTCTGGTGAGCTATAGTCCATAGAGTTTCAAAGAGTCGGACATGACTGAGTGACTGAGCACGCACACAAAGCTTTCGGCACAGGAAACACACTGGGGGCATGACAGTGATCTGCAATTCCCTACCCTTTGCCCTGTAGGACCTAAGTGGAGGGTCTGGGTTGGTGGCTCTGGTTTCTGAGACACTTCAGCTGTGACAGCTGCAGCCTGTGGCTCTAGAGCTGGTGGGGACTGGAGACAGTGCATGCTGGCTCTGGCCGCCCCCCATTCCCAGACCAAGCAGTTCCCAGTCCTTCCTCTCCTGTTCCTTTTCCATGTGTGTGTCTTTTCTTCTGCCTTTCTTTTCATTTTATTATGGACTTCCCTGGCGGTCCAGTGGTTAAGACGCTGCGCTTCCACTGCAGGGGACAAGGGTTCGATCTCTGGTCAGGGGACTAAGAGCACATGTGCCTCGCTGCCAAAAGAAAAAGATGTCACAGGTGTATATTCTAGAGTCAGATGGTGCTAAAAGGTTTATAAACAGCAGCTTTACTTCTTTACTAATCACCTTCCTGCATTTAAAATTTTTTTTATTTTATTTTATTTTCTTTTTTTTTTGAACTTTGGCCACCTCATGCGAAGTGCATTTAAAATTTTTTTCAGCTTTTTTTAAAGAAGAATTTACCTCCGTTATTTCTACGTGATTTATTAATGCATAAACCGCTGTTTCTTGGCTTATCAACAATAATAGCTTGTTGTCTTTCTGTTATAAGAGAATTTTCAGTTCAGTTCAGTTCAGTCACTCAGTTGTGTCCGACCATGAATCCCAGCATGCCGGGCCTCCCTGTGCATCACCAACTCCCGGAGTTTACCCAAACTCACGTCCATCGAGTCGGTGATGCCATCCAGCCATCTCATCCTCTGTCGTCCCCTTCTCCTCCTGTCCCCAATCCCTCCCAGCATCAGAGTCTTTTCCAATGAGTCAACGCTTCACATGAGGTGGAGTTTCAGCTTTAGCATCATTCCTTCCAAAGAACACCCAGGACTGATCTCCTTTAGAATGGACTGGTTGGATCTCCTTGCAGTCCAAGGGACTAAGAGTCTTCTCCAACACCACAGTTCAAAAGCATCCATCCTTCGGCGCTCAGCTTTCTTCACAGTCCAACTCTCACATCCACACATGACTACTGGAAAAACCATAGCCTTGACTAGACAGACCTTTGTTGGCAAAGGAATGTCTCTGCCTTTGAATATGCTATCTAGGCTGGTCATAACCTTCTTTCCAAGGAGTAAGCGTCTTTTAATTTCATGGCTGCAATCACCATCTGCAGTGATTTTGGAGCCCCCTAAAAATAAAGTCTGACACTGTTTCCACTGTTTCCCCATCTATTTCCCATGAAGTGATGGGAGGAGATGCTATGATCTTAGTTTTCTGAATGTTGAGCTTTAAGCCAACCTTTTCACTCTCCTCTTTCACCTTCATCAAGAGGCTCCTTAGTTCCTCTTCACTTTAGCTCTCATTTTTCTTTTTATTTATTTTTATTTTCGGCCATGTGGCCATGTAAGATCTTAGTTCCCCAACCAAGGATCAAACCCTCACCCCTGAAGCACGAACTTGTAACCACTGGACCTCCAGGAAAGTCCCTCAGGTCTCTTTTCTGTTCCTCTTAATGTAATACTACAGTGAATATTTGGTGTTTCCATTATCGTGACAGTAACAGGTGGTCCTGCAGAGCCAAGTATACAGTGATCACGGGTAAGGAGAGGTAGAAATGGTTTACTGTCAGCCTGACCCCATGGCTGTGGAATCCGTGACCAAAACGTGGCCAACAGGACCCACCCTCAGTGGGTGGTTGTGTCTGTTATTGATGCTGATGGTATTAAACTTGACAGCATATGAGTGTCCCCCGTGTGCCAGCTGCTCTGTTGAATGTTGGTCCTAGGAAGATAAAAATAAGACTGACTCGTTGACTTAGCCCATGCAGTACCTGGTGAAAGACTTCTGTTGGGTATCAATTTCCTTGTGGGGCCACACAGATGAGTACTACTGCAGAAAGTGTGGATCCAAACTGTGGAAGTGGGGGGACTTCCCTGGTGGTCCCATGGTTAAGAATCTGCCATCCAGAGGACACAGGTTTGATTCCTGATTGGGGAACTAAGACCCACATGCCACAGAGTGTGGTGTGCCAAAAAAAAAAAAAAAAATCCAAGGGGACTTTGAGCTAGGGCTTGATACCTGAGGCCACATGTGGCCAGAAGGCTGGATCACCAGGCTGGAGGGTAGTGTGAGCAAAGATGTGACATGGGGAGAGAGCCTGGGGTGGATGGGGAGTTCTGTGGCCTGGAGAGGAGGATATTTGGGATGGGCAGAAGGAGATGAGGCTGGGGGGTAGTGGGGGCAGGAGGAGGCTGGGTCTGGAAGGTCTTGGTAACCCCTGCTGAGAAGTTGGATTGCAGCCTCTCGGCTGCAAGGTGCTGAAGGATTTCTATTTTCTTCCTTCCTTCCCTCCTCTCACTCTTCTCCCTTTCTGCATTAAAATAATTTAAAATTATATAATATCCGACACATGTAAGTAAGTGTAAGTGGTAAAGCGAACTGGTAGGATGAACACATTTGAACTTGCTGTGAGTTTAAGAACGAAGAAACCTGATCATACTGTCGAATATACCTCATACTCAAAAAAGCGTTTTGAGATTTGCCCTTTCCACTTGGCGTTGTGTTTCCAAGATCCACCGTGCTGGGGGAGGTGGTGGGGCGTCCATTCTCCACCAACAGTTCATGGTGGGGAGGTATCACTTGGAGGATTTTAATCAGCAATGGAAGGGATGAAATGTGCTTTGCAGGAAAATCACTCTGGTGGGTGTTGCTCTTTTTAATCGAAAGTTGAAAAATCTAAAGTGAATAGATATGCCAATAAAAACCGAGATTTTGATGAGAAAATAAATACAGTCTAAAAATCTTCCCACTCTCTTCCTTTTGATTGACATAGCCAGAATCCTTTTCCCTGGTGGGAAGGAGTGTATGTCATTGATCCTTACCACTTCTTGTATCTACCCTGACCACTAGCTTTACCATCCATCCTTTGTACTAGAGAAAACAATAGGGGTGTTATATGCATTAGATGTACTGTACGGTTCTCCCTTGTTCTTTAGCAAATGCACCCAGCATTGATCAGAGGTCACAGACTGTCAGCCACGGTGTGTGTCTCTCTCTCCTCCACCGCACGTATGTGCTTTTGAGTTCTTCTGAAACTAGAATTGCCCTCTTCCTTGGAAAATGGAGGGTCTTGTCTCATGGGTTGCCCTGCGGTGCCAGTTGCCTTAGTTGAATGGCCCTGCTGTCTGGCAGCATGGCTGGGCCCCCAACCTGGGCTTCCTTTACTCGCGCTCCTTGTCAGGCTCCCTGGTTTCTTAGGTGTCCTTGAGTCCCTGTGCTCTGGGACGGAGGAGGAAGGCTGGGAAGAGATTGGCCTTCCAGCCTTGGCGCCAGCGTTAAGTGTGAAGCATGGACCGCGCCCTTGTTAGTTTGGTGGGGCAGAGAGTTTATTGTGTGTGCTCACAAAGGAGCAAGCTAGAGTTCTGTCTCCTCCCCTGCGGGCTTCCCAGGTGGTGCTAGGGGTAAAGGACCAACCTGCCAATGCAGGAGACTTTAGAGATGCAGATTCGACCCCTGGATCAGGAAGATCCCCTGGAGGAGGCCATGGCAATGAACATGAATGAAAAGAATCCCATGAACAGAGGAGCCCGGTAGGTTACAGTCCATGGGGCTGCATAGAGTCAGACTCCACTGAAGCGGCTGAGCACACACGCACGCTCCTCCCCTGCATGAACTGCAGAGAGTCCTGAGGCAAGGACCAGATGCCTGGTCTTGGCCTCCTTGACACCTTGGGTGGGTGTCCCGAGTTCTGCTCTTGTACTTCTCCTCTTGGGGAGCTTCTTAACTATTTTTTCTCTTTTCCCCCTTTTAGCCTTGTATCATCAAGATTAAAGACTTTTTTGATGCTGAAGATTATTATATTGTTTTGGAATTGTAAGTAGCAAACTTTTTTGTTTCCATTTAAATGCTTATAAACCAACCAAAGGGTCTAATGCTGGCCTGCATTTCTCATCCTGGGGACTCTCAGCGTGTGTATGTGGGGGGTGGCCCGTAAAACAAGCACATGAGGTTAGTATGAATTCTAAAAATCACTCTAGTGTTTCCAAAGGCAGGTGGATCTGAGGCCTGGGTTTGAAGCCCACTTTGCTGGTGACTAGCTGTCTCCCCTGGAGAAGGCAGTGGCAACCCACTCCAGTACTCTTGCCCAGAAAATCCCATGGATGGAGGAGCCTGGTGGGCTGCAGTCCATGGGGTCGAGAAGAGTCGGACATGACTGAGCGACTTCACTTTCACTTTTCACTTTCATGCATTGGAGAAGGAAATGGCAACCCACTCCAGTGTTCTTGCCTGGAGAATCCCAGGGACAGAGGAGCCTGTTGGGCTGCCGTCTATGGGGTTGCACAGAATCGGACACGACTGATGTGACTTAGCAGCAGCAGCAGCAGCAGCAGCTGTCTACCCATGGGTTAGTTGATTTCACCTGAGTTTCACATTCCTAGTGTTAAGTAATAACGATAGCTCCCTGTGCAGTCATAAGGATCAAATGCTCTGAGGTCTGGAAGGCCTCCAGCGGAGCATGTGGCACGCATGGTGCTCAAACACAGGTGCGTGTTATACTCTGAAAGAACCTGGGTGGCCCTCGTTGCTCAGGATCACTGCACCAGGGTGACACCTGAATATCTTTCAGGCGCTGGTGTACTTGCAGCTGTACTTGGTGTGATTAAAATCATTTACCGTCTCATTCCTGAAAGAGGCCTGCCTTGGTGTCCATTCTGCCTAAGTGCGCAGTGTTTCTGGGACTGGCCGTCATGGCAGACAGGCTGGGCCTTACTCCTGAGTGGCCAACAGTGGCCGTGCTGGCTGATCATAAAGATTATAGAGTAAACAGCAGGCCAGTCATTGCGCTAGGAGAGACTGGACGGCCCTTGAAGTGCTTAAGGGAATATCTGTTGCTATGAAATAGGAGATTTATTATTTGACTGGATCTCATTAAAACAGTTCGGGACTTCCCCAGTAGCCCAGTGGCTAAGATTCCGTGCTCCCAAGGCAGGGTGCCTGGGTTCAATTCCTGGTCAGGGAACTAGATTCCACATGTTGCAATGAAGATTGAAGATCCCGTGTGCTGCAATTAGGACCTGGCTCAGTCAGATAAATTTAAAGAAATAGTTTAATAATAGTAGTAATAATACAATGGCAGTAACTGATACTAATGAAACACTTAATATGAGCCAAAACCTGCTGTAAGCATTTCACTGGGATTGACTCATGTAACCTGCATAACTGTCATCCAGGTTATGTACAAGTTAGTGGTGAGTTGTAGTAGTGAAGTTGCTCAGTCATGTCCGACTCTTTGTGACTCCATGAACTAGGGCCTATCAGGCTCCTCCGTCCCTGAGTTTTTCCAGGCAAGAACACTGGAGTGGGTTGCCATTTCCTTCTCCAGGGGATCTTCCCAACCCAGGGACCGAACCTGAGTCTCCCGCGTTGTAGGCAGACGCTTTTACTATCTGAGACACCAGGGAAGTCACATAAGTGAAGTGGTAAGTTAGTTATTGTCTTTAGCTCCACTTGGCAGAAATGGGAACTGGATTGCAGAGGGATGAATAATCTGGCCAAGCATCTCCACTGTGCCGGGTGCTTTACCCACAGCAGTTAATCTCTTAATTTTTACAGCAGCCATCAAGGTAGGTGGGGTTTTATCCCCATTTGTTGAAGGGGTTTAGAAACAAGCTCAGAGAGGTTGCATAAGTCACCCCAAGTCCCTCAGCTGGGACGTGGTGGAGCTGAAATTCAGACCCAGTTGTCAGGTCATAGGCTCCTGCTTTCTCCCCTACACCAGTCTCAGAACCGCCTGGGTGCACAGTAAAAATGCAGACCCCTGGAGTCTGCTTCCGATCTACTGCATCAGGTTTTCTGAAAGCTCCCCAAGCATGTCCAATGCCCGCCACTCTCTTCCTCTATCTTTCCTTGCTCCTCAGTTTCCGACGGACGCGTGTTTATTGTGGATGTGGCTAATTACCTCATTGCCTTGACACATGGGAGCCGAGAGTGCATAAACCACTTTACTTGTCTTGATGAGTTTGTTCTGTTTGTGTTGTTATCTTCCCTCCAAGTGAGTTTCCCTCTAGGAATGAACCCCCTGCTTTGCCTGTGTGTTTCAGAATGGAAGGAGGAGAGCTGTTCGACAGGGTGGTGGGGCATAAGCGCCTGAAAGAAGCCACATGCAAGCTCTATTTTTACCAGATGCTCCTGGCCGTGCAGGTAAGAGAAGCCCTCGGTGCTTTTGACAGCTTTCTTTTAGGTGAGTTACTCTCCAAGTTGGCAGAAAATGAGGCACCAGGGATAAAAACCCAGAGAGCAGAGTCTGTGTGTGGGTTGTTCTGTTCTTGGCGAAAACACCCCACCCCTTTGACTCAGATGAGAAAGTTCTTGCTGTGAAGTTTAAGAGAAAAAAAAAAGAAATAAGGAAGTTAAAGAAATAAACACACGGTCCCACATGGCTTCTCTTTAGCTAGGAGGTTTTAATGGGGGGCAGGGATCTCTGTTGTGCCTGATCCTTGCAGAAATCCCCCTTACCTCTGGGGCAGGGGTGAGGAGGCAACTGGGCAGGTGTGAGGATAAATCACTCCCCCGTGGCACAGTGCTAGGGGTTTCCTTCATCTGTAGCATCCTGTTTTTTTTTTTTTCTTCTCCCATTTATTTATTTTTAATGGGGGGATAATTGCTTTACAATGTTGTGTTGGTTTATCATACATCAACATGAATCAGCCATAGGTATACACACGTCCCCTCCCTCTTGAATCTCCCTCCCTCCCCCTGTAGGTTGTCCCAGAGCACCAGGCTGACCCCCCTGTGCTATACAGCAACTTTCCATTAGCTATCTGTATCCAACCAGTCCATCCTAAAGGAAAGCAGTCCTGAATATTCATTGAAAGGACTGATGCTGAAGCTGAAACTCCAATACTTTGGCCACCTGATGCAAAGAACTGACTCATTGGAGAAGACCCTGATGCTGGGAAAGATTGAAGGCGGGAGGGGAAGGGGACAAAAGAGGATGAGATGGTTGGATCCATCACCGACTCAAAGGACTTGAGTTTGACTAATCTCCAGGAATTGGTGATGGGCAGGGAGGCCTGGTGTGCTTCAGTCCATGGGGTCACACAGAGTCGGACATGACTGAGCGACTGAACTGAGCTGAGCTTACACATGATAATGTGTATATTTCAGTGCTGCAGCAGGCACACGAGTGTTTTGGAGGTATTTTGCTGTAGGCCAGAGGGATATCCAGAGAAACCTAAAGCCCACAAACACCTAACCAGTGATTTTTATGTTTTTAATTTTTTAAAATTTAGTTTTTAATTGAAGGATAATTGCTTTATAGAATTGTGCTGGTTTCTGCCAAACATCACTTCTCGGCCTTTTGGTTAAGATCACGTGTAACGTGTAGTATCTGCTCTTATCAATCTAACCAGTGTTTTACTCTCTTCATGGTTTGTGGTGGTGCTTTAGTTGCTAAGTTGTGTCCAACTTCTGTGGCCCTGTGGACTGTAGCCCATCAGGGTCCTCTGACCATGGAATTTCCCAGGCAAGAATACTGAAGTGCAGTGCCATTTCCTTCTCCAGGGGATCTTCTTGACCCAGGGATTGAACCCGGGTCTCCTGCATTGCAGGCAGGTTCTTTATCAACTGAATCACCAGGGAAGGCCCTTAATGGTTTGCTCCCAACTTTATACCAAGAATATTAACGTGAATTGAGTTCAGATCAGTGGACGTGGGAAATTCTTTTTTTCCTAAAGAAATATGACTTGGTATATAAAAATGAGTACACAGAGAAACATCCTTCTATTTATGATGTTTAGAAACCATTCTATTTCAGTCATCAAGTTTTCAAAGACTGATCTTGCATCAAGGAATATGTTAACTCTAGGTGTTCAGATAATTTACATATGTGTACTTTGTAGAGTCCCTTTAAAAATATTCTCAGAAGTGGAATCAACAAATACACTATTTTGGTAGAATTTTTATAGATTAAATAGTCCCCAAATGTTTCATGTCACCTGTTGCATTTTTATTATTGAAGCTGACACCTTCTGTTTCTGCTAACATGAAGGAATAGTTATTGTCTTGAAGAGCGAAATAAAAGGTCTGCTGTCATAAGTTGCCTTTTTCATTTTTCTACTTTTTAAAGATTTTCTTGCAAGCAAATTTGTAAATAGTAGTCCACTTATCCAGTGGTTTTCTGATTTGGGAGAGAATATGGTCGTAACATGAGTTATAATTTCATCCAGCTATAAGATGTGTGTGTGTCTGTCTCACGCGCCTGCTCCATGAATCTAAAGGTCACTCCTCTCTGTAGTACCTTCATGAAAATGGCATTATACATCGGGATTTAAAGCCAGAGAATGTTCTCCTGTCATCTCCAAAGGAGGACTGCCTTATAAAGGTAAGAAATTTATGCTCTGTATGTGGCCACTCCAGTAGATTGCTGTTCAGAAACTGTTTTCGAATTCATCAAGTAAAAAGTGGGAGCATAAAAAGGGAGGGAATTTGACCTTTCCATTCTTAGCTGTTCTTTTAGCAACCAGGTGGTATTGCTCCAGTGAAGATGCGAATGAGCACTTATTCAGCTCCATGTGTACAAGCCACTTTCATCTTCAGAGAGAGGAAGGAAGAGTCTAGATGGGAGAAACACATCCCCTGTCTTCCTCTGTCTAAGATAGTACTTCCCAAGCCTGGCTTCATTTGAGAATCCTCTGTTGATTTAGAGAAAAAAAAAAAACGAGAGCAAGCCTGCACCTTAGAATTGCTGAAGGTGGCACCTAGGTGAAGTATTTTTCCCCAGCTCCTCAGCCAACATTGAAAAACTGGGGTCTATGAAGAATCAGGAATTATTAGACTTCTAGAGTGTCAGTTAAGGGTTATAAGCCTTTTGTAAGGTTACAGAGAATACAGATCTAAGTTGGGAGAAAACCTGAGACTTAAAGTTCCTTGGCTCAGGAATTTTTAAGCAAAATTTAATAACTTTCAGGATTTAAAATTACCTTACAGGGCTTTCCTGGGGGTCCAGTGGCTAAGGCTCTGTTCTCCCAACGCAGGGGGCCTGGGGTTTGATCCCTGGTTGGGGAACTAGATGCTACAACTAAAACTCAGAAGAGCCAAATAAATAAAAATATTTTTTTAAAATTACCTTACGAAGAAAAGAATGTGTAGAGTCCAGATTAACAGTGGCATGAATCATAGGCTAGGAACTACTGTAACCTTCATGTCTTTTTTGAATTGGCAGACTATGTTACTTTTTATTTCATGACATTAAAAGAGATGCCCTTTTGTCCTTACTTTAGATTACTGATTTTGGGCAGTCCAAGATTTTGGGGGAGACCTCTCTGATGAGAACCTTATGTGGTACCCCCACCTACCTGGCTCCGGAGGTTCTCAATTCCTTTGGAACCGCTGGGTATAACCGGGCTGTGGACTGCTGGAGTTTAGGAGTTATTCTTTTCATTTGGTAAGAAAAAGTTTTTATCGCTTCAGACTGTGGTTGGTGGTATTAAGGTGAAATAAAAAATGTGTCCAGTTAGAGAGTTTGTGTTTAATTGAGGTCACTTTTTTTTTTTTGACCATTGATTTAAAACAATACCTGATTTTTCATTATGCTGAAAAAAAATCGATATATCTGAATGCCACTGAGAATGCCACTTGATTTCTTTTCCTTTCTCTCTCTACCAATATGAAGCCTTAGTGGGTATCCACCTTTCTCTGAGCATAAGACTCAAGTGTCATTGAAGGATCAGATCACCAGTGGAAAATACAACTTCATTCCCGAAGTCTGGGCAGAGGTCTCAGAGAAGGGTATGGATACGAAAGAGTTCAGAATTTGTGGTTTGCTAAAATGTGTGTGTGCTGCGATGGGAGTTTATTTTCAAATTCTGTGATGTTTTCTCCTGTCAATCCTGTTCTTATTTTCTGTTAGTTTTTGCACCATTTTAGAGGCAAAGGAAGTTACTGGGAACTTGGGCTCCAGAGTCAGGCTGATGTAGGCTTGTGTCCTGGGGCTGCTACTTCTTAGCTTTGTGACCTTAGGCAAGTTACTTAACCTCTCTGGGTCTCCTTTTTGTTTATTTGTAAAAGAGGGCACTGCTACTGCTGCTAAGTCGCTTCAGTCGTGTCCGACTCTGTAACCCCATAGACGGCAGCCCACCAGGCTCCCCCGTCCCTGGGATTCTCCAGGCAAGAGTACTGGAGTGGGGTGCTATTGCCTTCTCCAAAAGAGGCCACAATAAACCTCTATTTTAAGGAGGTTTTGTGAGGGTTAAATGTAATATACTCACTGTGCCTGGTATCTATTTAAGTGTGCAAAATAATGGGTAACTTTTTAGTTACAAGGTCTCCTTTGAAGTAGTAAGCACAGCAAAAGCTAAATGTAACTTGTTATTCTGTGTTTTAGAATTTAAAAGGGTAACTTTGTAATTCTCAAAAGGAAAAGTAAAAACTAAAACTAAATGTCAAACAACGTAACACAGATGATTGTGCTAAGTGTCAGAACATCTGATAAATAATACTGTTGCAATATACAGTCAGCCTCCACTTGTTGCTGGCCAGTCCAGCTTTGTTTCTGCCAAGCCTGCGATTCCTAGGAGAGAGCTCTCCCTGGCTGAGGAACTCTCTCCATCACTCCGTGGGTCTCAGAGAGAGTTGGCTGAACATCCTGAGTGTTTTAGAACTGGGGGAAGTTCAGCTTTAATTAGTTTGAACTTGAGTCCAATAAGGGGAGCAGGAACAGAGAGTCAAGTTGTGATATCTGAGCAGGGAGCCATGGGGACCATCATGGCATTCCTGGTGTTCTAAAGTCTTTGGACAAATACTGAGAGTGGGGAGGCCTAGGGGGCCCTGCCTGCTCTGTCTGCTGACTCACTGTGACCTCAGCCCCTCTCTCTTCTTTCTGGATGTTGGCCTGTGATTCTGGCACACTCTCATTTTGTTGATTTAATGTTTTTATCCTTCTCACTGTGATTTGCCAAATTATCTTACTGCTTTAGCTCTGGATCTCGTCAAGAAGTTGTTGATAGTGGATCCAAAGGCGCGTTTTACGACAGAAGAGGCTTTAAGACACCCGTGGCTTCAGGTGTGTATGGGGTGGTGGCTGCCCGCCTGAAATACCCAGGCAGCCCTGAACTGTGTCCCCGAGATGGGGAAGAGGATGAAAACATACGTTTGCTTGGTTGGGTCTAATGCCATTTTTCAAGACTGAGCTTTAGGTGGGTGGAGGTGCATGTTTATGTCTGTGGGTGTGAGTGTGGTGTCTTGCACTTGTGTGCAGCCTTTACAGCTTGACCTCGATGAACAAGCTCTCCTTATGGCCTGTCCTGGTTCCTCTTGGCTTCTCCAAGTCTGCAGTTCAGTTGTGTTCCTTTGAGAGGTGGTTGTAGCTCCAATCCCTCCATTCCTTCTCTTCTCTCAAACCCCTTACCTCAGACAGATGGGATGAGCTGCGTTCTCGCCATCTTCAACCTTAGATCAGGGAAACGCGGGTGGGAGGAGGGGAGCAGCCTCCCGCTGGGAGAACCTGGCTATTTCTTAAGCTCAAGTGATCGGGTATGAGGGGGTCCTACTTCCTGTTCATGGTGAGCAAGCATGCTTTTAGCAGATTGTCACCTGCGCCTTTCAAGTCTGCATTACCTCTGTGTCCCTGCTAGGGGTTGTGGCTCCCATTAGATTATGTGTTGACTTCATTCAAGATACTCGAGTTGGAAATCCTTTGTGCCTCTGCTGGGCTAGTCTTTGGTTTTAGAATTCACTGCAGCCTTGGGCAGGCTCTCTGATGGATGCCAGGTCTGTGAAGTGGAGTTCCTTTCAGCACAGCCAGCCATACCCCTTTCTGTTAACTTGCAGTTGGTCTCTGTTACTTGTGGGGTTGGATGGGGGACTTAACCAGGTTGCTTGAGCTGGAGGCTCAGATACTCTGGAAATTTCTAGTCCAGGAACTCCTGGGGCCATCCAGTCTCAGCACTGTGCTTTTGGGGCTCTGGGAAGACTGTCCTTATTCTTTCTGTCATCCAACCCTCAGCTCAGGCCAGCTCAGGTTGAGAACAAGAAATCCCTACAATAAAAAAAAAAAAAAGTAGATGTATATGTTTGGGATGTTGCCCTGGAAACAGCAGTCCCCCTGACCCCCCACCCCACCTCCCCCCCACAAAAAAAAAAAAAAAAAACTGTCAGATGATTTAGCACTTAATAGACCACACAGATTTGAAACTGCAGGACCCTGGAGAAAAGGAATTTGGAAACAAAGGGTGCCTTTGCATGTGGGGACTTAATTTTGATGAAAAAGAAAAACATTCCTCTTGGCTCTTTTCATATGCCTTAATAGGGAAACTCCTGGGGGCCAGATATGGAGGTGGAGGAGCTGTTAGTCTTGAAAAAAACTGAGCTTGCCAGTTAGGCCTGGGAACAGGATTTACATCCACTCGAAATGTACAAACAAGTGTAGCCCATTTTTCTTTCACTTTTTGTCTCAAAAGAAAATTGTTGTTAACAGCCAAGGAAAAGGTGAAGTTCAGCCCTGCCACAGGGGTCTCACTTGAATACTCTTTTGTCCATGTTTTATTTTTCCAGCAAAAGTTGGAGTGAACATTCAATGATGACAAGGATGCCGACTGCTCACATAAATCACCTGTTAGTGACAGTTTAGGTTTTATTTTGGGAAATTCAACATTTTTGAAGAAACTAAATGGTTTTGTGGATCTGGCACTGGACTATTTGTCCAAAGAATATGAATCTTGTCATTCTTTCTTGTCATTAACAGTGTCCAGTTTAGGGATGCATGTAACTTTTTGAATTGTATGTGTGTGCACAGTCACTCCATTGTGTCGGACTGTTTGTGGCCCCATGGACTACAGCCTGCCAGACTCCTCTGTCCATGGAATTTCCCAGGCAAGAATACTGGAGCCGGTTGCGATTTCCTATTCCAAGGAAACTTCCGGACCCAGGGATCGAACCCAAGTCTCTTACGTCTCCCACACTGGCAGGCGGATTCTTGCATTGTGCAGATATATGCCCAGGAGTGGGAATGCTGGAGCATATAGCAACTATTTTTTAGTTTTCTGAGGAACCTGCATACTATTTTCCATAGTGGCTGCTCCAGTTTATATTCCCGCCAACAATGTGGGAGGGTTCCCTTTTCTGCACACCCTCTCCAGCATTTATTATTTATAGACTTTTTAATGATGGCCATTCTAACCTGTGAGGTGGTACTGCATTGTAGTTTTGATTTGCATTTCTCTAATAATTAGCCATATGGAGCATCTTTTGATGTGCCGGTTGGCCATCTGTATGTCTTCTTTGGAGAAAATATCTATTTATGTGTTTTGCTCATTTTTTGACTGAGTTTTTGTTGTTGTTGTTGTTGAGTTGTATGAGCTGTTCGTATGTTTTGGAAATTAAGCCCTTGTCGCATCATTTGCAAATATTTTCTCCCAATTCATAGGTTGTCCTTCAGTTCTGTTCATGGTTTCCTTTGATGTACGGAAGCTTGTAAGTTTGATAAGGTCACATTCATTTATTTTTGCTTTAATTTCTATTGCTTTGGAAGACTGATCTAAGGAAACATCAGTACGATTTATGTCAGAGAATGTTTTGCCTCTGTTCTCCTCTAGGAGTTGTATGGTGTCATGTCTTATATTTAAGCTAAGAACCTCATTTTAACTTAATTATCTGTGCAAAGGCCCTGTCTCCAAGTAGTCACAATACTGGGGGTTGGGCTTCAATATGTAAGTGGGGAAAGGGGGAGGGGATACAATTCAGCCATAACAGTCACAATTCAGTTGCCATAATGACGAACGAATAACATTTTCAGCATTGAGCCCCTCTGATACAGAGGCCCCTGTGCTTACTATGGTGCCTGGCACCCAAGGGTCCTCGTAACTGTTCACTGGGTGGAAGAGGGAGGTGGGTGAGGTGGGTGAGTTGGGTGGGCAGGAAGGCACAGAGGGCATGCCTGGTGGAGGCGAGCAGGTGTAGGAGGAAATAAGGGCTGGACCTTTGAGGGTGGCCTTGCCTGAGAAGTGAGATCCTAGAGGAGAGTGTGGATGAACTTGGTGCTTGGACAATGGGGAGGTACACTGAGTAGCTCAATAAACAGAGTGATAGAAGCAGGTGATTCTAGCCGCTAAATGTAGAGGATGAGATGGTTGGATGGCATCACCGACTCAATGGACATGAGTTTGAGTGAACTCCAGGAGTTGGTGATGGACAGGGAGGCCTGGCCTGCTGCAGTCCGTGGGGTCGCAAAAGTTGGACACGACTGAGCAACTGAACTGAACTGACATGTAGAACAGGTAAACTGACCGTTGTGCACTAAGTTTTCTGCAGTCGAATTGCTGAATGTTGAAGGCCTTCCCTCCTTGGTTCTTCATCGCCCCCATCCCCCATGGTGCACTGTGTATGCCAATACACAGTGGGAGGAGTGGGGGTGGGCTGGGATGGGAAGGTACACGGGGATTTGGAAACGAGCTGCTCTGGGACTCTATTCTAAACGTGCTACTTGCAATGGCTGAGCTCAGCTTTCGGCTAGCCCCAAAGTCCACATTCCTAATCATGTGGCATCTTACCTTTCTGAAGGGGGAAGCTACACCAGGCCACCTCTCCTGGCTGGCAAATCCTTAAGCCCTGCAGAAGTGAACATCTTGGGAGGTGGGCAGGGGTGTCTACGTGCCCTGCCCCACCCCTTCATTTCCATCTCTAGCAGCAGGAAGCACCTGTTCACTTTTTCTTCTCATTAACTCTGGGGTACTGTGTGCTTGCCATCCTTCTTACAACTCGTACAGTGCTTGCTTGCTGAATTTTCTAGGGTGCAGGGTTGCTTTGTTAGGGTGGCCCTGGTAACATGCTTCATTGTTGGCAGTGGGAGGGGGCACTTATTGGAAAGATGTGTGGAGCAGCATGGAGCCAACCCCGGTATCTGGCTTCCTGATTGCCATTTCTCAGGATCTGGGACGCTTGTTCTGAAAGTATTTGACCACTGGGGTCTGTGGTTCTCTCTGACCCACCTGGAGCGCTTAGGGTGTATGGATTTGGTTGAGCCCATGTTGACTGGGTGTTGACTGCTGATTAGACTGTTCTGTTTTCTCCCCTGCACCCCCATCTTAGCCCACTTCTCTGTTTCTGGGAGCATCCTGGCCCTGCCTTTTAGGAGCTTTCTTTCCCACATTCACAGCCTATTTAGGTTTTCCATTTCTTCACAGGATGAGGACATGAAGAGAAAATTTAACAACTTGCTTTCTGAAGAAGATAAGTTGATGGCTGTGACCCAGGTCCCTGCCCAGGTATTCTGGATGATGGTCATTAAATGTAGGCTAAGTTTAAGGAGCCCATGAGTGGAGGAGGAAGAGCTTGAATAGTCTTTTCAGCTCCAATTGCTTAACATTTTTTTGTAAGGAGTAATGTCGTAGATACTTTGTTTCAGCTTGATCTGCTCTGATACATTTAGAAGATTTAATAATGAAGAATATGTTTTATGAATTAGAGAAGCACAGGTGAGGGTCATTATTCAAAAGTCTCCTGTAAGGCAAGATTGTGTGCGTGCTCAGTTGCTAAGTCTCGTCTGACTCTTTGTGACCCTATGAACTGTAGCCCACCAGACTCCTCTGCCCATGGGATATTTTCAGCAAGAATACTGGAGTGGGTTGCCATTTCCTCCTCCAGTTGATGGTCCTGACCCAGGGATCCAACCAGCGTTTCCTGTATTGCTGGTGGATTCTTTACCACTGAGCCACATTGGAAGACTGTATTAGAGGCTCAGATTTAAATTTGTTGAAAATTTAAAAATTTGGGGGAGTGATTGATAACTTATTGACTATAGTCTTATTCCTCTGAAGTTCTTTGTATATATGTTAATATCTGTTCATTTCTGTCCAGCCTTCTTTCGGTAACATTCATTTTCCCGTCGGTCCCTGACAATTCTGTAAATGGGAAAACACACGAAAAGGTCAGGAGAAGACAACCAAGAGGAGGCTGGTTATGCTGCTTGTTTCCTTGTTTTCTTTTTTTCACTGCACCACATGGCATATAGGATCTTAGTTCTCCAACCAGGGATTGAACCTGTGCCCTCTGCAGTGGAAGCACGGATGCTTAACCACTGGACCAGCAGGGGAAGTCCCTGCAGCTTACTTTCAATACGCATCGTTGAGTGGTTGGAGGCCCCAAGGGAGAGAGATGTCAGTCCAATAAACGTGTGTGAGTTGGGGAGGGGTGTGGTAGGGGTTCAGAGCCAATGAGGACAATCAGTATTCTTGGTCCTAGAAGGTTCACATGAAGTTCTTCAAGATTACTGGAAGCATATTGGGAAACTGATAATTGTGACAAAGCCAGAGGTTTTCTTTGAACATCTCTCCCCTTTCCTTTACTTGCAGCCTTCCACAAGTCGAAAGCGGCTTCTTGAAGGGGAAGCAGAGAGTGCCGACCCCACGAAGCGCCTGGCTGTGTGCGCGGCTGTCTCGTGAACACTGGTGGACCACGAAAGAAGCGTACCTTCTTGAACCCCTCTGCTGCCATTTTCTTTAAATATGTTTTGTATAGTTTGTATTTCATTATGGGACGGCTGCTTTTCCACAACCATTGACACACAATTCAAAATGTGATGGAACCTGGGCTTTGTGCTTCTGCGTGTTGATCAGCTCTTAGCTACATGCCTTTAGTGTGTATCTGATACGTGTACTTCTGGTGCTTCTACTTTGGCTGTAACTAGACATGTTTCTGAGGATACGTCCCTGGGTGAGCTGCGTACAAATTCTAAAGACCCCTTAGAAAGGTGCAGGGGGAGGGGCACAGCAAGTCAGGGTGGGGTTTGTTGAAAGTGGCTGGTTGCCAGTCTTTACCAGACAGTTGGTACTTTGGTGCACATACCATGGCCCACTTTTGTGTTTTTTATTTTAATTTTTTAAATTCAATTTTTATTTTTTTGGCTGCACAGCTTTCAGGATCTTAGTTCCCCAAACAGGGATCAAACCTGTGCCCCCTGCAGTTGAATCATGACGTCCTAACCTCTGGACCACCAGGGAATTCCCCCACGGTTAGAGTCCCATTCTTACCCTCATGGTCCCTAAAACCACAGACCCAGATAAGTTGTGAAAATCAAAAACTTCCTGATTATAGGAAAAAGACCAGAAACATTGACTGTTTGAAATGTAAATAAGGCATGTGGACTTGTCATGTTGACCCAATGATGACCAAGAAGACCCTATGTAAAGTGCCTGCCTTGGTTGGTCTTGTCTAGTGATTCAGTGTGCTAGGTCCTCTGATTACCATCATGTTATAAGTGGGGAACCCAGACTGAAGAAGTGAGGTGACTTACTCAATGTCACACAGCTAGGAAGTGGCAGAGCTGGGACCCAGCCCAGGGCTTCCTGACTCAAATTCATGTTCCCTATCTCCTCTGTCCCTTATTTGATGAGACTCAGGGATGTAGACTCACAGACAAAACTCATGTGAGACTGATGTCTAAATCTTGAATACTGGTATGTTCAATCATGATGGGTGGATACAACCCCATAATCTGTGGAAGTTGGGACATCTTGGGGACAAGGAACAGAGGCCCATTCAAATTACTTCACGGAAAAGATTTGTTTTGCCCTTACAGAGGGCTGGGCCTGGGAGGCCATCAGGAGCCCGGGCAGTTCTAATGGCTGGCTCCTCTTGTCTCCTTCCGATGCACTGAATTTGCTTCTCTGGTCACTTTGGCTGATTGATGCTAGGCCACATTGTAGCCTGCTGACCATGCCATAAGTTGAGTGCCTTGGTTTGGATGCTACTGCTGAGCCAGCCAGGGGAGGGTCAGGGGCACACAGCTGTTGCCCCAGGCAGTGAGGGTGGTGGTTGGCAATGGAAATTAAAAGGGTGTGTAGGCATTCTGAGGCTTGGCTGGCCTGTTGCTGAGGGCTAGATGGGGATTTAGGTGGTTTGCATATTTAAAGGAATGAGGCAGAGATTGCCAAGTTAGATGGGTTTCAGCTCATTTGAATACTTAATGTGAAGGCTGTGGTTTCTTAGGGCATCTTTCCCTCTGGGGTAGTCAACCAGCCCTTCTCTATTTTCAGTGCACTCTCTGATTACACCTACCATGGGTAACGGCCTCCAAAGATGTTCTTATCCTAATCCCCAGAATTTATGAATATGTTCCTTTTTCATGGCAAAAGAGATTTTGCAGGTGTGATTAAGTGAAGGATCTTGAGATGGGAAGGTTATCCTGTTTTATCAAAGTGGGCCTGTGTCATCACAGTGTTCCTTTTAAGAGGGACACAGGGGGAGTCAAGGGTCAGAAGAGAGGGAGTGGTATTCTTTGAAACAGAGGAAGAGGCCACAAGCCATGGGCTACAGGCAGTCGCTAGCAGCTGACCAAAAGCAAAGAAGTGGATTCTCTCCTCACAGCCCCCCTGAAGGAACCACTGCTTTTACTTTACACCTTGACTTTAGTCACATGAAACTGATTTTAGACTTCTGACCTCCAGACTTAACAGAATAAATGTGTATTGTTTTAAGCCACCCAGATTGTGGTAATTTGTTACAGCAGCCAGAGGAAACATATACTCATTAATGAGACATCAACTGCTGATCTGGGGATACCAAGCATCCACTTCCACTTCTTAACCTCATACTCCACTTTTCTTTAGGGGGGAATTCTTTCCCCCTATCCCATGAGTTCATAGCGGGAAGGCGAGATGGTACCTAAGAAGCCAAAGGGGTCCCTAGAGGCCTCTCCCCTGGTAGAGCTCCTCCCACTGACTACCCAGCTGGAGATGGGCACAGGACTAAAACATTAGGAAATGGAGCTAGGATGGCAACATTAGTAGGAGCAATTAGAAGGGGTAGGGGGGGGTCCCTTTTTCCACCTGCCCCACCCACCCGTGTCCTGGCAGGGCTGACCCCACTCCCTTCCTAGAGGGGCTCCATATGATCCATTCTGGCCAGTCTTGCTGTGATAGGCTCAGGCAGATGCATGTGACCCAAAGGGGCCCTAAAGAAAGAAAACCCAAGCCTTTGGCTGGAACTACTGGGAAACAGTTCCTGCTGTGAATATGTAAAGTCACATTCATAAATCATAAGTTAGGACGAGAACACCTTTGGAGGCCATTATTCACCCTACCATGGTAGAGGTGTGAGCTGGGAGGTGCCTGGGACACTGGGGAGAACTGCATGAGAATGAAGTCATCACAGACAGAAGCAGAGCTGAGATGTGGAATGACTGAGCTTATTGTTTGAGTACGTGGATCCAACTATCCCTTCAGTGAGGTACCAACAAGGACTTTGATTTGTTCCCTTAGTTGATTTACTTCAGGTTGAGTTTTTTTAAATTAAAAAACAAATTAATTTTTTTCATTGTTTGGTCACTTGTGTCTGGAAGAGGCCAGACTAATAAATTCAACCATTTGCAAACTCTAAGAGACCCTTGGACACTCTTCTTTTTAAGTAGAGAAAACTAAACAACTGCTGTTGTTTTTGTGCCAACTTCAGGGTTTTGGGAGAGGTTTGGGGCAAAGGATGGAAAGTGAAGATGTGGGAACTAAGAGTCCCTCCAGCCTCAAGGTTGAGAGAACCCCCTCCCAGCTAATTATACCACAGGGTTTGGGAGCAGAGCCCCCTTCATTAAACTTTTAGGAGTCTTGGAAGGACAGGGCTGGAATTATACCACTGAAACTTGGAGAGCTTGCTCTGTGCCAGGCATGGTGCTCAGACACGTGTGCTTCCTCAGAAAGCTCACTTCAGCCCTGTGAGGCGTTACTGCCCCTCCTCGCTTTACGGGTTTAGAGATTTCCCAGTTGGCAAGAAGTGGAGGCAAGACTTGAACGGAAATTTCCCTTTTCAAGAGACCTTGATTTTTGATCATAAAATTACTTAAGAGGTTTTTGTCACCAGTTTACCACTTGATAAAAGTACTAGGCGCGGTATTGATATTTTATCTGGATTTCTTCAAGTCCTCTGACTTGCCTTAGTTGTTAAACCTTCCCCATTAAGGAAAAACAGGCTTCTGGAGACCTGACCTTAATCAGGTAAAGGTTAGTGGAGATGCGGGACTCGAACTCAAGTTTCTCCGTTGAGTGTGGCTTTTCCAGAGGCACAGACATCCAATTGTGCCGCTTAAGTTCACGCACGTGCTCACAGACCACCGCGATGGGGATCTCGATCACCTTAGCGGTGTCCTTCACCTCACACTTCTTGGGGGTAATTCCCTCTTGGGGTAGACCACCGCTTCAAGTCCAAGCAGGTGAAGCTTTTAAAAGGGGTAATGCTACGAGGGGCCTGGTCTGGCGTCGTCCGCAGTGCGGCAGGCGGCTGCGCCCAGCTCAGAACAGCGAGCGCTTGGGCCTGGCCGGACGGGTGCGGAGGGGGTGGGCGCGAAGCTGGGAAGAGCGGGGCCGGGACCGGAGGGCGTCAGGCTTCGGGGGGCGGGGGCGCGGCGAGTGCGCGCGTGCGCGGTCGGGGGCACGCGCGGAGGCGCGCGGGGAGCGTGCGCGGCGCGTGCGCGGCGGGGGGTAGTGTGAGACGCCGCGGCGACGCGCGGCACGGCGGGAACATGGCGCGCGGGGCCGGCGCGCGCGCCTAGCTGGCGGGACCGTTAGCTCGAGGCGGACGCGGCCCGTGCCCCGCGGGGATGGAGCAGTCACCGCCGCCCGCGCCTGAGCCCACCCCGGGGTCGACCCCAGCACGGAGTCGTAGACGACGGGAGGCCGAGTCGCCGCCGGCGCCGGCTCCGGTGAGTGCTTGAGGGGCGCGGGCCGGGAGACTTTCTTTGTGAAACTCCGTCGGTGCGAGCCGGGCCGGGCCTCTGAGGCTGACGAGCGCCCGCGAGGCGGAACCCGCCGGGCCGTCCGGGTTCGAGCCCTGCCTCGCGTCGCTCGGCGTCGGGACCGGGTCTGTCGCCTGCCCAGCTCAGTTTCCGCGGGGGTGTTTGTGTGTGCGCGCCAGCGGGGAGGGGAGCGGTATACAGTCAGCGCCTAATGCGCGCGGTGCTACTCCTTGCCTCCGGCCCCTCGAGGCGGCGACTGCCCGCGGCCCGGGCCCACGGGAGAGGGAGACCGCAGCCTCTGGGAGACAGGTGTCGGTGCAGCTCCGGGATGCTCAGGTGCAGACAGCCCCAGGTGAATCTGAGGGAGTGAGCTGGCCGTCCTCGGAAGGAAGCAAGTCTGTCAGAGTGTCAGCACAGAGGGTATTTTGGAATGCTTTACATTAATCTCAACTGGTGGTGTGGTTGGGGTATTTATCCGTTTGAGTGCCGGAAGCTGAGTGAAATGGACTGAAACCGAGTGAAATGGAGGTGTGGCTCCCACTGGGTGGGATGGGATGCCCCCGAGCACCCTGCCCCCAGATAGCCAGGGTTTGGGAATAAACTGGAGCGCTTGATGAAAACACGGGCGTCACGACTCACCCCAGGCCCGGGCTCTCCAAGGCAGAGAAGCACATTTGAATTTTTAACAAACTCTTAAGTTACTATGTTCAGAGCTCACCATGGCATCCTGGTATCACTCGCGGTGCTTGGCTCATGGTAGATGGTCAGTAAATATTTGCAGGAAGACTGACTTAGGGAGCTTCCAAAATAGGAGTTCTTGAGGTATTTTCAGGAGCTTTTTGATGTTAAGATCTCTGTCAGATATACTGTATGTGATTTTCCTCAGGTCCCAACTTAACTTTTATGACTGTTTATAAATTCCTTGTTTTCAGTATATTTTAGGCAAAACCAGGGTATATACATTGCTTAGTATAAGCCATCAACTGTGTATACCCTAGCTAGATTGAAGTTAATTTCAGAAACTGAATTCTGAATAAAAAAATGCATATTTTTTTTCTCTTCATCACTTGGGAACGCTAGGCTTACAGGATTTTGTTCTTTTGAGGCAGGTAAATATTTACATTTTCATCAAAGCAAATCTGAATTACTGTTTATTCAGAAAGTTGGCAATTTGCTTAAACCTCTGAGTATTTGTTAATCTTTATGTGATATTTTGAAATTGAGATTTATGTTTAGTTCAGAATCAATGCTGAGTAGAATTGTTTGAAAGTTATTTGATATTTCAGGGGCTGTTTTTTTCATGTGTTTTGAATTTCAGTAGTTGATTTAATTTTAGTAGTTCTTGATGGATGAAATATGAATGTATAGGAAGATAAAATTTTAGGAATTGAGATTGCATCTGAAGAAGAAAAATTGAAAATTAGGTGCTCTTTTTCTCCCACTGTTTCATTTTTGTAGTTCATGCAATGTCTTTTAAGGAATCCCTTCTTTTGCGATATAATTGACATATAATATTAGTTACAGGTGTACAATATAATGGCTTGATTAGTTACATGTGTATAACATGATTTGAAATTTATATATTGCAAAGTGATCACAATAAGTTATATCGTTAAAATTTTTTTCTTGTGATAAGAGGTTTCAAGATCTGCTCTTTTAACAACTGTCAATTATGCAATACAGTGTTATTAACTACAGTCACCGTGCTGTGCATTATGTTCCCATGACTTTTTTTTTAAAGTGTCTTAAAAAAACAACCCAGCTTTTTTGAGAAAGAATTATCTTACAATACATAGTCTTTTGTGACTGGTTTCTTTCCCTTAGCACAGTGTTTTTGAGGTTTATCCGTGTTGCATGTGTATCATTTATTTATTGCTGAGTAATATTGAACAGATATACCACATTTTATCTTTTGATGCATTGATAGACGTGTCCCCCCCCCCACACACATTTTGGTTATAATAAATAATACTGCTATGAACATTTGTATGCAAGTTTCAGTGTGGATGTAGTGTTTTGATTTTTCTTGGGCATACCCCATTTGCTGGATTATATGATAACTCTGTATTAATGTTTTGAAGAGTTGAAAATCTGTTTCCTAAGGCATTGCATCCTTTTGCGTTCCCATCAGCAGTGTATGAGAGTTTTACATTCTTGCCAGTACTTGTTATGATTTGTCTTTTTAACTTAGCCTTCTTAGTCGGTGTTAAGTGGTATCTCATTGCAATTTTGATTTGCATTTCCTTGATGACTTGATGACTAATGATATTGGGTGTATGTGTCTGTGTGTGCACGTGTGCGTGAACTTACTGCCCATTTGTATGTATTTGGAGAAATGTCTGTTCAAATCCTTTGTCCATTTCAGGTGTCCAGTTTTTCATTGGGTTGTCTTTTTATTATTGAATTGCAGGAGTTTTAAAAACTCCTGTTTGTCTTTTTATTATTGAGTTGTAGGAGTTTAAAAAATTTTGGTTACTAAGTCACATATATGATTTGCAAATGTTTTCTCCCATTCTGTAGGTTGTGTTTTCAGTTTTTTGACAATGTCCTTTTTTGCAGAGTTTTGTGATGAAGTCCAAATTATCTGTTTTTGCTTTTGTTGCTCATGCTTTTGTTGCTATATCTAAGAATTCATTGCCAAATTCAAGGAAACCCTATGCTTTCTTCTAAGAGTTTTATGTTTTTAGTCCTTATATTTAGGTTGTCAATCAATTCTAAATTGATTTTTGTGTATGGTGTAAAGCAGTGGCCCAAATTCATTCTTTTGCATATGGTGATCCAGTTGTCTCAGCACTATGTATTGAAAAGACTTCTTGTTCCATTGAATGTTCTTTGTGCCCTTATTGAAAATCAGCTGACTATATGTTGGGTTTTATTTCTGGATTCTCAATTTTATTCTGTTGTCTATCCTTCTGCCAGTACTATACTATTTGGTTACAGTAGATTTGTATTGATAATAAGCTTGTAATAGGTTTTGAAAGTAAGTGTAAGTCTTGTAACTTCATTCTTTTTCAAGACTTTTTTGACTTTTCTGGGTCCCTTGCATATGGATTTTAGGATCAGCTTGTCAATTTCTGCCCAAGAGTGGCTGGAATTTTTATAGATTGTGTTTAATCTGTTCTTTCAATAATGTTTTGTAGTTTTCAGGCCCAGGTCTTAAACTTCTTCCAAAAATTTATGCCTTAGTGTTTATTTTGTTGTAGTAGTTGCTGTTGTACCTGGAATTGTTATCAGCATTTCATTTCACATCATCGTTCGTCACTAGTTCATTGCTAGTGTATAGTAGAAATACAGTTGAGTTTTGGATATATCTTTTTAAATATTTATTTTTAATTGGAGGAAAATTGTTTTACAATGTTGTGTTAGTTTCTGCTGTACAACAACATGAGTCAGCTGTTTCTGCTGTACAGCACTGTGAATTAGCTGTGAGCACACATATGTCCCCTCCCTTTTGAGCTTTTCTCTCACCCCCCTTAGATGTTATCTTTCAACCTCATCATTTAGTGGTAGTCTCTTCAAGTTTTCTGTTTCAGATCTTTCCTCAAAAATGGTAAGGAAAAAAGGTCTTTGAAAGCTCAAGTATGGATGCAGATGTAGGTTCATATCTCCAGATTTTGCCTCTGCTACTTACTAGTTGAGTTTTTGACAAATCTTAACTGTTACTACATCTCAGTGTTCTCATATACATAATGGGACAGTGATATCCACCTCAAAGAATTACTAAATAAGAGAGAATGTAGGTACATATTTAGAACAATGCCTTGTGTGTGGTAGGGATTTGGTACTTGTTGTTTATCTTCTTTTGCTAATTAACAATTTAAAAGCAAGCCCCAAAGCAAACAAAACTGCCAAACCAAAAAAAAAACAAACCCCTCTTTTCCCCCAAAATAAACAAACACAACCCCCCACAAATAAACAAGCCTAAAACACAGACAAGACAAAAAAAAACCCAAAAAACAAAAAACGAAACAACCAAACCACAAAAACCCACAAAGGAAAAACCACAGACAAAAACCTCAAACCTCTTCCTGTCCCCATCACTTTTCTGTGACCCAAGAAATCCCTGTGAGTGCTTGAGGAACAGTGAAGGACAAAGTCTCCCACACCACACAGTTGTATTACAGAAGGCTGCTAAATCTAGGCTGTGTGTATGATACTTGATGGTGTATTTGTATGTATTATTAAAAATAAAAGTGTAACTGAAAGCTGTTTTTATTCCACAGTTCTTATTAATGTGCTGTTCTTTTACTACTTATTTTTCCTAAAATCAGAAGCAGTGCTTTTTCATTAAGTTTGATGGTTACAATTCTTACTTCTTTAGAGTGGTTGCTAATTTAGAAAAACTCTTTTAGAGACAGAGAACCTGATGTTTAAACTTAAATTTAATAGTACTTTTATTTTGAGGTTTCTTTAGTAGCTAGAGTAGATTGCTGTTTTCTGTAGGAGGAAATCAGAAATAACAATATTAAGGCAGATATGGTGCTTGGAACAAATCATGTTCACTGAATGTGTATTCACTATGAACCAAAGAAAATAATTGTTTATATTGTAAGTATTATTTAAACAAAAGCTTATCTTCAAGGTCACAATTAAATTTATAGCCCCCACATCCTCAGACTGATAACTCATAGATATTTCTATAAAAAATTTAATCATAGTGTCTTTATTAAAAAAAACAACTTTAGACTTTCCTAGGGGTCAGTGGCTGAGTCCACACGTCCACTGCAGGGGACACAGGTTCAACCCCTGGTCAGGGAAGATCCTGAATGTGGTGTGGTAAATTAAACCCTTTTATTATTACAAAAACTGTGTGTTTGCATTGTATGAAATTAGAAAATATAAGACAAGCAGAAATACCGCCCTCATAATGTTGCCAATATAGTGATTACTATTAATACTTTAATGCATAACTTTCTGGAACTTTTTCTGTACATTTGTGTTTTTTTTTTGACCGTGTGACTTATGGGATATTGAAATCAGAGACTAGTCCATTTTATTGGAAATCAAAGTAGTACTGGGAGACTGGAGCTTCCCTAGTGGCTCAGATGGTAAAGAATCTGCCCGTAATGTGGGAGACCTGAGTTCAATCCTTGTGTTAGGAAGATCCCTTGGAGGAGGGCATGGCAACTCACTCCAGTATTCTTGCCTGGAGAATCCCCATGGACAGAAGAGCCTGGTGGGCTACAGTCCACAGGGTTGCAAAGAGTCGGACATGACTGAGCGACTGAGCACGCACATGCACACGCACACGGAGATTGAGAAAGCAGTAAGAGTAACTAGAGAGTAGAACGAACACACACACACATACACTCATACCCACACCCCCCCCCCAACACACACACCCCCCGGTAAGAGTAACTAGAGAGTAGAACGAACACACACACACACACTCACACCCACACCCCTCCCCAACACACACCCCCCCCCCCCAACACACACACCCTCCGATAAGAGTAACTAGAGAGTAGAACTGTAAAAGTGGGGAGGCAGGTGGTCTTTAAGGGCTCTAATTGCCCTTACTGCGACCACTACCAAAAACCCGTTAACTTGCAGTATTCTGAAATGTGAGTTGTTGAGATTCTGGTTGACAATTAACAATTCATAATGGGGATGTGGTACTGTGTTGTGGGTAAAGAACAGATTGCTAAGAAATAGCAGGTGGTCTCCATAACGCAGGAAACCTGACTCTGTGTTGTGGTTTTGCAAGAGTAAAAAAAAGTTTAGCTGTGACTGTTACATATGGGAAGGAATCTTACTGTATACAGTTTCCCTTTTTGTGATTATATATATGACATTTCCATGCTATGACTGCATAAGTTTGCCATAGTGGAAGTTAAAAAATTGCCATAGTAGTGTTTCTATTAATGTGGACTTAATTTCAGAAAATGATAGGAAATTTTTAAAATCAGTATTCTTTTCACTTGCAGTAATGCATAAAAAATGTCACTTTGATGAAGTTGGAACTTCCTAAGATGATTATTTCCCTCTGTCATCATAAAAGGAAAATCATAAAACTTGATGCTTATATTTTGCAAAATCATGCATTGGTGTCCATTTTTAGATAATAGACACACAAAAAAATAGTTTTTGAAGATGAGAAGAAGAAAATAAGAATAGGCAGAAGAAAAGACATATTGGAAAAGAATCAACCAAATAAACAGAAAGTAGAAGCAAGCAGAGATGAGAGAAGAGAGTAATTATTAGATTTAAAGGACAATATTCTAAAAATTGTGAAAGTCGCTCAGTTGTGTCCAACTCTTTGCAACCCCATGGATATACAGTCCATGGAATTCTCCAGGCCAGAATACTGGAGTGGGGTAGCTGTTCCCTTCTCCAAGGGACGTTCCCACCCAGGGATCAAACCCAGGTTTCCCACATTGCAGGGGGGTTCTTTACCAGCTAAGCCACCAGGGAAGCCCAAGAGTACTGGAGTGGGTAGCCTATCCCTTCTCCAGTGAATCTTTCCGACCCAGGAATCGAACTAGGATCTCCTGCATTGCAGGCAGATTCTTTACCAGCTGAGCTAAAAGAAAAAAAAAAAATTGATATCCCTGGTGGCTTAGTTGGTAAAGAGTCTGCCTGCAATGTGGGAGACCTGGGTTCAATCCCTGGGTCGGGAAGATCCCCTGGAGAGGGAAATGGCAACCCATTCTTGTATTCTTGCCTGAAGAATTCCATGGATAGAGGAGCCTGGTGGGCTACAGTCCGTGAGGTCACAAAGAGTTGGACATGACTGAGTGACTAACTTTCACTTTTCATTCCAAAAATTACTGGAATCTCTGAGGCTTGCAGGACTTTAGTTCCCAGACCAGGGATTGAACCCATGCCACCTGCAGTGGAGATGGAATCCTAACCACTGGATTGCCAGGGAATTCCCAAGACAGTCTTGAAAAAGAACAAATTTAGAGGTCTCACTCTTCCCAGTTTCAAAATCTGTGAAGTGAGAGTAATCAAGACAGTGTGTTACTAGCATAAGAATAACATAAGTCTATGGAATTGAGAGTCTGGAAGTAAGTGCTCACATGTATGGTCAACTGATTCTCAACAGTAATGTGAAGACCATTCAAAGTGGGCAGAATAGTCTTTTCAGTGAAAGTTGCTGGACAGCAGACAACTGGATATCCACATAAAAAAAGGTTGAATTTGGACCCCTATCTTACACCATACACAAAAATTAACTCAAAATCTATTGAGGACCTAAATGTAAGAGCAAAAACAATGAAATTCTAAAAAAAGCATGGGTCTATAAGTGACAACATTTTAAATGCAAGCATGTTAACCTTTACATATTTATGAGATTATTATGCCAAGTTATAGAGCAGAAGAAGCCATCAACTTTGTAAGACTTACCCTGTGACCTTCGTCTTCTAAGAGCTTGCTGCTGCTGCTAAGTCACTTCAGTCGTGTACGACTCTGTGACCCAAGAGACGGCAGCCCACCAGGCTCCTCTGTCACTGGGATTCTCCAGGCAAGAATACTGGAGTGGGTTGCCATTGCCTTCTGCTCTAAGAGCTTAGTTTCCTGAAATTTTGTTAGTATAGTTTGATACTGAAGAGTATATATTTAATAAGGCTAAGCACTTAGGTTGAAACAGTACTTTTTATTTTGGAGTGAATTTGTTGTTGCTAAGTTGTGCCCAACTCTTTGTGACCCCATGGACTGCAGCTTGTATATCCCAGAGTTTGCTCAAATTCATGTCCATTGAGTTGGTGATGCTTTCCAACCATCTCATCCTCTGTTGGCTCCTTCTCCTCCTGCCTTCAATCTTTCCCAGCATAAGGGTCTTTTCCAATGAGTTGGCTCTTTGCCTTATGTGGCCAAAGTATTGGAGCTTCTATATCAGTCTTTCTAATGAGTATTCAGTGTTGATTTCCTTTAGGATTGACTGGTTTGATTTGGTCATTCTCATTTCCCTCTCAGAAATTTTCGTGTTACTAATATGATTTTGGAATTCAGGCACCTTTATTGGACATTTGACCTTGTGTATAGTTTCTTGTCCTTGGGAAAAATGTTTTATGGGGATTGCACAATTGGCTGAGAGAGTACTAAAAACAGTCACAAATGCTTTTGTTCTGTATGTAATATTTTAGTGTAGAGTGCTGTCTTAAATCTTTTAGATTATGCAGAAATGAGATTTTTGAAAGTTTCCCCATTGTCAAATAATACTCTTGTTAAATTACTTCCTAATCTCTATGAGGATTTATGAGAACTATTTATAAAAATTGTTCTGGAAATTGGTCATAAATTCAAGATATATTTTATAAAAAGTAAAATTTTCATTAGGTGTATTTGGAAGAATCATGTAAATTATAAAATACTGTATGTTGGCAGTGTTCTTGCCATAAAGTATAGGGTCTGTTGATTTCAGATTTTAATCACTAATCTTTAATCACTAATCACTAACATTTTGTGTTTACTGTGTTTTACGTACTGTTCTAAGTCCTTTACATAAGTTAACTCATTTAATTCTCACAACTATCTTTCTTAGGAGATAGTTGTTACCCCTTATTACACAAAAGAAAACTGAGGTACGGCAAGGTTACTATGTAGTATCCTGCTCAAGTTCCACAGTTAGGAAGCTGAGTTGCCCTGGATTCTAAGTTAGTAGTTAGGCTCTGGAGTTTATTTTCTTAACCATTGCACTGGACTGTCTTTGATTTGAATGATCATTAAGCAAATAATAATCCATTGTAACTTTTGCTATGGGATATTAGACTTACTGCTGGACAGTAACATAGGAATGCCCCTGGATATTTTGTAAACATCTAGTTTTTGGGATTTAAGGTTATGTTGACACAGTATTCTGAAATTTGAGTCTTTATAATGATAGAGCAAAAGGATGAGTACTTGAAACTGAGTTTATTCTTTCATTTTATTATCTCACAACTTTATTAATCAAAATATAAACTTAACTGCAGGGTGAGCAGTTTATTTTTAAGTATTTAAAGTTATAAATCTGTTATTAAACTAATACTTAGTGCAGTATCTGACATAAATGTTTCTTGAATGAATACTGGGAATTAAACCAGATAATGAAGAAAAGTATCAAAATGAGGCTATATAAAAATAATTGTTTTTAAGATAGTAAAGGAATGATTATAATTTCATATGCATCTCTGAAATAAAAGAATTGTAAAATCATTGCTTATATCTTCCTTTCTTACTAATGAAGGGAATTAGTCTTCATAATGCAAATTAAAAGTTGTTAACAAAAAACAAAAGATAATTAACACTATATGTAATGTATTGATTCAGAATTTTAGCCCAAGGACAGATTTGAAAAATAAAACTACAGTTTTAGTTTCCTGAAATAAGTTTTTGGTTATTTCTACTTAATAAATATTAATTTTTGAGCTTATTTTTCTTGAATTAAAGAGTTGAAATAGTTAAATGTCTCAGTTTTACACTGCTCTCTCTTTCTGCATACCTATATATATATGTATTTGACTGCACCATGCAACTTATGGGATGTTATTTCCCTGATGCAAGAATTGAACTCAGGGCCTCAGCAGCAAGAGTATAGAGTCCTAACCACTGGACCACCAGGGAATTCCCTACTCTTCTGCTTTAGAGTACATATTTATTTCTAGTTGAAGTTGGAGGAGTTAGATTTAGTTTGTGTTTAATACTAGCTGAATTTTTTTCAAAATGTAGTTGGTTTGCCACGATTGTCATAGCATTAAAAAAAAAGAATTATTTGGTTGCACTGGGTCTTAGCTGTGGCATGTGGGATCTAGTTTCCTGACCAGGGAATGAACTCAGGCCCTCTGCATTAGGAGCACAGTCTCAGCCACTGGACTACCAGGGAAGTCTCTGTCATAGCATTTTGATTGATCAGAGGAAGTTGTGAAAGTGCGTTTGTATCAATTTGGCTCAAACATTAAAAAAAAGTCTTGTTTCTTCTTGTGTAGTATTTTATTACATTTTGTGTATAGTTACTTTAAATGCAGCAGTATTTTAACATTAACTTTTAAAAATACTCTCCTGGAGATGTCTTTTCCTTTAGATGAAATCTCCAGGTTTCAAGATGTGATGCTTAAGTACTTTGTCTCCTGAGAGTGCACTGTGAAAAGATTGCTGTACTAAAGCATGACTATTTTTAATAGAAGCAATTAGACCTTTGCAATATTGGAGTATCTTTCCTTTTTATTAGTTTTGCATCAAAAAAACCAGGACCAAGTGCATCAGGCATCCTGTGACTATTTCAAAGGGTGAAAGTTTATGAATTCCAAAAAGGGTGGGTCTAAGATTTAGAAGGACCAATGGCAATGCTTTTGGTCAAGGTATTTGGAGAGCCTCTACAAATTTTTCCAGTCTTAATGCCATTTGGGCATTTGACTAAACCAGAGGATTGAGGGTGGTAAACACAGTGAAAGTATTGTAAAACCAGCCAAACTACTCAGGCTTGTCAAAGGAAGTGGCCATAGAATGTGTTCTTGATCACTGTGAAGTTTGAGAAGCATTCTTTTGGTAGGGATAATTTTTTTCTTAAAGGACTTTTTAGCCACAAAGGAGGCAGTAGCCTGTCTGCAAGGGAATGCTTCCATCCAGTGTGATAACATACAAACCATGACTAAAACATATTTATATACATGAGACAGAAGAAGTTGTATGATATGCATTTTGCCAGACCTCAAATGGTCCATTGGGCAGTTTAAAATGTCCGAGAGCAGTACTAACAGGCTTCCCTGGGTTGTGCTTAGATAAATGAGACAAGTGAGGTAGGCACTTTTTGTGGCTTTGTTATTGTTTTCTCACCAATATTGATTCATGAAGGCTATCATTTTGTTGGTAGACCAGTGGCTTATTGCATGTACAATGGTGAGGACTGAGAATTTGAGAGTCTCTGGTAGGATGGGGTTGTTATTTGGTCCAAACCAGAGCTTTCTCTTTTTATCAAGTCAACAATTGTTGAGTTTCCAATACTGTTTTTGTTTTTTTCTGAGGCCATTGTTGGGCTTCTCTAGCCAGTTTTCCTAAGTTATCATTTAGGGAAATATCCCTTTCGACCATGACAGAGGTTTGGCGATTGTTGGTTCCTTTAACGGTAGCATTCCTTGCAGAGATGTCAGCAAGGTGATTTCCCTTAGCTTCCAGAGAGTCAAGTTTAGAATGCCCTGGAATTTTAATAGCTATCCTGGAATGGAAGTCAAGTGGGCCTTAGAAAGCATCACTACAAACAAAGCTAGTGGAGGTGATGGAATTCCAGGTGAGCTATTTCAAATCCTGGAAGATGATGCTGTGAAAGTGCTGCATTCAACATGCCAGCAAATTTGGAAAACTCAGCAGTGGCCACAGGACTGGAAAAGGTCAGTTTTCATTCCAATCCCAAAGAAAGGCAATGCCAAAGAATCCTCAAACTACCAAACAATTGCACTCATCTCACACGCTAGTAAAGTAAATGCTCAAAATTCTCCAAGCCAGGCTTCAGCAGTACATGAACCGTGAACTTCCAGATGTTTAAGCTGGTTTTAGAAAAGGCAGAGGAACCAGAGATCAAATTGCCAACATCCGCTGGATCATCAAAAAAGCAAGAGAGTTCCAGAACAACATCTATTTCTGCTTTATTGACTATGCCAAAGCCTTTGACTGTGTGGATCACAATAAACTGTGGAAAATTCTGAAAGAGATGGGAATACCAGACCACCTGACCTGCCTCTTGAGAAACCTATATGCAGGTCAGGAAGCAACAGTTAGAAGTGGACTGTTGGAACAGTGACTGGAACAACAGACTGGTTCCAAATAGGGAAAGGAGTCCGTCAAGGCTGTATATTGTCACCCTGCTTATTTAACTTATATGCAGAGCACATCATGAGAAATGGTGGGCTGGAAGAAGCACAAGCTGGAATCAAGATTGCCGGGAGAAATATCAATAACCTCAGATATGCAGATGACACCACCCTCATGGCAGAAAGTGAAGAGGAACGAAAAAAACCTCTTGATGAAAGTGAAAGAGGAGAGTGAAAAAGCTGTCTTAAAACTCAACATTCAAAAAATGAAGATCATGGCATCCATTCCCATCACTTCATGGGAAATAGATGGGGAAACAGTGTCAGACTATTTTTTTTGGGGCCCCAAAATCACTGCAGATGGTGATTGCAGCCATGAAATTAAAAGACGCTTACTCCTTGGAAGGAAAGTTATGACCAACCTAGATAGCATATTCAAAAGCAGAGACATTACTTTGCCAACAAAGGTCCGTCTAGTCAAGGCTATGGTTTTTCCAGTGGTCATGTATGGATGTGAGAGTTGGACTGTGAAGAAAGCTGAGCACCGAAGAATGGATGCTTTTGAATTGTGGTGTTGGGGAAGACTCTTGAGAGTCCCTTGGACTGCAAGGAGATCCAACCAGTCCATTCTGAAGGAGATCAGTCCTGGGTGTTCTTTGGAAGGACTGATGCTAAAGCTGAAACTCCAGTACTTTGGCCACCTCATGTGAAGTGTTGACTCACTGGAAAAGACTCTGATGCTGGGAGGATTGAGGGCAGGAGGAAAAGGGGACGACGGAGGATGAGATGGCTGGATGGCATCACCGACTCGATGGATGTGGGTTTGGGTGAACTCCGGGAGTTGGTGATGGACAGGGAGGCCTGGCGTGCTGCGATTCATGGGGTCACAAAGAGTCGGACACGACTGAGCGACTGAACTGAACTGAAAGTGGCAGGTAAAAGTATTGCATCCAATAATTCCTGAACGTAGGGGCCATTTTAAGTTTAATCTACACTAAAAGTAAGAAAGCCATGTTTCTCCCACAACATTTCAAAATCATAAGCTATCTAAAGCATATCTGCTTTTAATATAAATATTGGCAGTTTTGTCATTGGCTAAAATATTCAGTTCAGTTGCTCAGTCATGTCTGACTTTGTGACCCCATGGATTACAGCATGCCAGGCCTCCCTGTCCATCATCAACTCCCAGAGCTTCCCCAAACTCATGTCCATAGAGTCGGTGATGCCATCCAACCATCTCATTCTCTTGTCATCCCCTTCTCCTCCTCCCTTAAATCTTTCCCAGCATCAGGGTCTTTTCCAGTGAGTCAGCTCTTAGCATCAGGTGGCCAAAGTATTGGAGTTTCAGCTTCAACATCAGTCCTTCCAAAGAACACCCAGGACTGATCTCCTTTAGAATGGACTGGTTAGATCTCCTTGCAGTCCACGGGACTCTGAAGAGTGTTCTCCAACACCAAGGTTCAAAAGCATCAATTCTTTGGTGCTCAGCTTTATAGTCCATACATCCGTACATGACTACTGGAAAAACCATAGCTTTGACCTTTTTCGGCCAAGTAATGTCTCTGCTTTTTAATATGCTGTCTAGGTTGGTCATAGCTTTTCTTCCAAGGAGCAAGCTAAAATATTGGCATGCCTCATTTTCCTGTGCTTCGCTTTATTGCACTTTGCAGATGCTGCATTTTTTTTTTCTTTTTTTACAAATGGAAGGTTTGTGGCAACTTTGCTTTGAGCAAGTTTATTGGTGGCGTTTTTTTCCCCCTAGTACTGTTTGCTCACTTCATATCTCTATGTCACATTTTGGTAATCCTCACAATATTTCAAAAAAATTTTATTATATTTGTTATGGTTATCTGTGATGCTAGTATTGTGGTTGTTTTGGGGCACAATTAATTGCACCCATATAAGATGCCAGACTTAATTGGTAAATGTTGTATGTGGCCTGACTGCAATGTAGGTGGTCTCTGGGTCAGGAAGATCCCCTGGAGAAGGAAATGGCTACCCACTTCAGAATTCTTGCTTGAGAATCCCATGGACAGAGGAGCCTGGCGGTCTGCAGCCCATGGAGTCACAGAGAGTCAGACACGGCTGAGTGACTAACACTGCTCTATCATTGGATGAATGGATTTTTTATAATTCTA
Organism: Bos taurus; assembly: GCF_002263795.3. Classification (NCBI taxonomy): domain Eukaryota; kingdom Metazoa; phylum Chordata; class Mammalia; order Artiodactyla; family Bovidae; genus Bos; species Bos taurus. The sequence continues at coordinate 67,958,914 of NC_037344.1, read as the reverse complement.
GCTGTTGTCTTTTGTGGACCTGTTATTTTTGTTTTTCTGTGAGGAACATATATTGGATGCGGGAGGTAAAGGAGAATCTGCTGCTTCTGTCACTCCCTTTATAGCCATCACTGTCTTGTTTCTTGTAACTCAAGTTAGATTTGGTCTCTTGTTCCGCTGCAAAAAACAAGCCTGAAGAGATGGGGCAGGAGGAAAGCTCCTACAGACAGATCTTCTGGGTTTTGAGGAGTGATTTTCTTTCTTCCCCTTGAAGGGGAGAAAACTTTTTTCACTGGTACATTTAAAGCTCTTCACCTATAAAGAGTCACCAATTTTGGACAAGTGTAACAGAATGCTCAGAGGACCTGAGCTTTTAAACTTTGAAGGTCTAAACTTTATTGTTGGCCACTGCTAAGTCTGGCTGGTATTTCAAAGGAATACTGAGCACTGCAAATAGGCACTGAAGGGGTAAATTTATTAAACCTGTGGGGGAGAAAATTGCTACTGTAATGAACACACAAAGATAAGGAAGTGAAACAGCCTCATTACTGACATGGAGAAAGTTGTAGGGGTCTGGATAGATCAAACCAGCTACAACATTCCTTTAAGCCAAAGCCTAATCCGCAGTAAGGCCCTAATTCTCTTTACTTCTGTGAAGGCTGAGAGGCAAGGAAGCTGCAGAGGAAAAAACTGAAGTTAGTAGAGGTTGGTTTATGAGGTTTAAGGAAAGAAGCTGTTTCCATAACAGGAAAGTGGAATATGAGACAGCAAGTGCTGACATAGAAGCCAGTTAACCAGAAGACCTCACTAAGGTAATTAATGACAACAGATTTTCCATGTAGCCTTCTATTGGAAGAAGATGCCATCTAGGACTTTCATAGCTACAGAGGAGAAGTCAGTGCCTGACTTTGAAGCTTCAAAGGACAGACTGACTCTTATTAAGGGCTAATGCAGCTAGTCACTTTAAGTTGAAGCCAATGCTATTTACTATTCAAGAAATCCTAGGGTACTTAGGAATTATGCTAAATCTATCTACCTGGATGACAGTACATCTGTTGACAACATGGTTTAGTGACTGTTTTAAGCCCACTGTTGAAATCTATTGCTCAGAAAAGAAGATTCCTTTCAAAATAGTACTGCTCATTGACAATGCACCTGTTCACCTGAGAGCTCTGCTCATACAAATGATGCTATTATGAATATCCTGGTATATATAGCTTTGTTTACATAGGTTAATGTATCTGAAGTCTAATTTACTAGAAGTAGGAAAAACTTTTAGAATTTGAAGGGTGTATATCTTTTACATTTTTTTTTTTTAGATATTCCTAAATTGTTCTGTGATTACACCAGCTTGCACTTCCACCAACAATGTATGGGTGGGACTTTTTCTTTATCCTCTTACCATTAAAATGTATTTTTTTTCCCCATTAGTAGGAGAGGTGAAAAGTGATATTTCATGGTTTGATTTTCTTTTAAAATAATTGAAGCCACACATCAAAAAATATGATTAAAAGCCATATGAATTTCCTTTCTCTTGATCTGCCTGTGCATATTCTTTGCTTTTTCCACTGGATTTTTTTTTCTAATTTATTTGTAGATTTTTATATAGTAAGGGCTTCCCTTGTGGCTCAGCTGGTAAAGAATATGCCTGCAATGTGGAAGACCTGGGTTTGATTCCTGGGTTGGGAAGATCCCTTGGAGAAGGGAAAGGCTACCCACTCCAGTATTCTGGCCTGGAGAACCCACTCCAGTATTCTGGCCTGGAGAATTCCATGGACTAGTCCATGGGGTTGCAAAGAGTCAGACACAACTGAGCGACTTTTACTTTTCTTTCACTATATAGTAAGCAAATTAGCTTTTTATCATGTATTACAAATAGATTTTTTTTTTTAACTTACTTGTGACTCATCTTTTTACTTTTTTAAAAATATTTTTTTCCATGCAGATATTTAAAAATGATAAGCATTTTTTATATCATTTGAGTAGTCAAAATTTATAACAGGACTTGAGCTATGTTAAGTAATTGTATGTGGCTGAATAGGTCTGAGTCAATTTGATCCATATGTTATTGACACTTCTGACCTTTTAAGATGAGTCTGTCAGAGGGTCAGAAGAAAACATCAACGTTAATGGATGTTGACATTCATAAACTATACCTATATGAAATATGTGAGGAAAGAATATCAGAAGAATTAAGTGGTATTTCAAAACTTTGGGTTTTTTTTGGTCTTCTTGAGTAGTACTGTATATTCACCCTAGTAGTCTATGAATTTAATATGGCCATTTATTCCAGGTACTATATAATCTGAGAAATACATGCAAACCTTTTAAAAAAATCTCTCTGTATTGCCAAATTTATCAATTGCAGAGAAGATAGAAAAGGACAAGGGAAATTATATCTCTTTTAAAAAATCATACACAAAAATTGCCATTTCTTAGCATCCTGAGGACCACATTGTAACCAGCTGAGTAGACTCAGGCATATTTTGACGCTTCTGTGGACACTTACTAGAGTGTGTTTTTCTCTTACATTTGTGGGCATTTGGTGGTGACGATGGTGTTGGAGTTCCCTAGTATTTATAATCTTTCTGCACTAGCACTAACTTTTTCATGATGTTTTTCTTTGCTCTCAGAGGCATTATTTAATAGTTTACATCAGCGTTTTGAGCATTTTCTCGTCCAGCTAGGTACTCTACCGAAAAGATACTTTGATCTTGTTATGTATAGTAGCTATCTCCTCTATCAGATTTACAATGTGTGAAATAACTCTTAGCAGGCTTCCCTGATAGCTCAGGTGGTAAAGAATCTGCCTGCAATGCAGGAGACCCCAGTTTCATTCCTGGGTCTGGAAGATCTGCTGGAGAAGGGACAGGCTACCTACTTCAGTATTCTTGGGCTTCCCTTGTGGCTTAGCTGGTAAAGAATCCATCTGCAATGCGGGAGACCTGGGTTTGATCTCTGGGTTGGAAAGATCCCCTGGAGAAGGGAAAGGCTACCCACTCCAGTGTTCTAGCCTGGAGGACTCCATGGACTGTTGAAGTGTCTCCCACTAAAGAAGAAACGTAATTTAACTTTGTTATCCCAGTCTCCTGAGGACCTAGGGGTTCCTTGGAACATGTTTTGGAAATGTTACTTTGTATTACTGTATATGGAGATAATAGAATGCAGACTCTTTTCTTAATTTGATTCTTATCTATTTTGAAGTAGAACCAAATTAACCCTGAGAAGCCAGGAATGCTGTAATAGTAGGATTATGTCTTTTTCACTTTTAGGCCACATATGAACCTAACGAATTTTACTTCTGTTACTGTTACTGCTCTTTTTATGTTGTACCCCTGAATTTTCAAATGTCAAATTTGTTCTATAGTTTATGGATAGCACTGCCCTTAAGTAGAGTCATGATGATGACTGTTTCTCAAAATGAAATGTCTTATACATTGTTAAGGAGAAGGCAATGGCACCCCACTCCATTACTCTTGCCTGGAAAGTCCCATGGATGGAGGAGCCTGGAAGGCTGCAGTCCATGGGGTCGCTGAGGGTTGGACATGACTGAGCGACTTCACTTTCACTTTTCGCTTTCATGTATTGGAGAAGGAAATGGCAACTCACTCCAGTGTTCTTGCCTGGAGAATCCCAGGGACGGGGGAGCCTGGTGGGCTGCCGTCTATGGGGTCGCACAGAGTCGGACATGACTGAAGTGACTTAGCAATAGCAATACATTGTTAAATGTCTTATATTAATCCATTAATTTGGTGTGGCTGAAATCATTAAAAAATTAATCAAGACTCTTCAGGAAAATCCTGCTCATTTGCTCAATGTTCCGTAGTCCATTCACTTTCAAGCAATATGTTTCATGATCATCATTAAAAAAAAAGAAACAGAACCCTAACCAGAGTATACATTATTGGCTACTTCTATATTAGCATGAGGAATTTGAGGGATATAATTTGGGCGCTGATATTTGAAATTTCTAGGAAATTTTAAATTGTCCTAGAAAGCTAGGATATGATATCCCTATGAGTAGAGGAAAAAATCTGATTGCCTCTGTGGGAGATTGGGTTTGTCTTCTTCCTCCTCTCTGTGGAATCTGTTCTTTTCTAATGCAACTACCTCTGTGAGGAGTCTGTTACTTTTGTACCTGTTGTTATCTGTTACCTATTAGATCTGTCCACTTCTGAATGGAGGGACTGGACTGAGTCTTAAAGGAAGACGTGAGGAAGGAAATTAAGTTTTTTGTTTTAATTTCATTTAGGGCAAGCCTACTTGAAATTGCAAACTGTTTGTCTTGATACTGCCGTCTTAAGCATCTATCCTTGGGATTCTAATGCAGTTTCTAATTTTCCTTTTTTAAAAATGAATAACATTTGACTCATTTATTCCTTTTTGTTTTAAGGTCATTGCTATAAAGTCATAGAAAACTTAGTGATTTGGAAAAATCAACGTCAGAGACAGGGCTTAAATTGCCAAGATACAATTTACAGCAGATTTTTTTTTTCATTTTGATGATCTCCAAAACCTGATGTTTGTCTTTGAAATTCCATGGTGGTAGGCAAATTATAGTTACCAAATTTGCCAGTCTTAAAAGATTCCTTGGTACATGAAAATTTATTTTTTAAAAGGTTATTATTTTTTTAAATTTAAGACTTACATGTGCTCATTGCATCACATTGGGGTAAAAGAAAATTTTAAGAAAATAACTCATAATCTTGTATCCAAAGATATTGTAGCATAGTTGATATTTTGATCTTGTTCCTTTTGTTAATTTCCTAAATGCAGCCATCTTAACATAATTGAGATCATATTGTCTGCATTGGTTTGCATTTTGTTTTTTTCTTAGTATAACTTTAAATTGCCAAGGAAAAGCCTGATTATTTTTTGCATTTATTCGTTTATTCATTCTCTCAAACAAAAAATATATGCATATATAAATATGTGTTTTTGTAACTATATGTGTGTATATGAGAACACATGCATATATACATATGTATTTAAGGTACTAGGTTTGCTGCTTCTTGGAAAGTGTGTTGTCTTTCTGGGCATAAAAGTTAACTGTAATATAAAGCGGACTATGAAGAATGTTCATATTCTTTTGAAATTTCAACAAGGAACCTCTCTGGATTAACTGAACTTTATCTCACAAAGTTTCTTTGTTTGTAGATTCCTCTCTTTGGTGCTAAGACTATTGGCCGGAGAAGTCCTGATGGACCAGTGCTGAGCAAAGCTGAATTTGTTGAGAAAGTTCGTCAGAGTAATCAGGCCTGTCATGATGGAGATTTCCACACAGCTATTGTTCTCTACAATGAAGCCCTGGCTGTTGACCCTCAGAACTGTATCTTATACAGCAATAGATCTGCAGCCTATATGAAAATCCAGCAGTATGACAAGGCACTGGATGATGCAATCAAAGCTCGACTTCTCAATCCCAAGTGGCCAAAGGTAGAAATTTCCTTTACTTTCTCAGAACTTTTTGTGCTTTCTTATTTTAATGTAACATTTTATTGACTGAGTACAGTTATTAATATTTTAATAGTCTGTACTTCAGCAAGATGTGGAATTGGCTTCATTGAGCTGGTACACTATGAATGCCTTCCTTTTTTATACCTTGGAAGTATGTTTTCCGTGTCTAATTCTTTTCCTTTGTATTTGAGATATACTTTTTTTTTTACTCCAACTTAGCTTCTTCATAGTATGCATTCTAGTTATTTAGGTTTTGGATATCTCTTTTTGCACTGATATTTCAGATGGAGTATTATTATTGTGTTTCTTCAATTTAAAATAATTTTATTCTCTATCAACAACTGCTTGTTTTCAGAATGGTAGTTGATCAGAGAAGCTTTTTTTCCCTAATAAATCAGTATAATTATCTGTATTCCCTTGAATAGTTTAAGGGTTGAGTTGTTATCTTTATTTGGTATACACTTTATTTTCATTGTGCCTGTTCACCTTCTAACACCCAGTTTTAGAAATGCTTTCTTAAGATGTGATCAAAGTGTTTGAGATTTTTTTAAAAATTGAACTACAAACCCATTTCATTCTATTTTTGGCTTTCTGTTGGACTAACAAATGTTAGTGGAAATTTCCCAGAAATTTAAAAATGATTCTTACTGTCTTATTAGTGATATGTCATAGTCATGTTGTTTTCTGCTTTAATTCTGGTATAGGTATTTTTAGCTTCAGTCAGTGGAATTTGTAGTAATGCTGCTACCTTGTAAGTTGTTTAGGATTCTGTAATTCCCTAAAGGATTTCTTTTACAACTATAATCACTGTAAATGAAACAAGATCTGTTTTTTAAAAAAATGTTACATGACACTGTTTGGGAGTTCTATTGCTGTTTTCAAAGGACAGACCTAGGTTCAAATTCCTTCACTTCTATTAATGACAATATGGCTTTAGATAAGTCTCTTAACATCTCTGGGGTTAAGATAAATGGAATGATAATACCTATCTTGTAAGGTTATTTAAGAGTTAGAGATAATTTGTTACTTGTACATACTTGGTGTTTTGTGTATAACAGCTGTGATTGTGCATTTTTATTGAATGTTCAAATTAGTAAGTTATTCTAGCAAACCTTGGTCTGTATCCTCTCTTTTTCTTTCTTTCTTTCTTTTTTAAAGCCTGTGATGATACAATAAGCCCAATAAATATAGAGCGCTTAAATTTCAGATCAAGTGTCTTCATTCCTTCTTTAGGTGGTCTACTTATTTTGTGTTCTTATTATTTATGAATAGCTTCAAACTTTTTTCTTTTCCCTTTTTCTATGTCATTTCCACTTTCTCATGTCCACTTCTTATGGTTTTTGCGCAGAAAATGGCTGGAAGGTGCACTTTTATGATTATAGATGAGAGATCAACTTTTAAGATAATTTCTCTCAATTTTAGTTTCTGATTTTTTTCCCTTATGATAAATAAGTTTATTGTATATTTACAATTTTCATTAATATTTAAACTCCATATTTGGCTTTAAGCAACAAGATTTAGAATCATGTAAAATATAAATTAGGGTTTGTTACTGAAGTCATGAAAGGGTCTTTCTATATAATATGATTCATAATAAAATTAACTTATGAAGACATTTCTACTGCATAAAAGTTTTCTTTGATAAAAACTTGCTTTTATACTTTTCTAGGAATATACTCATTATATTAAAGAAGATTTATTTCTATTCCCTTGTAAAGATATGTCTGGTAAATTTTTATCAATTCCTTTTCTTTTTGACTTTTTTGATGGGCTTTTTCATTATAATCCATTCTGAAATCTTTCTCCAACTGTCATTGTTGTCTAGTTTGATGTGGTAAAACATACCTTCCAATTTCTCTTTCTCTCTCTGTAAAAGTTAGTTTATGTTAAGATCCGAGGATTCCAGAGATTGGATGGAGAGTTTTTATCCTCATTTATTTTGTCTGAAAGAAATATGTTGGTGTGATATGGGCTTCAAAAGAAGTATGGACGAAAACACTATGAGATCCCCCCAGAAAACAAGCCCGATCCCATTATGATACCTTTATCTCCAGCTGCCTCTTAGCTGTGGTTTGTGTATATATTCATTCTTTCTGTGTCTTGTTTAAGAAATATTTGTCTTACTGAAAGTTGTAAAGTTTTTCTTTTCCTCTAGAATTTTTGTAGTTTTACCTTTAGGTCTGTGATTCAGTTCAAGTTAATTTTAGGGACTGAATGAGGTAAGGATCAAGGTTTATTTATTTATTTTCCATATAGATAACCATGTTCCAGGCACATTTGTTGAAAAGACTATGCTTTCACCGTTGAATTATCTTTAGCACCTTTTTCACAGACCATTTGACTGTAAAAGTGTGCGGATATTACTGTACTGTTTTGTTCTATTAATTTATTATTTATCCTTATCAAAATCATACTGTTTTGATTACTATAGTTTTGTGAGTCTTGACATCAGATACTGTGAATCTTCTAACTTTATTCTTTTTCTAGGTTTTTGCTATTCTCTGTCTTTGCATTTTTATACAAGTGTAGAATCAACATCAATTTCTTAAAAAAATCTAGGAAACTAATGGGATTGCATTGAATCTTAGAGTAATTTGGAGAGAATTGCTGTCTTAACATTCCAGTCCATGAATATGGTATATATCTCTCTGTTTATTTAGTTTTTATTTTACTTCCCTTTGCAACTTTCTGTCACTTTCAGTGTTCGGGTCTTTCACATCTTTTATTAAATTTATTTCTAAGTATTTTGTTTTTTGATGCTATTACAAATGTATTTAAAATTTTTCATTTAGCAATTTTTAATTGCTATTGTATAGGAAAAAGTGTGTTGTGTGACCCTGTTGAATTTTCTTTTAAGTTCTAGTAGGGCTTTTTGGTGGAGAAGGCAATGGCACCCCACTCCAGTACTCTTGCCTGGAAAATCCCAGGGATGTAGGAGCCTGGTGGGCTGCAGTCTATGGGGTCGCACAGAGTCGGACACGACTGGGTGACTTAGCAGCAGCAGCAGCAGCAGGGCTTTTTGGATTTTCTCTGTGCATGATCTTATTGTCTGCAGGTAATGACAGTTTTACTTCTTCCTTTTTTTTTGGCCTTTGCCTTTTATTTCTTTTTCTTGCTCCATTATACCCGTTAGGATATCCAGTACAATTATGAATAGAAAAGATGGGAGCAAATTTCCTCTACTCATTCCTGATCTTAGTGCAAAAGATCACTTGAGCCCTGTATTGTTGATGATGATGCCCTTAATCAGGTGGAGGATATTCCATTCAATTCTATTATGATTGAGTGTTGAATTTTGTCACATGTTTTCTTCATCTGTTGAAATGATATTTTTTCTCACTTACTTTGGAATGTTAAGTCAGCCAGCCTTGCAGTCATGGGATAAATACCACTTTGTTGTCATATATACCATTTTTATATATTGTTAGGTACAACTTGCTATAATTTTGTCAAGGATTTTTGCATCTGTGTTTGTGAGGAATATTGATTTGTGTTTTCTTTTCTCGTGATGTCTTTGCTGGTTTTGGTATCAGAATGATATTGGCCTCATATGATGAGTTTTGAAGTGTTCCCTCTTCCTGTGTTTTCTAGAAAAAGGCATGTTTTGTCTTTAAGTATTTGGTAGAATTCACCAGTCTATTCTAGAGTCTGGTAGAAATGACCGTCTTTACCGTGACTTTTCTTTGTGGGAAGGTTTTAATTATGGATTAAATTTCTTTGATATGAGGCTATTTAAATTTTCTAATTCTTCTTGGATTAGTTTTGGTATTTTGTTTCTTTCAGTTAATTTTTACATTTAATCCAGGTTGCAAATTTATCAGCATGGAATTGTTAATAAAATTCTTTTATTATTGTTTTCATTTCTGTAGGATCTATAATGGTGTCTTTTCTTTCATTCCTACTATTGTTAATTTGTATCTTCTCTTTTGTTTCATTAGTCTGCCTAGATACTTATCAATTTTGTTCATCTTTCTGTTCAATCAGTTATTAGGTTTATTGATTTTCAGTATTGTACATTTTCTCTTTCATCAATTTCTGCTCTTTATTATTTCCTTCTTTCTAAGTATTTTTCATTTAATTTGCTGTCTTTTTCATTTCCTAAAATGGGAGGTTAGGCCATTGATTTTATTTAAAAATTTCTTCTGTATTTCTTTTTGGCTGTGCTGGGTGTGTGTTGCTTTGCCTGGGCTCGGGCTTTTCTCTAGTCGGGGCAAGTGGGGGCTGCTCTCTAGTTGTGGTGCGCGGGCTTCATTGTGGTGGTTTCTCTTGTGGAGCACAGGCTCTAGGCACGTGGGCTTCAGTAGTTGTAGCACACAGGCTCAGTAGTTGAGGTGTGTGAGCTTTAAGGTGTGCAGACTTTTGTAGTTGTGGCAGGAGGGCTCTAGAGCATGGGCTCAGTAGTTGTGGTACACGGGCTTAGTTGCTCAGTAATATGTGGAGTCTTCCCAGACCAGGGATGGAACCTGTGTCCCCTGCACTGAAGGTGCAGTGTCCCACTGCACTCCAGGGAAGACCTAGGCTATTGATCATAAATCTTTCTTCTTTTTTAATATAATCATTTAAACCTAAATTGTTCTCTCCAATCACTGCTTTTGCTGTATCCCACAAATTTTGACATGTTTTCATTATAATGCTAGTGTTAAGAATGTTTTCTAATCCTCCTTATGGTTACTTCTTTGATCCATGAGTTATTTAATGAAGTTTGTACTTAAGTTCCTAATATTTGGGTTTTTTTAAGTTATCTTATTATTGATATCTAATCTATTCCCATTGTTATTAAAGGACATACTTGGAATGATATTATTGCTTTTTAGTTTACTGAGGCTTGTTTCATGGCCAGCATATGATTTATCTTGGTGAACCTACTGTGAGCAATTGAAAAGAATGAGTATTTTGCAGTAGTGAGGTATAGCTCTATGGGTATCAACTAGGTCAAGGTAGTTGATGTGAAGTGAGGTGAAGTCGCTCAGTCATGTCCGACTCTTTGTGACCCCATGGACTGTAGGCTACCAGGCTCCTCCCTCCATGGGATTCTCCAGGCGAGAATACTGGAGTGGGTTGCCTTTGATAGTGTTGTTCATATCTTCTTTCTCTTTGCTGACTTATTTAGGTCTAGTTATTCCATCAATTGTTGGAATAAAGTTAAAATCTCCAATTAAGATTTTGGAATTGGAGATTTTCCTCTTTAGTATTGTCAAATTTTGCTTCATGTGTTTTGAAGCTCTGTTATTAATATAAATACTTTTATTAATATTATGTCTTCTTGAGGAATTGATCCTTTTATTATTATGCAAGGTTTTTCTTTATTTCTGGTATACTAATTTTGGTCCTAAAATCTATTTTGTTTGATATTAATATAGCCACTCTATAAAAATCTATTTTGTTTGATATTAATAGAGCTGTCTTCTGCTTACTTTTTGCTTTATGTATATTTTTCTCTTTATAAATTGTCAATCTTTCTGGGCTTTTACACTCAAACTTCATCTCTTTTGAATAGCATATAATTGTGTCTTGCTTTTTAAGTCAGTTTTGGTAGTCTTTGTCTCTTAAGTGGATCTTTGTCCAATAGCATTTAATGTGATCATCAATGCTATTGATTTTGCCTTTACCTACCATTTTATTTCTGTCTTCTGTTTTTGTCTTTGTTACTCTTTTCCTGCTATTTATTGGTTTATTTGAAATCTTTTTGAGTTGATTTTTTTTTTCTTGTAAGTTTGCCATTGTTTTCAGTGGTTGTTGATGATGTTGTTTGGCTAGTAATTTTCTTGTTTAGAATAAAACTGCTGCTACTGCTAAGTTGCTTCAGTCGTGTCCGATTCTGTGAGACCCCATAGATGGCAGCCCACCAGGCTCCCCCATCCCTGGGATTCTCCAGGCAAGAACACTGGAGTGGGTTGCCATTTCCTTCTCCAATGCATGGAAGTGAAAAGTGAAAGTGAAGTCGCTCAGTCGTGTCCGACTCTTAGCGACCCCATGGACTGCAGCCCACCAGGCTCCTCCGTCCAACTACATACTTGATTTCTTGAACTGAAGCTTCAGCTTCAATACAGATATTGTCTTTAGTTGAATTGCTTTGAATTTGCTTCATACATGTTAACCCATGGGTTATTCAGAGATGTTGGAAGGCAGAATTTGTGTATCCCTTTTCTGCCTCTTTTCCTTCTGAGATCCCCTTCTTCCTTGGCTAAAGACTATGACTTTTTTGTGCTTCAGTGGTTTAATTCCACAGGCCAGAGAGACAGCACTCTTGTCCTGCTCACCTGCAATCAGCACTTCATCTCTGCACCCTGAAAATGGAAACTCATTTCACAACTTTCTTCCTCCAGGATCCACCTGCTTCTCATTACTCTCCAGTGCTTTCAGTGGTCACATTTCCCCATTTATTTCTTGCTATTCTGCTGACAGACCTGCTCTTGTTGATCCACTCATTTCCCTTTTCTTTTTGTTTATGCCAAGCTTTATGCCTGGGGTTTTTGTCCCTGCTGCCATGGGAACTCAAAGAGTGGGACTAGACTGAAGCAACCTACTATTTTTGGGGTACATAAGTGAAAGTTGCTCAGTCGTGTCTGACTTTTTGTGACCCCATGGACTGTATGGAATTCTCCAGGCCAGAATACTGGAGTGAGTAGCTGGTTCCTTCTCCAGGGGATCTTCCCAATCCAGGGATCGAACCCAGGTCTCCCACACTGCAGACAGATTCTTTACCAGCTGAGCCACCAAGGAAGCCAATTGGGCTACATAGAATAGGTCCAACTCAACTCTTATTTTAAAAAATTCAGTTCAGTTCAGTTGCTCAGTTGTGTCTGACTCTTTGCAACCTTCCCTGTCTGTCACCAACTTGCAGAGTTTACTCAAACTCATGTCCATTGAGTCGGTGTTGCCATCCAGCCATCTCATCCTCTGTCATCCTCTTCTGCCTTCAGTCTTTCCCAGCATCAGGGTCTTTTCAAATGAGTCAGCTCTTCACATCAGGTGGCCAAAGTATTGGAGTTTCAGCTGCAGCATCAGTCCTTCCAATGAATATTTAGGACTGATTTTCTTTAGGATGGACTAGTTGGATCTCCTTGCAGTCCAAGGGACTCTCAAGAGTCTTCTCCAACACCACAGTTCAAAAGCATCAATTCTTCGGCGCTCAGCTTTCTTCACAGTCCAACTCTCACATCCATACGTGACTACTGGAAAAACCATAGCTTTGACTAGATGGACCTTTGTTGGCAAAGTAATGCTTTTTAATATGCTGTCTAGGTTGGTCACAACTTTTCTTCCAAGGAGTATGCATCTTTTAATTTCATGGCTGCAGTCACCATCTGTAGTGATTTTGAAGCCCCCCAAAATTAAGTCTGTCACTGTTTCCACTGTTTCCCCATCTATTTGCTATGAAGTGATGGGACCAGATGCCATGATCTTCATTTTCTGAATGTTGAGTTTTAAGCCAACTTTTTCACTCTCCTCAAGAGGCTTTTTAGTTCTTCTTCACTTTCTACCGTAAGGGTTGTGTCATCTGCATATCTGAGGTTATTGATGTTTCTCCTGGCAATCTTGATTCCAGCTTGCGCTTCCTCCAGCCCAGCGTTTCTCATGATGTACTCTGCATATAAGTTAAATAAGCAGGGTGACAATATATAGCCTTGATAGACTCATTTTCCTATTTGGAACCAGTCTGTTGTTCCATGTTCACTTCTAACTGTTGCTTCCTGACCTGCATACAGGTTTCTCAAGAGGCAGGTCAGGTGGTCTGGTATTCCCATCTCTTTCAAAATTTTCCACAGTTTATTGTGATCCACACAGTCAAAGGCTTTGGCATAGTCAATGAAGCAGAAATAGATGTTTTTCTGGAACTCTCTTGCTTTTTCGATGATCCAGTGGATGTTGGCAGTTTGATCTCTGGTTCCTCTGCCTTTTCTAAAACCAGCTTGAACATCTGGAATTTTATGGTTCACGTATTGCTGAAGCCTGGCTTGGAGAATTTTGAGCCCAGTGGCACCCCGCTCCAGTACTCTTGCCTGGAAAATCTCATGGATGGAAGAGCCTGGTAGGCTGCAGTCCATGGGGTTGCTAGGAGTTGGACACGACTGAGCGACTTCACTTTCACTTTTCACTTTCATGCACTGGAGAAGGAAATGGCAACCCACTCCAGTGTTCTTGCCTGGAGAATCCCAGGGATGGGGGAGCCTGGTGGGCTGCCGTCTATGGGGTCACACAGAGTTGGACACGACTGAAGTGACTTAGCTTAGCTTAGCTTAGCTTAGCTTAGCTTACTAGCGTGTGAGATGAGTGCAATTGTGCGGTAGTTTGAGCATTCTTCAGCATTGCCTTTCTTTGGGATTGGAATGAAAACTGACCTTTCCCAGTCCTGTGGCCACTGCTGAGTTTTCCAAATTTCCTAGCATATTGAGTGCAGCACTCTCAATAGCATCATCTTTTAGGATTTGAAATAGCTCAACTGGAATTCCATCGCCTCCACTAGCTTTGTTTGTAGTGATGCTTCCTAAGGCTCACTTGACTTCACATTCCAGGATGTCTGGCTCTAGGTTGGTGATCACACCATCGTGATTATCTGCGTTGTGAAGCTCTTTTTTGTATAGTTCTCCTGTGTATTCTTGCCACCTCTTCTTAATATTTTCTGCTTCCGTTAGGTCCATAACATTTCTGTCCTTTATTGTGCCTATCTTGGCATGAAATGTTCCCTTGGTATCTTTAATTTTCTTGAAGAGATCTCTAGTCTTTCCCATTCTGTTGTTTTCCTCTATTTCTTTGCATTGATTGCTGAGAAAGGCTTTTTTTAATCTCTCCTTGCTATTCTTTGGAACTCTGGATTCAAATGGGTATATCTTTTCTTTTCTCCTTTGCCTTTCGTTTTTCTTCTATTCACAGCTATTTGTAAGCCCTCCTCAGACAAACATTTTGCCTTTTTGCATTTCTTTTTCTTGGGGATGGTCTTGATCCCTGCCTCCTGTATAATGTCACGAGCCTCTGTCCACAGTTCTTCAGGCACCCTATCAGATCTAATCCCTTGAATCTCACTTCCACTGTATAATCGTAAGGGATTTGATTTATGTCATACCTAAATGGTCTAGTGGTTTTCCCTTTTTCTTCAATTTAAGTCTGAATTTGGCAATAAGGAGTTCATGATCTGAGCCACAGTCAGCTCCCAGTCTTGATTTTGCTGACTGGATAGAACTCCCATTTTTGGCTGCAAAGAATGTAATCAGTCTGATTTTGGTATTGACGATCTGGTGATGTCCATGTGTAGAGTCTTCTCTTATGTTGTTGGAAGAGAGTGTTTGCTATGACTAGTATGTTCTCTTGGCAAAACTCTTATTAGCCTTTGCCCTGCTTGATTTTGTACTCCAAGGCAAAATTTGCCTGTTACTCCAGGTATTTCTTGACTTCTTATTTTTGCATTCCAGTTCCCTATAATGAAAATGACATCTTTTTTGGGTGTTAATTCTAAAAGGTCTTGTAGGTCTTCATAGAACCGTTCAACATCAGCTTCTTCAGCATTACTGGTCAAGGCATAGACTTGGATTACTCTGATATTGAATGGTTTGCCTTGGAAACAGAGATCATTCCGTCATTTTTTGAGATCGCATCCAAGTACTGTATTTCGGACTCTTTTGTCAACTATGATGGCTACTCCATTTCTTCTAAGGGATTCCTGCCCACAGTAGTAGATATAATGGTCATCTTCGTTAAATTCACCCCTTGCAGTGCATTTTAGTTCACTCATTCCTAAAATATAGGTGTTCACTCTTGCTATTTCCTGTTAGACCACTTCCAATTTGCCTTGATTCATAGACCTAACATTCCAGGTTCCTATGCAATATTGCTGTTTACAGCATCAGACTTTACTTCCATCACCAGTCACATCCACAACTGGGTGTTGTTTTTGCTTTGGCTCCGTCTCTTCATTTTTTCTGGAGTTATTTCTCCACTAATCTCCAGTAGTATATTGGGCACCCACCAACCGGGGGAGTTTGTTAATTTACAATGCTGTGTTTCAAGTGTGTATGTATATATTCATGTATTCTTTTTCATTCTTTTTCCATTTTTCCATTATAGGTTTTTACAAGATATTGAGTATAGTTCCCTGTATACAGTAAATCCTTTTTGTGTATAGTAGTGTGTATACGTTAATCCGAAACGCCTAATTTATCCCCCACTTCCCCCTGCTATCCCTTTTAGTAACCATAAGTTTGTTTTTTATGTCTATGAGTTGATTTCTATTTTATAAATAAGTTCATTTGTGTCTTTTTTTTTTTTAGATTCCACATATAAGTGATATCATATGATACTTGTATTTTCTCTGTCTGACTTAATTTACTTAGTATCATAATCTCTAGGCCCAGCCATGTTGCTGCAGATGACATGACCTCATTCTTTTTTATGGTTGTCAACTCTTACTTTTTCCTGGAAACCGCAATGAGCTTATGTGAATGTATCATTCACTGAGTCCTGCTAACATCACTTAATTGTTTTTATTGTTATATAGACTTGTCACTTGAATGTATCTGTCTTAAATTAGCTTGAAAATTCCTTGAAAGTTTGTTGTTTATCTTGTAGCCCTAACATTGCTGTGCACTTTAAAAAAACATATTAAAAATTTTTTTTTATTTATTCATTTATTGGCTACACAGGTTCTTGTTGCTATGCGAGGCCTTTTTCTATTTGCAGGAAGTCGGGCTAGTCTTTGTTGTGATGCATGGGCTCCTCATTGTGGTGGCTTCTCTTGTTGAGGAGCACAGGCTCTAGATCATGGGCTCAGTAGTTGTGATGCACAGGCTTAGTTGCCCAGAGGCATGTGGAATCTTCCTGTACCAGGGATTGAACCTGTGTCCCCTGCATTGGCAGGCAGATTCCTAACCACCAGACCACTAGGGAAGTGCAACTATGCACTTTTTTTTAAGCCTCAATGTTTAAATCAATGAGAAAATTAGGAGGCACAATTGTGTGTGTGTGTGTTTGAAGACTTCCAAGGATGCAGTTGTCACAGACCATAAACTTGATGTTTAGAAATTCTTTTAATCATTAGCTGAAGACCTCAGTAGTTTTAGTCTACTTTTTAATCTGTTCTAGAAGCAATCTTTCTTTCAAATCTACCACATTAAAACCTTTTGTATGTTTAGTGAGATAGCTTCGTATAATGGAAACAGCACATACAGGCACTCATTGCTTTGCGTGGTAGCACAGTACCTTAGAGATGACTGTGAAGGCTGAAAAATCTTTCAGTGTGATCATTGCAGCAGTTTTGATTGTTCTGTGACCTTTGCAAGTTTTTATCAAAATTTTAAAAACTCTTATTGTAGATTATAAATATATAAGGAAAGGAAAAGACTAAATATTAAAATATTTAAAAACTAGTATTCAGTGCCTGTGATTTAAAACATTAAGGATTTGTTTTATTTTTCTATTAAAAACTTACCCAGAGTTATTTGAACAGTGCTTACTGCCTTCTCATTATGTAATTTATGATACAGCATGAGCAAATGTCAATGACAATATGCCTTGGCAAACTGTCATACTCCTTTGTAATTTTGCATCAGCTTCTACTGTTTCAATCTTTGTGCTTTCAGTTTTGTGAAATATCTTTGAAAATTCCTGTAATTCCAATATTTGCCAGCATCACTTTCTCTGGAACATATTCAGCTTTTTTGTCACAATTAGTTTCTTCATTTATGTCCGTAAGTTCATTGTCCTAAGTTCTTCTGACTGAATCCCTGAAATGGTAGACATGTCAGCATCCCCACAGTCAGCTGTTCTTCTATATCTTTCTTTATATTTGATTTCAGTTTTACCTGCAGTGTTGTTGTTTTTTCTTTCTTTGATGCACTCATATTTGTTGGTCAGTTCTCTTTTGAGACTGTCCATATGGTTTTATCACTGGAAGATAAGGAGGCAGCATAACTGCTGCTTTGCTGTTTGTATATGAGCTGAATAACAGATTTGCAGTGACCAATACAGACTTTTTATTTATTTATTTATTTATATAATTTGGCTATGCTGGATCTTTAATTGCGGCATCCAGAATCTTAGTTGTAGCATGTGGGATCTAGTTCCCTGACCAGGGATTGAACCTGGACCCCCTGCATTGGGAGCCTGGAGTCTTAGCTACTGGACCACCAGGAAAGTCTCTCTGATAGACTTTGAAACAAATCATGTTTGGTCAGTAATGATGATGCATGTCTTTTTATTATGTAGCAATTGTGTACTGAAGAGCTAGCAGTGGAGTTTGTACTTTTATGCATTTACTCACAGTTAATATACCATGGTGATGCCAGTGATGCCATCACTGACTCAGTGGATGTGAGTTTGAGCCAGTTCTGGGAGTTGGTGATCTACAGGGAAGCCTGGTGTGCTGCAGTCCATGGGGTCGCAAAGTCGAACACGACTGAGTGACTGAACTGAATATACCACGGTATGTGAAACTCGAACTGCATTATTAGGGAACTGGTGTTATTTAACTGTGGTAACTGAAATTCATATATATTGAAGCATGTGAAATAGCGGCTGCTGGTTCTTTGGTAAGACCTGAGTTTTTTCTCCTTATATGTTGCTTTTCCTCCATAAGCCCTAGTTTTCCTATTATAAACTGGGTTAACATCACAAACCTTGAAGGGTTGTATTGAAGAGTAAATAAAATAATGTTAGGCATTTAGCACAGAGTTTCTCATATATAGGTAATTTAATACATGATAGTTATAAATGATGATGGTGCTAACTACCATCATCATGCTATAATTGTTCCATATTTGTACACATAAAGTTTTTAGTCAAACTACCCAATTCTTTTTTGAGCATTTTTCTTCCCCTTATAAAAACTTCTGAGTCCTCCCAGTTTCTGCTGATCATTTTTTTAAAAGTATGATGCCACATGGATGAGATGTTCCATTAAGATACATGTGTTACAGAGGGAAGAGGGAGACTTTTTTTCACCACATATATAAGACGTATGCTCTCTTTTGAATAACTTATCAGATCCTGTTGTTCTTTTATATGTGTGCTATATTTTATTTTGACTCAACAAATATCTATTAGGCATTTGCTATATAGGTAAGCATTGTTTTTCTACTGTCTTCTCTGATAAGAGTGTTTAGTTGATTTATCTTAAAAAATTTGCATATGGACATTTTTCATTATTTTGATAGTCTACTATTTCTCCATGATTAAAAAAAAGAGAATAGGGATTTCTCTGGCAGTCCAATGATTAAGACATCACGCTTCACTACAGGGTGCATGGGTTTGATCCTTGGTCAGGAAATTGAGATCCCACGTGGCATGGCCAAAATACCAAAAAGAGAATGTATTGATGATCTAGACTTGTATTTGCTAGCTTTTGCTTTGTAACAAATCACTGTAAAACTTAGTGGGTTAAAATAAGAACCATTTATTTAACTGAAGATTCTGTAAGTCAGCTGGGTGGCTCTTTTGGTCTGGGCCAACCCAACTCATTTCCACTGGACTTGCTCATGTGTTCAAGGTCAACTAGGGATTTGACTGGTGGTTGAATAATCTGAAACTGTCTCATTCACATTTCTTACAGCTAGAATGCTGTTAGCTGGGAAACAGTAGTAACTGGGCCATGTGTCTCTTATCATCCAGCAGATTTTCATGGACTTCTTCACATGGTAGTTGTAGGATTCCAAGAACTGCAAGAAAGTGGAAGCACTGGAACACAAGCAGTTTTGAGTCTCTTTTCACCTTTGCTGTTTTCCCATTGGTCAGAGCAACTCACATGACCAAGCCCAGACCCACTGTAAGAGGGGATTACCTAAAGGCATATTTAGAAAGGGAAGAATTTTTGGCCATCTTTGTGATTTACCTCTGTATTCTTTGCCAGGTCTGTACAATATGGTACATATTTATGTACCCTCATTCCTAAAACGTCATATCCCTTGTAAAAATACTTATTTTTAATTGAAGGATAATTGCTTTACAATGTTGTGTTTGTTTCTGCCATACAACAATGTGAATCAGCCATAAGTATATATAAAACCCCTCCCTCCCACCCCCCACCCCTCTATCCCATCCTTCTAGGTCATCACTGGGCAGCGGGCTGAGCTGCCTGTGTTACACAGCAGTTTCCCACTAGCTATCTATTTTACACATGGTAATGTGTGTGTTTGAATGTCAATTTATCCTACCCCCTCCCCTCGCTGTGTCAACAAGTCTGTTTTCTCCATCTGCATCTCTATTCCTGCCCTGGAAATAGATTCACTAGTACCATTTTTCTAGATTCTATATATATGCATTAATACAAGAAATTTTTTTCTTTCTGACTTACCATATCCGTTCTTAGTTGTATCTACTTTAGTTTGATTTCTTGCCCTTTATCTTTTTGTTTTGAAATTTTCTTGAATCACATCTTTTCAGACAAGTCAGTTGTGAAGTAGTTACTATCATTTTAGTGTGAATTGTGAGTTATAGAAATGGTTATATTCTTGAGGGGTTTGGTAGTTTTCCCATGGTATAACACTATATAAGGAAAAATTTCACAGTAAGAAACATAAATACCTCCTCTTTCTGTAAAGCTTTTTTCATATTTTCATGTATTGATTATACCTGATGCCAAAATCCTATCATCAGGTATAATACTTGATGACAGAGTATTATACCTTATTTTTTAGGTGCTACAACTGATGACAGACTTATAGGTAATAAAAAATGTTGAAAAATATTGTGGCCTTATGTTTTCTTTTGGTTTACCTAAATTATAATAGTAGCAAAACATAATAGCTCTTCAGTTCAGTTCAGTTCAGTCGCTCAGTCGTATCTGACTCTTTGCGACCCTATGAATCACAGCACGCCAGGCCTTTCTGTCCATCACCAACTCCCGGAGTTCACTCAAACTCATGTCCATCAAGTCAGTGATGCCATCCAGCCATCTCATCCTCTGTTGTCCCCTTCTCCTCCTGCCCCCAATCCCTCCCAGCATCAGTATCTTTTCCAATGAGTCAACTCTTTGCATGAGGTGGCCAAAGTACTGGAGTTTCAGCTTTAGCATCAGTCCTTCCAAAGAACACCCAGGACTGATCTCCTTTAGAATGGACTGGTTGGGTCTTATTGGATGCTTATTTGCCAAAGGGTGGTCTGAATACTTTTGTGATATCAGTTTTACCCTCAAAATAATCTTATGAAATAGATATTATTATCCCAACTTTGCAAAAGTGAATGTTTATATTCAGTGAGTGGTTAAATATTTTGTCCAAGACATCCAGCTAGTAACTGAAAGAGTTAGACTTTAACCTAAGTCTGTCTGACCCTAAAGAATTTTTCCTTAATCAGTATACTGTAATACTTGCCTGGATAAAAGAGTTGATTAATTAAGGAATCTTAAGAGTTCAGAATTCTGTCTCAAGTTTTAACACTGATAGGTCCATATAATGTTGAGCTGACTATTCAGTTTCAGTTTCCTATAGTATAAATCAGTCTGAGATTGCATTTTATTTGCCTTTTGCTTGTCATTACAAGTAAAAAAAAAAAAGGATGTTTTAAATGACTTGGAGCTTAATAACAGAAATGCACAAAATGTTTTTAGGTATATTTTTATAGAATAATAGTATGCATTTATTATACACATTTGTGCTTTTTATAATTTCAGCAAGACACACATTTATTGAACATTTCTGTGTGCTAGGCACTGGTCTAAAGCTTGGTGATTCAAAAAGAACAAGGCTGTCACAACTAACATTCTAATGGGGCGATGCAGAAAATAAAGTGATAAATACATATAGCAATGTTTGAAAGTGATAAATGCTTGGAAGACAACTTAAAACAGACTACACTAAAAGGGCTTCCCTGATAGCTCAGCTGATAAAGAATCCACCTACAATGCAGGGGACTTGGGTTCGATTCCTGGGTTGGGAAGATCCCCTGGAGAAGGGAAAGGCTACCCACTCCAGAATTCTGGCCTGGAGAATTCCATGGACTGTATAGTCCATGGGGTCAGAAGGAGTCAGACATGACTGAACAACTTTAACTTCACACTAAAAGGCAAGAGTACTGAGAAAGTGAATGACAGAATTATAGGAGAGTTTTGGGCAGGAGATGAGATTCAATGAGACCTGGAAGAACCAAATTTGAAGATTTGGGCTAAGTGCATTCTAGGCAGCATAAACAGCTAGTTTGAATTTGGTTAATGGGAGAAAATAGCTGAAACGTCAGTGGAGCACAGTGAATGAATGAATGAGGTGGAGACTGTAGGAGATGAGGTTGTTGGGGTG
This sequence comes from Bos taurus, assembly GCF_002263795.3. Taxonomy (NCBI): domain Eukaryota; kingdom Metazoa; phylum Chordata; class Mammalia; order Artiodactyla; family Bovidae; genus Bos; species Bos taurus. The sequence continues at coordinate 67,937,258 of NC_037344.1, read as the reverse complement.
GCTAGGAGCCAGGTAATGTACAGCCTTGGCTTTTTAAACCATTGTAGGGCTTTAAGGTTTATTCAAAGATTGATAGGATGTGATTGAGAGATTTTAACTAGAGTGATAACAATTTATGGTCAGTCTAGTTAAAGGTTATGAGTATGTTTAATTTCTACATATCTGTGACTTTCCAAAATTTCTCCTGTTACTGATTTCAAATTTCATTCCATTGTGATACTTGGTATCATATCAATCATTTAAAATTTATTGAGGCTTGCTTTATAGCTTAGCATATCATCTTTCTCAAGAATGTTCCTCCTGCACTTGAGAACAATCTATATTCTGCTGTTGTTGAGAAGGGTGTTTTTTAGATATTCATTAGGCCTAATTAGTTTATAGTATTGTTCAAGTCTTCTGTGGTCCTGTTCATTATTGGCAGTTTTGATGTCCCTAACTATCACTGTTGAATTTTCTTTTTCTCCCTTCACTTCTATTAGTTTGTTTCATGTATTTTGGGGGCTCTGTTGTTTCGTGTTAATATTTTTATGATTTTATGTCTTTCTGAAAGATTGATCATTTTGTCATAAAATATCTTTGGTCTGTAGTAACAATTTTTGCTGTCAAATCTATTTTGTCTGATATTAATATAGCACCATTTCTATTTTGGTTGCTGCTTACATGATGTATCTCTTTCCCCATACTTTTCCTTTCAACTTGTTGCTTTGAAACTAACATGAGTGTCTTGTAGATAGTCTATGACTATATCATGGTTTTGTTTTTTAGTAACCATCTATTCTGCCAATCCCTCTCCTTTGATTGTAGTGTCTAATTCATTTATATTTAATGTAACTGCTGAAAAGGTAGGGTTTATACCTGTTTTTTATATGTTTTCTGTATGACTTTTTAAATGTCTTATTTTTTTGTGTGTCTTTTTTTCTGTTCTTCTCTTTCTGCATGACTTCCTTTTTTATGTTAAATATTTTCTTAGGTACCATTTATATTTCCTTGTTTTTTTTTTCTATATATATTTTTATATTTTATATTTATATATTTTTACTATATATATTTTCAGTTATATATATATATATTATATATATATAATATACTATATATATTTTCCCGGTGGTTGCCCTAGGAGTTATAATTAACATCTTTATTTAAAACAATATAGTTTGAATTTATATAAATTTTAATTTCAAAAGTATATGAAACTTTGCTATGATATAGCTTCATTCCTTTCTCCTTCCTTTATGCTATTTGTTGTCCTACAAATGACATCTTTATATATTATAATATATATAAAGCATAATCAGCAAAATCTTATAATTGTTACTTTATGCCATTGTCTTTTAAATGAAACAATTTCTACTTCTTAAGTGGTATTCTGTTTTTGGTGAGACATTGTGCTCAGGCTTTCCTTTAATTTTTTTTTTTCTTTAATTCCTTTGACATGGTTTTCTTTAGTACTTTGAATATGTTTATCAGTTGAGTTCAGTCGCTCAGTAGTGTCCGACTTTTTGCGACCCCATGAATCGCAGCATGCCAGGCCTCCCTGTCGATTACCAACTCCTGGAGTTCACTCAAGACTCACATCCATCGGGTCAGTAATGCCATCCAGCCATCTCATCCTCTGTCGTCCCCTTCTCCTCCTGCCCCCAATCCCTCCCAGCATCAGAGTCTTTTCCAGTGAGTCAACTCTTCGCATCAGGTGGCCAAAGTACTGGAGTTTCAGCTTCAGCATCATTCCTTCCAAAGAAATCGCAGGACTGATATCCTTCAGAATGGACTGGTTGGATCTCCTTGCAGTCCAAGGGACCCTCAAGAGTCTTCTCCAACACCACAGTTCAAAACCATCAATTCTTCGGCGCTCAGCTTTCTTCACAGTCCAACTCTCACATCCATACATGACTACTGGAAAAACCATAGCTTTGACTAGACGGACCTTTGTTGACAAAGTAATGTCTCTGCTTTTGAATATGTTATCTAGGTTGGTCATAACTTTCCTTCCAAGGAGTAAGCGTCTTTTAATTTCATGGCTGCAGTCACCATCTGCAGTGATTTTGGAGCCCAGAAAAATAAAGTCTGACACTGTTTCCACTGTTTCCCCATCTATTTGCCATGAAGTGATGGGACCATGATCTTAGTTTTCTGAATGTTGAGCTTTAAGCCAACTTTTTCACTCTCCTCTTTCACTTTCATCAAGAGGCTCTTTAGTTCTTCTTCACTTTCTGCCATAAGGGTGGTGTCATCTGCATATCTGAGGGTATTGATATTTCTTCTGGAAATCTTGATTCTAGCTTGTGCTTCTTCCAGCCCAGCGTTTCTCATGATGTACTCTGCATATAAGTTAAATAAACAGAGTGACAATATACAACCTTAACATACTCCTTTTCCTATTTGGAACCAGTCTGTTGTTCCATGTCCAGTTCAAACTGTTGCTTCCTGACCTGCATATAGGTTTCTCAAGAGGCAGGTCAGGTGGTCTGGTATTCCCATCTCTTTCAGAATTTTCCACAGTTTATTGTGATCCACACAGTCAAAGGCTTTGGCATAGTCAATAAAGCAGAAATAGATGTTTTTCTGGAACTCTCTTGCTTTTTCCGTGATCCAGCGGATGTTGGCAATTTGGTCTCTGCTTCCTCTGCCTTTTCTAAAACCAGCTTGAACATCTGGAAGTTCATGGTTCATGTACTGCTGAAGCCTGGCTTGGAGAATTTTGAGCATTACTTTACTAGCGTGTGAGATGTTTATCAGATCAGATCAGTCGCTCAGTCGTGTCCAACTCTTTGAGACCCCATGAATCGCAGCACGCCAGGCCTCCCTGTCCATCACCAACTCCTGGAGTTCACTCAGACTCCGGTCCATTGAGTCAGTGATGCCATCCAGTCATCTCATTCTCTGTCGCCCCCTTCTCCTCCTGCCCCTAATCCCTCCCAGCATCAGAGTCTTTTCCAATGAGTCAACTCTTTGCATGAGGTGGCCAAAGTACTGGAGTTTCAGCTTTAGCATCAGTCCTTCCAAAGAAATCCCAGGGCTGATCTCCTTCAGAATGGACTGGTTGGATCTCCTTGCAGTCCAAGGGACTCTCAAGAGTCTTCTCCAACACCACAGTTCAAAAGCATCAGTTCTTTGGCGCTCAGCCTTCTTCACAGTCCAACTCTCACATCCATACATGACCACAGGAAAAACCATAGCCTTGACTAGACGAACCTTTGTTGGCAAAGTAATGTCTCTGCTTTTGAATATGCTATCTAGGTTGGTCATAACTTTCCTTCCAAGGTAGTGCTGGCTTAAAGGTTTTGTCTCCTGAGTCCAATATCTGAGTTTCCTCAGGGACAGATTCTATTTTTTCTTTTTTTGGCAGTGTATGCGCCATACCTACCTGTTTCTTTATGTATCTCATAATTTTTTGTTGAAAAATGTACTTTTTAAGTAGTAATATATTGTAGCAAGGGGCTTCCTAGGTGGCGCTAGTGGTAAAGAATCCGCCGGCCAATGCAGAAAACAATCCCTAGGTCAGGGAGATCCCCCTGAGGAGGAAATGGAAACCCATTCCATTATGCTTGCCTGGAGAATTCCATGGACAGAAGAGCCTGGTGGGCTATATTCCATAGGGTCTCAAAGAGTCCGGCGCAGCTGAAGTGACCTAGCACACATACATATTGTAGCAACTGTGAAAACCATAGTATTCCTTGTCCATGGCCTGGGCTTATTGATTGTTGTTGTTGCCTTTTTTGAGTTAGTGACTTTCCTGAACTAATTTTTTAAAGTCATGTGTAGCCGCTGAAAGTTTCTGCCTGGCTAGCTGTTGATTGAATAGAAATTCCTTAAATGTCTTGAACCAATAATTCTCCCAGCCTATGAAGAGTTCTCTCTGTGTGTGGGGCATACTTTGAACATTCTGGCAACTTGCAACACTGTCTTAGCCTTCACTTCCTGCCTGTGTAAAACCTCAAGTTCAGCCAGAGGTAAGAGATTAGAATCATTCTCAGGTCTTTCTTGGGTATTCACATTCCTAGATTTCTAAGAATATTTTGGAGCTTTTCAGAGCCTCCTATGAACATTAATTTTCCGGATTTTTCTTTATCTTGTTTACGCATTTGTATTACTTCTTCAGGCAGCTGTTAAGCTATTGTCACTGATTTTGTTTGACACATGCGCTGAGGGGAGGGCTGTTTGTACTGAATTATCTCTGAGTCAGGTCAAATAAGGTCTTAAGACTGTAGGTTTCTTAAGAAGCTGCCAAACAAGTCAGATAGTGGTAGGGATAGGGTGCTTGGAAAACTCCAAACCATTGGAGTTTACCCCCACCATTGGTTCCTAAGCTTCTGGTTTTCACAAGTATTGTGTTTGAGAGACTGCTTGGTTTTCACATCTACCATATAGTTGGGAGAAGAGGATAAAAATAGTGTAGGGTAAAACCTCACAAACCTGTTGTTCTTTGAGATTCAGCTGTTTTTCTTGAAGAAACACTTCTTGGGCTGCTGCACGTTGTTGGTTAATATCCAGAGTTCAAAGAAGTTGATTTTGAAAAGTTTTGCTAATGTTCTTGCTGCTTTTATGGAAAAGCAGAATTTTGGAAGTCTTATGATGCCATTTTGGAAGAGCTTCTTCATAATTTTCTTTATGGAAAAATGTAAAAGACCATTGTGAGAGAAATGGAAAGTAGGAGAGTGAAAGCAGAAGCAGGCAGACCGATGACGATGCTAATTTGGACTAGAGTACTGGTGTTGAATGGAAAGAAACTGAGGGGCATGGAATAAGCTTTGTAAAGACTCACTGATTGTCATAATTCTAAAGCTCTCCTTGATCCTTATAACAACCACCTGTCATAGGTGGTAAAGTTAAGTTCAGAAAGATTTAAGTAGTTTGCCTACTTTCAGAGTCAGAAAAAAAATCAGAATTAGAAACGCTATTTACCTGACTCCAGTTTTTTCCACATCTGTGCATTCTGTCTCATGATATTAAAATCAAAGTTATGGGTCAAATATTAAGTTCAGAATAAATATTTACAATAAAATAGACTGTCTTCCTTACTTAATTTCTTTGCATAATTTCATTCCTGCTTTTAAGGAAGTTCTGCTGCTGCTAAGTCGCTTCACTCTGTGCGACCCCAGAGACGGCAGCCCACCAGGCTCCCCCGTCCCTGGGATTCTCCAGGCAAGAACACTGGAGTGGGTTGCCATTTCCTTCTCCAATGCATGAAAGTGAAAAGTGAAAGTGAAGTCGCTCAGTCGTGTCCGACTCTTAGCGACCCCATGGACTGCAGCCCACCAGGCTTCTCCGTCCATGGGATTTTCCAGGCAAGAGTACTGGAGTGGGGTGCCATTGCCTTCTCCGAGACTTTAGTTATTTGAAGTTTTTGGTGGACAGCTGGAATGATAATCAGGAAAGAGGAAGAATGTGACACTTGCCTTAAAGTTAAGTGGTCTCTATATTTACTGTAAGTGAAATCCAACACAGTCAACTATTTCTTCTTTTAATGTTATTGACTACCAGAACAAATGTTGTTACCAACTTATCATGGTTTCTTGTTATTAATATACACTATTATTTCATATGTATTTTTTTTCCCCTCTGTGCTCAAGATGTTTATTAGGGAGTAGCCCAGGAGCAACCTTATACTCCTGGAAGGGAAGAGTTCGAAGAGGCAGGATGGCAGAGAGAAGACAAGCTGTGCTGAAGGCCTAAACTCATATGTCTTTAAAATATGATTTTATGACAGACTTATTATTTGTATGCCATTGAAGCTGTATTTCAGGTATTATAGGTTAATCTGTAAGTTGTATGTTCATATATACATATTCTTCTTATTACAAAAGTAACTCAAAATTATTTTTGGAAAAATCTCAGACAGTAAAGATTATATTCCTCTCATTCCATTCCTTATCCTCCATTCCAGTTCTAGAGTTAACTGTTTTTATTCAATCTCAATATTTTGAGATATTTTATGATATATGTACAACTATACACACATACATGAATCCAGTTTAGTATTTTTGACTTTTTATTTAAGAAGAAGATAAAAATCTAGTAAGAGATGAGGTAGAGAGCTTGAGGGTGTTTGTGTTTTCTTGGGTACATGTGAAAAGGCACAAAGTAGTCTTTGTTTCTTTGTTTTAGAAAAGACTAGAGATGACAGACAAAAGTATATTTTCTAGTTGCTACCAGTTAATTGGTAGCTTTTTATAGTTGTTGCTGAAGTGAGTTTTAAGCTCACTGGTCATTTACTTATTTATACATTAAGTTTTTATTTTACTCTTGTTGATTTGAGATGAAAATTGCAGTTTTTTACTGAGAGGAATTTTTCTCATAAATGTGAGCCTGAGGTAATGCAGAGTACACAGCATCTCCTTGGAAACCAGACTTTCGCGGGATAGATCCAAGTACTTTTAAGATGGGTACTTTATCCTTAGGAAATGATTCAGGAAGTCTGGCAAGAAGGGAAGTCTTGCTGTAAAGGAAATTCAGGAAATGGGAACTTAGTTATTAAAGTCTCAGGTTTGTTTATCATAATTCATTTCAAGATTGTTCTAATGACCAAGCTATAAACATATGGTAAGTAACAATTTCACTTGCAGCTCCTAGATGGTACGAATTTATCAGTAAGGAAAAGGAATGCATTGTTTTAAGTGAATTGAAAATTTTACTCTCATTTATATTTGACAGTTGATTGAACTGTAGATGTATGCTTTTTGGGAGATAGTATTCAAAATGTATTAGGACACTCCACTTTTCTGTTTCTCTTGTTTTGTAATAAAGGGTTGGTAGCATTTTTTATGTTAATGAAAAGAGAAAAACTATCCTAGTCATTTCCACAATCATTTCAGAAAAATATTTTTCGATAGTCTCAAAGAAACATTTCCGATTAAAAGTTATGAAAGCAACTCAAACAATGGCAAGGAAGTGTTTTTCGAAAACTTTTTTTAAATGATAAGATTGTTAGATGACCAATATGTGTTAAAAAAAAAAAAAATCTTTTTTTTGAAATTGAGGTATTACTACCAAAATTGGAAAATTCTTCTTATATTTGTGTTACTTTTTAGCAACACTGGAAGTCACTGAATAAAGCTAGTCATTGATTAAATTTAGTGATTTCCCCCCTCCCTCCCCCCTTACAAGAGGTTATACTGTTTTAGTTTTGAAGAGTGCTACTAAAAGCATTATTTATTATATTTTAAAAGATAAAAAATATTTTACCTTCAGATGGCTTTCTAGAATGTTGACACTATTACCTTCATTTGAATTCTTTGGAACGAGTATGTTCTCATTAATTTGAGGGAAATGTTTTTTCATGTTAATTGAAATTCAGTGAGGCTTTTAAGAATTGAAATTAGAATTGCTTCATGTGTTTATTAACATAGATATTTTTTGAGGTATAATATACTCTTTTGTCAAATAATCTCATTTACTTTCTTTTGTTTTTATTTTGAAAGAATTTCATGTGTTTACTAATTTAGATATTTCTCTTAAAATATACTATATCAAAGCATTTATAAATTTTATTTTCTTAGTTTTATATTTTTAATTTTGAAATAATGGGAAACATGCAGAGAAGTTGTGGTATTAGTTCAAAGAACTCCTGTATATCCCTCATCTGGATCCCCCAGTTGCTAACAATTTACCATATTTGCTTTATAATTCTCTTTTCCTATAACTGTTACTGTTATTTTCTGAACCATTTGAGAATGAATTGTGGACACGGTGTCCCATTACCCCTAAACACTTCAACAAGTACTGAATATAACCACAGTACAACCCTTAAAATTAAGACATTAACGTTGATACAATACTGCTATCCATTCCGCAGACCGTATTCAAATTTCACTGATGCTCTGGTAGTATTTTTTATAAATACCTTTCCCTCTCTGGTCCAGAGTTAAGTACCTAGAAAGAAGTATATTAGCAATCTGGATCAGATAGATAGACTGTAGTATCAAGGTCTGTACCACGTGCTTACATTACAAGTAACTTATTTAATTTACTGGATTATGGGTTCTTAATTGTTATTCCCTTGGTTTGTTTCCTGACTTTTGATGACTAAAAGAATACATTTTTTATCCTTTGTTCTGGATCGTCAGGCTTTGCTCATACTGCCTAGCCTGGTTTGGACTTTTTGCCTGACTCGATCCTAGCAGTCAGTGTCACCTGTCTTTTTTGTTCATTCACATAATAATGGAGGTTCCCTCATAGCTCAGTTGGTGAAGAATCTGCCTGCAATACAGGAAAGCCCGGTTTGATTCCTGGGTCGGGAAGATCCTCTGGAGAAGGGATAGGCTACCCACTCCAGTATTCTTGGGCTTCGCTTGTGGCTCAGCTGTTAAAGAATCCATTTGCAATGCGGGAGACCTGAGTTCGATTCCTGAGTTGGGAAGATCCCCTGAGAAGGGAAAGGCTACCCACTCCAGTATTCTGGCCTGGAGAATAACATGGACTGTATAGTCCATGGGGTTGCAAAGAGTCGGACACGACTGAGCGACCTTCACTTTCACATAATAATATGTATGGGATAGATAGATAATTTTCAAGTCTCTTCTGTGTAGGAAGTAGGCAACATGTGAAACTACTGGCATTAAGGGTAATTTCATGTGTCACAGCCTGTATTAGGACAATATAAAGCTGAATAGAGTTGCATGCCTAGAACTGTGTGTGTGTGTAGAATATGATCTGCTGTGAATCTTAGGGTAGGCAGAACATGCTCTGCAGTTATTTTGGATTATGTACCTTCATGTAGGCTCTGTATTCTTAGTCTGATTTATTCACATAGAGAAACTTCTCATATGGTAGCTTATTTAGTGAGCGAGTGAACTAAAGAAATCATATTCTATTACTTAGAATCGATTCACAGCCAGTTTTGGAATAGAATGTTATAGAAAGAATATTAACTACCTGGGAATTAAATAGCTGATACTAGTCTGGTACAGATTTGCATCAGTTTCTGAAAGTTGGAGGTTTATTTCCTATAGCTAAGTTTATTATGATTCTAGTTATTAAATGGAGAAGCTTTTAAGTTAGTTGAAAGCAGGCATTATAAGAGTTGGCTAGCCTCTAAATGGTAGGTTTTCAAAGGAGAAAGTTAGATTTTAAAGTGGCATAAACTTCTGATTAAAAGTCATGCTTTCACCTAAATGTAAAGCCAGACACTGTAAAACTGTCAGAGGAAAACTTAGGCGGAATTCTCTTTGACAAATTGCAGTGACATCTTTTTTGACTCATCTCCTAAAATAATGAAAGTAAAACCAAAAATGAACAAATGGGACCTAATTACAATCTTTTGCACAACAAAGGAAACCATAAAAAGACAACCTTCAGAATGGGAGAAAATACTTGCAAATGAAGAAAGTGACAAGGGATTAATTTCCAAAATATACAGTGCAGCTCAATATTTAAAAAAACTAAATCAAAAAATGGATGGAAGACCTAAATAGACATTTCTCCAAAGAAGATGTACAGATGGCCAACACACACAGGAAAAGGTGCTCAACATCACTAATTATTAGAGAAATGCAAATCAAAACTACAATAAGATATCACCTCATACTGATCAGAATGGCTATCATCAAAAAATCTACAGACAATAAATGCTGGAGAGGGTGTGAAGAAAAGGGAAGCCCCTTACACTGTCAGTGGGACTGTAAATTGGTACAGCCGCTGTGGAGAACAGCGTGGGGGTTGCTTAAACTAAAAAATACAAGAACATATGACCCAGCAGTCCCACTCCTGGGCGTATAACTGGAGAAAAGCAAAATCCCAAAAGATGCATGCACTCCAGTGTTCATTGCAGCACTATTTAAAATAACCAGGATGTGGAAGCAACCCAAATGTCTGTCAACAGAAGAATGGATAAAGAAGTTGGGGCATATACATATACAATAGCATATTACTCAGCCATGAAAAGGAACAAAATTGTGCTGTTTGTAGAGATATGGTTGTATCTAAAGACCGTTATACACAATGAAGTAAGTCAGAAAAAAGCAGATATTGTATATTAATGCATATATGTGAAATCTAGAAGAATGGTTTAGATGTTCTTATTTGCAAAGCAGAAATAAAGGCACAGATGTAGAGAACAAATGTATGGGTACCACAGGGGAACGGGAGAGGTGAGATGAATTGGGAGATTGGCATATATACATCGTGTGTATGTGTGTATTAGTTGCTCAGTCATATCCGACTCAGCAATCCCATGGACTGTAGCCAGGCTCCTCTGTCCCTGGAATTCTCCAGGCAAGAATACTGGAGTAGGTAGTTATTCTCTTCTAAAGGGGATCTTCCTGTACCAGGGATCAAACCTGGGTCTCCTGTATTGCAGGCGGATGGATTCTTTACTGTCTGAGTCACCAGGGAAGCCACCACTACTGTGTATAAAAACTAACTAATAAGAAGTTAATATATAGGGAACTCTTCTCAGTGCTCTGTGGTGACCTAAATGGGAAGGAAATCCAAAAAAGAGGGGATATATAGGTATATGTATGGCTGCTTCATTTTACTGGACAGTAGAGGCTGACAGCAGTGTAAAGCAGCTATCCCTTGAAAAAAAGTCATACTTTCTCATAGTGATAAGATATTAAATGTAAGTTTAAAGTCTATTTGGATAGGAGTTTGTGTTATCAAGAGAAGCGGTGATTTGATTTCTCAAAAGTATATTGAGAAAGGGGGATATTTTCATTGCAATTGGCCTCAACTACATGCATGAAGAGTCCTTTGTAAATCCATGTGACTATGCTTTCTTTAAGAGCTGCAGATGGCTGAGCAGAATGCAACTTGCTTTGGTTTTATGAATTTACCAGACTTGTGCGCCCTCTTGTGTTTATAGTTAAGACTGTTCTGCCTTTCACTAGTTTGATGGAATGAGTTGGTATATGTGCAGTGTTTTGAAGAGATTAAAAGTTTTCAAGTATAATGATAACTATCCAATACATATTATCTAATCTCATTATTAGAAGAGGAAAGAATGTTAAGTGTTTCCCTGGTTCTGTCCCCAGCATTTACTTTCAGATCAGTTCAGTCACTCAGTTGTGTCTGACTCTTTGCAACCCCATGAATTGCAGCACGCCAGGCCTCCCTGTCCATTACCAACTCCCAGAGTTCACTCAAACTTATGTCCATTGAGTCGGTGATGCCATCCAGCCATCTCATCCTCTGTCATCCCCTTCTCGTCCTGTCCCCAATCCCTCCCAGCATCAGAGTCTTTTCCAGTGAGTCAACTCTTCGCATCAGATGGCCAAAGTACTGGAGTTTCAGCTTTAGCATCGGTCCTTCCAAAGAAATCCCAGGACTAATCTCCTTTAGAATGCACTGGCTGGATGTCCTTGCAGTCCAAGGGACTCTCAAGAGTCTTCTCCAACACCAGAGTTCAAAAGCATCAATTCTTTGGCGCTCAGCTTTCTTCACAGTCCAACTCTCACATCCATACATGACCACTGGAAAAACCATAGCCTTGACTAGACGGACCTTTGTTGGCAAAGTAATGTCTCTGCTTTTGAATATGCTATCTAGGTTGGTCATAACTTTTCTTCCAAGGAGTAAGCGTCTTTTAATTTCATGGCTGCAATCACCATCTACAGTGATTTTGGAGCCCAAAAAAATAAAGTCTGATACTGTTTCCACTGTTTCCCTATATATTTCCCATGAAGTGATGGGACCAGATGCCATGATCTTCGTTTTCTGAATGTTGAGTTTTAAGCCATCTTTTTCACTCTTCTTTCTCACTTTCATCAAGAGGCTCTTTAGTTCTTCTTCACTTTCTGCCATAAGGGTGGTGTCATCTGCATATCTGAGGGTATTGATATTTCTCCTGGCAATCTTGATTCCAGCTTGTGCTTCTTCCAGCCCAGCATTTCTCATGATATACTCTGCATATAAGTTAAATAAACAGAGTGACAATATACAGCCTTGGTGTACTCCTTTTCCTATTTGGAACCAGTCTGTTGTTCCATGTCCACTTCTAACTGTTGCTTCCTGACCTGCATACAGGTTTCTCAAGAGGCAGGTCAGGTGGTCTGGTATTCCCATCTCTTTAAGAATTTTCCACAGTTTATTGTGATCCACACAGTTAAAGGCTTTGGCATAGTCAATAAAGCAGAAATAGATGTTTTTCTGGAACTCTCTTGCTTTTCCGATGATCCAGCAGATGTTGGCAATTTGGTTCCTCTGCCTTTTCTAAAACCAGCTTGAACATCTAGAAGTTCATGGTTCACGTATTGCTGAAGCCTGGCTCAGAGAATTTTGAGCATTACTTGACTAGTGTGTGAGATGAGTGTAATTGTGTGGTAGTTTGAGCATTCTTTGGCATTGCCTTTCTTTGGGATTGTAATGAAAACTGACCTTTTCCAGTCCTGTGCCCACTGCTGAGTTTTCCAAATTTGCTGGCATATTGAGTGCAGCACTTTCACAGCATCATCTTTCAGGATTTGAAATAGCTCAACTGGAATTCTGTCACCTCCACTAGCTTTGTTCGTAGTGATGCTTTCTAAGGCCCACTTGACTTCACATTCCAGGATGTCTGGCTCTAGGTGAGTGATCACGTCATCATGATTATCTTGGTTGTGAAGATCTTTTTTGTACAGTTCTTCTGTGTATTCTTGCCACCTCTTCTTAATATCTTCTGCTTCTGTTAGGTCCATACTATTTCTGTCCTTTATCAAGCCCATCTTTGCATGAAATGTTCCCTTGGTATCTCTAATTTTCTTGAAGAGATCTCTAGTCTTTCCCATTCTGTTGTTTTCCTCTATTTCTTTGCATTGATCACTGAGGAAGGCTTTCTTATCTCTCCTTGCTGTTCTTTGGCAATCTGCATTCAGATCTTTATATCTTTCCTTTTCTTCTTTGCTTTTCGCTTCTCTTCTTTTCACAGCTATTTGTAAGGCCTCCCCAGACAAAGAGTGCTCAAACTACCACACAATTGCACTCACCTCACATGCTAGTAAAGTAATGCTCAAAATTCTCCAAGCCAGGTTTCAGCAATACATGAACCGTGAATTTCCAGATGTTCAAGCTGGTTTTAGAAAAGACAGAGGAACCAGAGATCAAATTGCCAACATCTGCTGGATCATTGAAAAAGCAAGAGAGTTCCAGAAAAACATGTATTTCTGCTTTATTGACTATGCCGAAGCCTTTAACTGTGTGCATCACAATAAACTGTGGAAAATTCTTCAAGAGATGGGAATACCGGACCACCTGACCTGCCTCTTGAGAAACCTGTATGCAGGTCAAGAAGCAACAGGTAGAAGTGGACATGGAACAACAGACCGGTTCCAAATAGGAAAAGGAGTATGTTAAGGTTGTATATTGTCATCCTGCTTATTTAACTTACATCATGAGAAATGCTGGGCTGGAAGAAGCACAAGCTGGAATCAAGATTGCCGGGAGAACTATCAATACCCTCAGATATGCAGATGACACCACCCTTATGGCAGAAAGTGAAGAAGAACTAAAGAGCCTCTTGATGAAAGTGAAAGAGGAGAGTGAAAAAGTTGGCTCAAAACCCAACATTTAGAAAATGAAGATCATGGCATCTGGTCCCATCACTTAATGAGAAATAGATGAGGAAACAGAGGAAACAGTGGCAGACTTTGTTTTTGGGCTCCAAAATCACTGTAGATGGTGACTGCAGCCATGAAATTAAAAGACACTTACTTCTTGGAAGGAAAGTTATGACCAACCTAGACAGCATATTAAAAAGCAGAGACATTACTTTGCCAACAGAGGTCCGTCTAGTCAAAATTATGGTTTTTCCGGTAGTCATGTATGAATGTGAGAGTTGAACTATAAAGACAGCTGAGCACCGAAGAATTGATGCTTTTGAACTGTGGTGTTGGAGAAGATGCTTGAGAGTCCCTTGAATGGATCCAACCAGTCCATCCTAAAGGAGATCAGTCCTAGGTGTTCATTGGAAGGACTGATGTTGAAGCTGAAATTCCAGTGTTTTGGCCACCTGATGCGAAGAGCTGACTCATCTGAAAATACCCTGATGCTGGGAAAGATTGAGGGCAGGAGGAGCAGGGGATGACAGAGAATGAGATGGTTGGATAGCATTACCGACTCAATTGACATGGGTTTGGGTAGACTCCGGCAGTTGGTGACGGACAGGGAGGCCTGGTGTGCTGCGTGTGGTTCATGGGGTGGCAAAGAGTCAGACATGACTGAGTCACTGAACTGAGCTCAACTGAACATCAAATTTTATTGAATTTAGTTAATGCATTTATCAAAGTATATATGTTATTTTTTAAAAGATTTAGAAGGTTTAATTATGCCATTATTTTAATATTAAGTTTCTATGGCTGTTATATAGACTCTATTGGGTGATCATAATAATAAGAACTTAGAACATTGTAGTCCTTCAATAAATATTTGTTAAAAGGAAAAATGAAGTATCATAATTGATAGTTTTCGTATTGATTTTAAGATTTGAAATTAGTTGGATAATTGCACCTTGCCGTATTTTGAAGGACAGCTTGTTGCTCTGGATGCAAAGAAACCTGGAGAATAAGTGACTTTTAATCTTGGTTGATATTTAGTTGAAGTAGGACCTTTATATTAATACCTATGGTACTTATAACCACATTAAAATCTCACTATAGCCTTTTTCTATTTGACATGAAACTAGAACTCTTCCCCTCCCCCCAGCCCCCAGTTATTTGACCTCTTCATTGACAGAATTATTGTGATTCATTTTATGGATCCCATTAGAATCCTTTGGTGTGGCTTTATGTTTTGTGCCAAACTGATGGTAGAAGCTTACCAAAGAGTGTCATAAACAAAGGATTCCTTTCAAAAGGGGGAGGAATTTAAAAGGTGATTATAAAGGGTTTGCTACCAGAGGTTCAGAATTTGAGAATGCCTTGCCTGCCTACTGGTTCCAAATTGGGAAAGGAGCATGTCAAGGCTGTATATTGTCACCCTGTTTATTTAACTTATATGCAGAGTACATCATGCGAAATGCTGGGCTGGATGAAGCACAAGTAGAATCAAGAATGACGGGAGAAATATCAATAACCTCAGAAATGCAGATGACACCACCCTTATGGCAGAAAGCGAAGAGGAACTTAATAGCCTCTTGATGAAAGTGAAAGAGGAGAGTGAAAAAAGACAGCTTAAAACTCAACATTCAAAAAATGAATATCATGTCATTCAGTCCCATCACTTCATGGCAGATAGGTGGGGAAACAATGGAAACAGTGGCGGACTTTATTTTCTCGGGCTTCAGAATCACTGCAGATGGTGATTGCGGCCATGAAGTTAAAAGACACTTGCTCTTTGGAAGAAAAGCTGTGACCAACCTAGAGAGCATATTAAAAAACAGAGACATTACTTTGCCAACAAAGGTCCGTCTAGTCAAAACTATGATTTTTCCAGTAGTTTGTGTACGGATATGAGAGTTGGACCATAAAGAAAGCTGAATGTTGAAGAATTGATACTTTTGAGAGTCCCTTGGACTGCAAGGAGATCAAACCAGTCAGTCCTAAAAGATATCAGACCTAAATATTCATTAGAAGGACGGATGCTGAAGCTGAAGCTCCAATACTATGGCTACCTGGTGAAGAACTGACTAATTGGAAAAGACACTGATGCTGGGAAAATTGAAGGCAGGAGGAGAAGGGGATGACAGTTGGTTGGATGGCATCACCAACTTGATGGGCATGCGTTTGAGTAAGCTCGGGAGTTGGTGATGGACAGGGAGGCCTGATATACTGTAGTCCACGAGGTTATAAAGAGTTGGACATGACTAAGCAACTGAACTGGACTGCCTGCTTACTAAATAATAATAAAACCTTCTTACTTTTGATTTGTGTAGGCAGTTATAGGCTAATTTGTACAATTCAGAGATGGAAATAAATATGGCTTTGTATGACTTTCTTGATCATATTCTCAAATTTAATACAGCTTTTTAAAGAATGAGATACCAGATTCTTCATGTAAATTCCGCATAGTTCTGTAACTATATAATGTCACAGAGAAGTGGTTTTGTTCTTGATTTCAGTGTGAATTTGTGCTGTACAGAATCTTGCCTGTGCTTGTGCCTCTGTAATTTTCATTGAGCAGATGTTACTGATGTGGGAAGTTGCAGTCATATCCGACTCTGTGACCCTGTGCAGTATAGGACAATAGCCCACCAGGTTCCTCTGTCTATGGGATTTTCCAGGCAAGAATCCTGGAGTGGGTTGCCATTTCTTCCTCCGAGAATCTTCCCGACCCAGAGATTGAATCCATGACTCTTATGTCTCCTGCACTGGCATGCATGCTCTTTATCACTAGTGCTACGTGGGAGGCAGTTTACCAAGTCACCAATTCAAAAAGAAAGTACTTTTGGAAAAAGTTACTTACACATAGCAGCAGCAGCTCTGTATCATGAGTAATCACACCTGTATTCCTGCTCCTTTTGTTCATGTTGTATGCAGTCTGTAGATTTGTATTTTTATTTTCTTTTAGTTTTGACTTCACTATTAGCAGATTTAAGAGAATTCTTTTTTTTTTTTTTGCATCAAGTGGGTAGAGGAAATTTTGCTGTCTCTTCATATTCAGGATAACCTATTAATTATTTGACAAATAATATTAATTGCAAATTTAGCACCATGTTGACTATTTCTTGGTTACAAGTGATACATTTTTTTGATTTATCTTCAGCAATATACATGCAGAAGTGTCAACTTTCAAATTGCTTGCATTTATTATTTCATTTTTTACTCTGTATCATCCTTATGAGGTCAGCATGGTAAGCATTTTTATCTCTTAGAGAAGAAGGAAGCATCTGGAGGGATTGTGATTTAACTTAATGAATTATTATATGCTGAAGTTCTTGATAAAATATAAAAATAAAAATTTTATTATTGTCTACTAGACTATTCTCAAACTTAAGTCTTTTTAAGTCTACGATTAATTTTTCCTGTATGCTATGTATTTTTCCATATAACTAGATTGTATCATATTGACGCCTTGGCATACTGCTGCTAAGTTGCTTCAGTCGTGTCCAACTCTGTGTGACCCCATAGAGGGCAGCCTACCAGGCTCCCCGGTCCCTGGGATTCTCCAGGCAAGAACACTGGAGTGGGTTGCCATTTCCTTCTCCAATACATGAAAGTGAAAAGTAAAAGTGAAGTCGCTCAGTCGTGTCCGACTCTTAGCGACCCCATGGACTGCAGCCCACCGGGCTCCTCCATCCATGTGATTTTCCAGGCAAGAGTACTGGAGTGCGGTGCCATTGCCTTCTCCACCTTGGCATACTACTAGTGGCTAATAGCTTTCTTCTCTATAATAATTTTGTTAATATTCATGGTGGATTGAAAATAGCGTAGTGTGTATACAGTGTAATTCCAGGTCACTTCTGTATTCTTGCCTACATATTGGAGGTAATTTTTAGCCCCTTCTACTATCCATATTTTGGTTTAGGAAACAGGGATAAAATTGTGTGTTTAAACAAAAACAAACCAACTAAATTACCAAATCAAAATCTTGTATACATAGTTTTGTAGGAACTTGTGTACTATTACAATGTAGTATTATCAGTAAAAAACAGAACAGGGAGTGATACAGAAACACAGAGTGGAATGGTGGTTGCCAGGAGTTGGGGGAAAGGGAAATAGACAGTGTGGTTCAGTCGGTATAGATTTCGCAAGATAAAAAAGTTCTGGAAAGCCAATGCATAACAATGTGAATAGGCTTAATAGTACTGAACTATACACTTAAATATAGCTAAGATGGTAATTTTGTTACCTTTTTTTAACCATAAAAATAAAAACACCTTAAATAGGTAGATAATACACAAAGTTCAAATGTCCAGGAACCAGCTACCTAGAATGTGCAGATGATAATATTTTTTGTCTATTGACTATTTGTGAGGTTAAATTTAACTGAATCTTGGTGTCGTAGCTTGGAACTGGCCGTGAGGACTCCATAGCACCTTTGTCGTCTAAGGGGAAATTTAAACCTGTACTTAATTTTTAGGCGATTGCTGTATTTTGTTCAGTTAATATGGTGAGAAGTGTTCTCACTTCTAAATGGATACTTTTCCTTTCTGATTTCTCTGGGAAGAGGAAGAGATTTATTATATTTAATGATACTTCCATGCTTTCACTCAGGAACCTCCTCTCCAGATGCCTGTCTGGCACTCATCATGAGCTATTTGGAGATATCTTAGGCTTTGCAAAATTAATAAGTGATTAGCATAAGATCCTAGTACTGTCATGTATAATGTACAGTGGTTTATGCAGGAGCCCTTCAGTTTCTTCCAATAAGAGACTGTCAAAATCTCATTATTCTAACTTCTATTAAAATGTTAGTAGACACTGCTGTTTTATCCTTTAGTCTGAAGATTTAATTATAAAATAACTTTTCACCGAAAGCTAATTTATTAAAATAGAAAGGCTCCCTAATGAACAGCATAGTAATTTTCCTTTCTCAGAATTAATTTTCCTTTTAATGCTACCAACCATACAAATGCAGCAATTCAGATTGGCAAATACATGTTATGGAGTCTTAAAGAATTTTCCATTTCATTCAGAGTGAAATTCTTATCATGACCCAAGAATGCCCTGCCCACGTCTCTGATTTTCATATTTTATCACTCATTCATTGGCCTGCTGCTCTAGTCACGGTTTTCGTTTTTCTTTTTTCCCTCCTGTACCTTGAACGTTTCCATTTCTTGCCAACTTTGGCATTTGCCCCTGGAATTGTCTTTTCCTCATATATTAATAGTTATAGCTGGTTATTTTTTGTGTTCAGATACCAGCTTGAATATCACTGCCTAATCTAATGTTAACTACATAGCCATCTGTAGTCACACTGCCCTGCTTTTGTTTTCTCTATAGCACTTCTTACTACTTGATCGTTTTTTGGGTTTTTTTTTTTGTCATCCGCCTTTGCCTCCTAGATTGTATGTTCCACGAGACTAGGGAACTTGGCTTTCTTTTTCACCACTGTATCCAGAATAGCCCCTGCTTGTAGCAAGTCCTTAATACTTGGAAGATGCCTGAATGGTTCTTTGCTGTGTCTTGCTGTGTGCTAGACACTGTACAAAGCCCTGTGGGGGATATACACAGCAGAGACTGCCAATTTGATAATCATAATACAGAAATAGTAAGTCTTATAATAGAGGGATCTAGAAAATGTTATGGGACCACAGTTTAAGAGAGTAACTAATTTCTCTTAGAGATGGGTCATAGGGTGTTAGAAATGAATAACTATATTAATGCTTCATATTTTACATTAAACCATTCTGTGGCACTTTGCTGATTATGACTAGTCTTTTAATTTCTAATACATCACTTAACTTTGCTGTTTACTTTCCTGTAAAAAGATGGTTGTGATATTGACCTCAAGAATGTTCTAAAGATTAATTGCCTAATGTTGGCTAAGTGCTTTGTAAATGCAAAATGCTGTATAAGCCCTGATGTTCTTAATCATATTAACAACCACTTTCTATAATTAAGTTGTATTATGTACTTTATTCCCAATTATTCAGACAGAAATAAATATGACAGTTAAAAATAGAGATTGTTTAGGAAAGGTATACGTGTTTATTGACATGGAGCTTTCATACTGTGTTTTTAGTAGAAAATATTATCTGTGTTTTGTTTATGCGTTTTCTCAAAGGAGTAGTAATGTACTGTAACCCCCAGGAGGCAGTAGTATACCAAGAAGATACTGTGCTTAGGCAAGCTCAACAGCAGTGCAAGTCTGTGAGTGATTAGCGACTTGATTTAATGTGCAGACTTCCCTTATTGATCAGATAGTGAAGGCTGCAACAGATATTTTGACTTTCATGTTCCCATATTTTTGTGATATCTTGTGTTTAAGCATTTTTCCTTCCTAAAGAGAGGATCCTATCTATTTCAGTAGTTGAAGTGTAATGATATCTAGGGATTGTTATACATACAGGGGTACCCCACTTTATAATACACTATGCTATGCTATATTATAGATTTTCTCTAAAAGTTATGAATATATTAGAATTCTAATAAATTGAATCTTATTTTAAATTTATTTTGGCAGTGAGTTTCAACCTTTGTTTCTACCCTAAAGTACGAAGGGATAAGATATACTTAAAGCTCTAACAGTGGCTTGCTGCTTCATTGATTCTCAGCTTATGGCAGTTTTTTTCTGGATCTTAGAGGGCTTCATGTTTCATTATATAATTAGAGTCCTACTTGAGAGAATTAGGGTTATTCATCTTCACGAAATAAGGGTTGGCAGTCCTCAAAAAGAATATTACTTTAAATACTTTACCCTTGCATCACATTTGTCCTTAAGGGTCTTTTATATTAAACACCAGCAACAGTGTTTTATAAAATATGGAGATTTAAAAATCATGAAGCATTTGGGCATTAATGAGTTCTTCTTGGGGATACCTCTGTGTGCTCCTTATAATGCTCTGTCCTTATCACAGCCATCAGTAGTGACCATTCACACTGTATTATAACTGACTGTTATCCTTCTCTGTATCCCTAGACTGTGAATTTCATTTTTAAAAAATAATTTTATTTATTTGTTTTTTATTTATTTATGGTTGTGCTGGGTCTTTGTTGCTGTGGGGTTTACTCTAGTTGTGGCAAGTGGAGGCTACTCTAGTTGCTGTGTGGGGGCTTCTCACTGTGGTGGCTTCTCTTGTCCCGGGGCATGAGCTCCAGGGCGCACACGCTTCCAGAGTTGTGGCACTTGGGCTCAGTATTTTGCAGTTCCTGGGCTCTAGAGCGCATGGGCTTAGTTGCTTTGCAACGTGTAGCATCTTCCCGGACCAGGGACTTAACTTGCATCTCCTATGTTGGCAGGTAGATTCTTTACCACTGAACCACCAGGGAACCCTCGACTGTGAATTTCTTGAGTGTGGGAACTTTGTCTTGTTCATTTACATGCTCCAGGTCCATAATGCCTAGTACATAATAAATGCTCAGCAAATATTGTAAATGAATGCTGGATTTGTGTAAACTGGAAATATTTTAAATGTACTTAGTGCAGAATCAGAAAGATGCCATTTACAAAGGTCTTTTGCTATAGAAGATATTTGGGAGTTGTTTTACACAATGCCTTGTATCAGTGAAATTTTAGGAAATTATGCTGGAAATACTGGTTTCAGAACTTTCTGAAAGCACTAATGGACACTTAAAACTGGTTTTATTTCTCTGTGACAAAGATATGGATGTTGAAAGGTTAGGTAATGGTTTCTGAAGGTGGTTTGGCACATTGTTCCATTGATTGCTAATTTTTGGAAATTACATGGAGTTAATGAGAACTAAACCTCAGATATGCAGATGATACCACCCTTATGGCAGAAAGTGAAGAGGAACTAAAAAGCCTCTTGATGAAGGTGAAAGAGGAGAGTGAAAAAGTTGGCTTAAAACTCAACATTCAGGAAATGAAGATCATGGCATCTGGTCCCATCACTTCATGGGAAATAGATGGGGAAACAGTGCAAACAGTGTCAGACTTTATTTTTTTGGGCTCCAAAATCACTGCAGATGGTGACTGCAGCCATGAAATTAACAGATGCTTACTCCTTGGAAGGAAAGTTATGACCAACCTAGATAGCATATTCAAAAGCAGAGACATTACTTTGCCAACAAAGGTCCGTCTAGTCAAGGCTATGGTTTTTCCTGTGGTCATGTATGGATGTGAGAGTTGGACTGTGAAGAAAGCTGAGTGCCGAAGAATTGATGCTTTTGAACTGTGGTGTTGGAGAAGACTCTTGAGAGTCCCTTGGACTGCAAGGAGATCCAGCCAGTCCATTCTAAAGGAGATCAGCCCTGGGATTTCTTTGGAAGGAATGATGCTAAAGCTGAAACTCCAGTACTTTGGCCGCCTGATGCGAAGAGTTAACTCATTGGAAAAGACTCTGATGCTGGGAGGGATTGGGGCAGGAGGAGAAGGGGACGACAGAGGATGAGATGGCTGGATGGCATCACTGACTCGATGGACATGAGTCTGGGTGAACTCTGGGAGTTGGTGATGGACAGGGAGGCCTGGAGTGCTGTGATTCATGGGGTCGCAAAGAGTTGGACACGACTGAACTCAACTGACGAGAACTAGCGTTTTAACTAATTTCAAAATAGGTGTGAGGCTTGATTTTAGTGTTTAGTATTAACTGTAAAATGTGAAATGCCTTGTAAAGCACATTCTGCAGTCTCTGTGTATATGTGAAGATGTGAAACCCTTATTCTTCCTCCTGTGGTATTCTACCCTTACACCAATACATATATTTTCCTGATAGTGAGTTTAGAGTCAGCACATAAATGGCTGAGGCCATGCTCTCAGCTTAGGTAGCTTAAACAGATCAGTAACATAAGGTATGTTCTATTTAGTTCTAGAACTATATAGCCTTTGGCCAGTGCTTGATTGTCTGTACTTTCACCTGCCTACAAGTATGATAATTACACTGTCATTACAGTCATCTGTAACTTGGAAGGAAAGTTATGACCAACCTAGACAAAGCATATTAAAAAGCAGAGACATTACTTTGCCAACAAAGGTCTGTCTAGTCAAGGCTATGGTTTTTCCAGTAGTCATGTTTGGATGTGAGAGTTGGACTATAAAGAAAGCTGAGCGCTGAAGAATTGATGCTTTTGAACTGTGGTGTTGGAGAAGATGCTTGAGAGTCCCTTGGACTGCAAGGAGATCCAAGCAGTCCATCCTAAAGGAGATCAGTCCTGGGTGTTCATTGGAAGGGCTGATGTTGAAGCTGAAACTCCAGTACTTTGGCCACCTGATGTGAAGAGCTGACTCATTTGAAAAGACCCTGATGCTGGGAAAGATTGAGGGCAGGAGGAGCAGGGGACGACAGAGGATGAGATGGTTGGATGGCATCACCGACTCAATGGACATGGCTTTGGGTAGACTCCGGCAGTTGGTGATGGACAGGGAGGCCTGGCGTGCTGCGGTTCACGGGGTCGCAAAGAGTCAGACACGACTGAGTGACTGATCTGAACTGTCTGTCATCTGTATTAAAAACTGCACAGCTTTACTGTTTTTTTTTTTTTGTTCTCTTTGTTTTCTGAAGTCCGGAACATGGGAAAATGCTCTGAGAAATACTTGAAGCTCTAGAATAAGACTTCTCACTACAGTGATTAACTTAGTTGTTTGGGGCTCATTGACAGACGAGTGCAAAGAACATTTTTTCCCCCATTGTGGTTTATAAGAATTGAGAAATAATTCAAAACACCCCTGTTCTCTTTTAAAAGCCATATAGAAACTGAATTCTCTGGGAAAGAGATGCTACCAGTTGGTAATGGCTTTGGTACTGGATGTTAAGGAAAATATTTTAATGCTTCATTTTACTAGATTCCCCAGAGTGTGTATTTTAAGTAAAAGATCTAGTACATTTTAGTAATTTATGTAATCCCTGATTAAAATTCTCAATTTATTGAAATTCCCAAATTATACTTCTGACTAGTCTCCTGCTTTCAGAGTTTATTAAATGTTGGAATTATCAATCTCATAATAAGGTCAAAAAAGCTGTAATTCCCCTTGGCAATGAGAGATAAGATTAGCTTATTAATAATTAAATAATACTGCAGACTAAATGTTCTCTGAAGCTCATATTGTCTCTAAAGTTTTAGGTATAGCATAGATATCTCTCATCACAACTTCCATA
The DNA here is from genome assembly GCF_002263795.3 of Bos taurus. Taxonomy (NCBI): domain Eukaryota; kingdom Metazoa; phylum Chordata; class Mammalia; order Artiodactyla; family Bovidae; genus Bos; species Bos taurus. Next base: position 67,913,695 of record NC_037344.1, on the reverse strand, counting down.
CTTTATCTGTGCCTTAACTGTAGCACTGGGGACTTCTTATTGTTGTCTTTGTATCTTTCAAGGGCAGTTGTTAAATATACTAGTGAATGAATGAGAAAACTTCTTCCAAGCTCAAGAAGCTTTGATCAGTAGCCTACAACTGATCTTTCCGCTATGAGTACAAAACCTCATTCCTGAGAAGTCTTTCTTCCTCTCTCTACTCCAGTAGTCCTTCCAACTCAGAGATTTGAACAGTAAAACTAGTAAATGACCATGTGTCCGTGGGGCCCTCAGGGGACTATTACAATAATTATGTGGGTATGTAACTTTTAAATAACTACTTCAGTTTTGAATAGGTGACAGATGCTTATAGTATGATATTTAAGAAGGTACAAAAGGTTATACAGTAAAAAAAAGTTTTCCTTTCATTCCTTTCCTTTCGACATCCAATTTCCCTCTTCAGAGGCATCTGCTGCTACTAGGCTGTTTTGTATCCTTCCCAGGTATTTGATGGGTATATAAATCTCTCTCTCTATACACATGCATAGACACACACCAAAAAGTAAAATTAAAAAAAATTTATTTAATTTTGGCTATGCTGGGGCTTTGTTGCAGTGCACAGGCTTCTCATTGCCGTGATTTCTCTTGTGGAGCACGGGCTCTCGGGTGCACGGGCTTCGGTAGTTTTGACTCCTTGGCTTTAGAGCATATGCTCGATAGTTGTGGTGCACAGGTTTAGTTGCTCTGCAGCATGTGGGATCCTCCCAGATCAAGGATTGAACCCATGTCTCCTGCATTGGCAGGTAACTTCTGTTAACCTCAGTTACCCCAACAGTTAAATGGAATTGGTGATAATACATCTCTTGGGATTGTTGTGAGGATCCACCAAGGGTTTTTCCCAAAACAATTTGTAGATGGCAGAGCTCTATGTGAAACTTACTTAAAATTGTATACTTTTAATTATTAAGACTACTTTTACCTATTAAGGGTCATCTTGGGTTTGTTTTGTGTTTTTTGGCCATGATATGTGGCTTGTGAAGTCTTAGTTTCCCAACCAGGGATTGAACCTGGGCCCCAGCAGTGAGAGCACTGAGTCCTAACCACTGGACTGCTAGGAAATTCCCTGTTTTTGTTTTTTTAATGGACCATTTCACAAATTCAAAGTCACCTTGAAGTTTTGTTTTGTTTTGTTTTTTCACCTTGAAGTTTTGAACTTTAATTCTACTTTCTAAAGTTATAATTCTCCCAAACTTGATTTTACCTGCAAGCAATGAGTTTGCTGTCAATACTATGTATAGACCAAAAATCTGCAGTGAATAGTGTCCCTTTTGGATTAAGTTCATGTTTTTATGATTTTAGGAATAATGTGGAGCCATAATTTGCTAGACTTGTCATTATTTGTAGGACCAGTAGGTTTATAATCTATTTGTTAGGCTAGATTGAACAAAAGAATAGGGCTTCATGGCTCTTAGTAGTTGTGGTTTTTTGTCATTCTTTAGTTACTAACAGGCCACTGGCTTATGAGTTTTGGTTTTTTCACCCAGCAGATATTAATTGGATATCTCTTATGTGCTGGATAATGTTGTAGGAACTTGGGATACATCTATGAATCAAAAGAAAAAATTTTCATCAGCTGAGATGGAGCTCTCTGGGGACAGGAGAGAAATAAACAATAATAAAAATCAATATATGGTACATTAGAAATGATAAGTGCTGTCAGGGGGTAAAAAAGCAAAGTAAAGGTAGCGCTGGTAGGAGGGTGAGAGTGAGGGTAGGTTTTATGCAAAAAATAATATTTGAGCAAGGAGTTTAAGGAGGTGTGGAAGTTACACGTGAAGTTATCTGGAAAAAGAGTGCTCTAAGCGGAGGGAATATCTAAAGCAAAACTCCTTAGGCAGGAGGGTACCTGGTGCATCTGAAGAAGGAATTTCATATGGTTGGAGAGGAATGAGCAGGGAGGAAAGTAACAGGAACTGGATCATCTGGCTGATTATATACCGTTATAAGAACTCTAGCTTTTTAAATGAAATGTGAGCAACGGAGTAATAATCTAACCTACCGTTTAAGAGGATTACTCTGGCTGCTGTGTTGAGGCTAGACTGTGGAATATAGGATAAGAGACCCATTAGGAAGCCGTTGCAGTAATTTGTGTCATAGATGAGGGTGTAAGTATGGAGGTAGTGAGAAGTAGTTAGGTTCCGGATATGTTTTGAAGTAGTGCCAACAATATTTTTTGACAATTTGGAAGAAGTTTAAGATGATTCCAAGCCATTTTGCCTGAGTAACTGAAAGGATAGATTTGCTGTCAACTGAGATGCAGAAGTTTATGGTTGGAGTTGGATTGAGAAGAAGATCAAAAGCTCAGTTTTGGACATGTTGAATCTGAAATACCTCAAAGACATCCATGTGAAAAGTTGAGTAGGAAGTTAAATATATGAATCTCAGATTTTAGAGAGATGAGCTAGATGTATAAATTTGCATTTAAAGCCATGATGCTGGATAGAATTACTGAAGGGAGATATAAAAGAGAAGATAAGATGTCTTAAGGACTGAGTTTGGAGGTATTCTACCATTCAGAGATCAGGGAGAAGGTGGACAACAATCAAAAAGGAGATTGAGGAGGAGATGAGCAATGAAGAAATTAATGAGAGTGTGGCATCTTGGAAGTCGTAATATAACTCATTATTGGGTCAGCTGTCATTGAACATGGTCAAGATACAGAAAATTTATGATATAAAAAGATGCTTTGTGAATATCATTCCTGGAATTAGTCGAGTGGGTTTAAGTGGGTGTGGAAGTTGCTTATAGCATTCTATAAATGTCCTTTAATTGAAAATTTCTGAAAGATAGAAGTTTCTGTAATTGTTTAGCAAAGGTTCATCAATCCTGCTCATTCATTGCATAAGCAGATATTTTACATCATTGCTGGAGATTTTGGGAGTTCTTGCAGATTTGTTCTAAACTTTTCATGGAGAAGATTACTGAGGCCTCCTGGAAGGCTTATTGCTATTATTTTTCAGTTGCTAAGTCATGTCCAACTCTTTATGACCCCATTGACTGCAGCATGCTAGGCTTCCCTGTCCTTTACTGTCTCCCAGAGTTTGCTCAAACTCATGTCCATTGAGTCGGTGATGCCATCCAGCCATCTCATCCTCTTTTGCCCCCTTCTCATCCTGCCCTCAATCTTTCCCAGCATCAGGGTCTTTTCCAATGAGTTGGTTCCTTGCATCAGGTGGCCAAAATATTGGAGCTTCAGCATCAGTCCTTCCAATGAATATTCAAGGTTGATTTCCATTAGGATTGACTGATTTGATCTTCTTGCAGTCCAGGGGACTCTCAACAGTCTTCTCTGGCAATTCAGAAGTGTTAATTCTTTGGTGCTCAGCTTTCTTTATGGTCCAACTCTCACATCCATACATGACTACTGGAAAAACCATAGCTTTGACTAGGCGGACCTTTGCTGGCAAAGTGATGTCTCTACTTTTTAATATGCTATCTATGTTTGTCATAGCTTTCCTTCAAAAGAGCAAGCATTGTTTCATTTCATGGCTGCAGTCACAGTCTGCAATGATTTTGGAGCCCAAGAGAATAAAATCTGTCACTGTTCCCACTTTTCCCCCATCTATTTGCCATAAAGTGATGGGACTAGATGCCATGATCTTAAGTGTTTTAATGTTGAGTTTTAAGCCAGCTTTTTCACCCTTTCACCCTTATCGAGAGCCTTATTAGTTCCTCTTTGCTTGCTGCCTTTAGAGTGGCAGCATAGAGTGGCACCTGTATATCTTCAGTTCAGTTCAGTCACTCAGTCATGTCCGACTCTTTGTGACCCCATGAACCGCAGCACGCCAGCCCTCCCTGTCCATCGCCAACTACCGGAGTCTACCCAAACCCATGTCCATTGAGTTGGTGATGCCATCCAACCATCTCATCTCTGTCGTCCCCTTCTCCTCCTGCCTTTAGTCTTTCCCAGCATCAGGGTCTCTTCAAATGAGTCAGCTCTTCACATCAGGTGGCCAAAGTATTGGAGTTTCAGCTTCAACATCAGTCCTTCCAATGAACACCCAGGACTGATCTCCTTTAGGATGGACTGGTTGGATCTTCTTGCAGTCCAAGGGACTCTCAAGTGTCTTCTCCAACATCACAGTTTAAAAGCATCAATTCTTTGGCGCTCAGCTCACATCCATACATGACTACTGGAAAAACCATAGCCTTGACTAGACGGACCTTTGTTGGCAAAGTAATGTCTCTGCTTTTTAATATGCTGTCTAGGTTAGTCATAACTTTCCTTCCAAGGAGTAAGCGTCTGTTAATTTCATGGCTGCAGTCACCATCTGCAGTGATTTTGGAGCCCAGAAAAATAAAGTCAGCCACTGTTTCCTCTGTTTCCCCATCTGTTTGCCATGAAGTGATAGGACCGGATGCCATGATGTTAGTTTTCTGAATGTTGAGTTTTAAGATAGCTTTTTCACTCTCCTCTTTCACTTTCATCAAGAGGCTCTTTAGTTCTTCTTCACTTTCTGCCATAAGGGTGGTGTCATCTGCACATCTGAGGTTATTGATATTTCTCCTGACAGTCTTGATTCCAACTTGTGCTTCATCTCATGATGTACTCTGGATATAAGTTAATAAACAGAATGACAATATACAGCCTTGACGTACTCCTTTCCCATTTTTGAGCAATCTGTTGTTGCATGTCCAGTTTTAACTGTTGCTTCTTGACCTGCATACAGATTTCTTAGGAGGCAGATCAGGTGGTCTGGTACTCCCATCTCTTCCAGAATTTTCCACAGTTTGTTGTGATCCACACAGTAAAAGGCTTTGGCGTGGTCAGTAAAGCAGACGTACATGTTTTTCTGGAACTCTCTTGGTTTTTTCTGTGATCTAACATTGGCAATTTGATCTCTGGTTCCTAATGCTTCCTGAGGCCGTTTTAATGTGCTTCCCAGGTGGCCTCAGCAGAAGAGAATCTGCCTTCCAATGCAGGACATGCAGGGTTTATCTCTGGATTGAGAAGATCCCCTGCTGGAGGAAATGGCAACGCACCACGGTATTCTTGCAGGGAGAATCTCATGGACAGAGGAGCCTGGTGGGCTGTAGTCCACAGGGTTGTGAAGAGTTGGACACGACTGAATGTTGAGCACAAGCCTGCAAGGTCCACTTAACTTTATACTCCAGGATGTTTGGCTCTAGGTGAATGACCACACCTGGTTATCTGGGTCATTAAGACCTTTTTTGTATAGTTCTTCTGTGTATTCTTGCCACCTCTCCTTAATCTCTTCTGTTTCTTTTAGGTCCTTGCCTAAGAGAGGTTTCTATCCTTTATTGTGCCCATCTTTGCATGAAATGTTCCTTTGGTATCTTCAGTATTCTTGAAGAGACTTCTAGTCTTTACCATTCTATTGTCTTCCTGTTTCTTTGCATTATTCACTTAAGACTTTCTTATCTCTCCTTGCTATTCTCTGGAACTCTGCATTCAGTTGGGTATGTCTTTCCTTTTCTTCTTTGCCTTTTGCTTCTCTTCTTTTCACAGCTATTTGTAAGGTCCTCCTCAGACCACCACTTTCCCCTCTTGCACATCTTTTTATTTGAGATAGAAATTGGAATATGCCAGTGAAATCAAATAAGAAGTTATAGGAATCTTTTCAAGATCTTGTTATTTTTATAATTCAAATATTAGTAATTGCAGGAAGTTATTGGAAGCCCCATAGATGTTATAAAACTGAATTTTAGTACAATACTTCCTTTCAGGGAAAGTGTCACTGAAAATATACAGCAAGGTTATTTAGATAAACTATAGGTTAGAAGATGAGGGACTGGAGGTTTATCTTTTAGGACTTAGAAATGCCTAAGAATTAGAGGGACTTATTTAGAATATCTCAGTGCTACTATATTTTCCTTAAGTGGTGAAAGAGAAATGGGAGTTAAGAAGACTTGAGCATAAGTATATACATAAGTTAAGGATGACATTCAGTGAAAGATGCATAGTTTTTTTTTTTTTCCTCTAGGATCTGAAAACATGAGTTAGATTGTATAAATATATCTTAAATTATTTTTGAGATGTTACTTTAGAAAATCCTTTACTTAGGGATTCTGGTCTTTGGAGGAGAATAATTAACCAAAAGGCAGTTTCAAAATATGAATGAACAGATTTTCAGGAGTGGTTTGTATTTGCAGTCTCTCTTTCCAGTGAGGTTTACAACCCTGCTACTCTACTATAACTTCTGTATTTAAAATTAGCAGTGATCTCCTACTTGCCAAATCCAATGAGCATCTTTCAGACCTTCAACATTTGCTTTTTGTTCCCAACCCTCCAAATCATACTCCCTTAAAGCAGCCGGAAAAAGCTTTCTACAATGTAAATTCAGTCATTTAGTAGCTCTCCATCATTTGCAGGATAAAGTTAGTCATTTTTGGTAGGGAAAAAAGAACTCTTGTTCTAGATCTGTACTAATATGATAGATTACTAGTCATATGTGGATATATAAAATTCAATTTGATTTAATTAGGTCCAGATCAAGATCGCAGAGTAAGAAGATCCAGAACTTATTTCTTCCCACAGATACCCCAAAACAACTACTACATGTAGAACAACTATCTCTGAAAATGAACAGATTTTCTACAAGCAAAGATGTAAAGAAAAGGCCACGTTGAGATGAATAGGAGGGCTAGAGACATGGTCTAGTCAGAAACCACACGATTGGTGTGGTGACCCATAAGAAGAAGGGATATCACAACAATAGAAGTGCCCTCTGCAGAGCAGGGGCTCAGAATCCCATGTCAGGCTCCCCAGCCTAGGGATCCTGCATTGGGAAGACAAGTCCCTCTAACATCTGGCTTTGAAAACCAGTGGGACTTGCATCCAGGAGAACTGGAGGCTGTGGAAAATCGAGACTTTTGCTTGCTCTGAGTTCTAGCACAGAAGCAGCAGCTTGTGAAGTGCCTGGGTTCTGTGAGGAGATTCATTGACTAATTTAGGGTGTATGCTGGAGAGGCAGGAATCTAATGGAATTTTCTCTCGTGATTGAAAATGACATGTTAATTGAAACATTAATTACAATAATCAAGATGTGGAAGCAACTCAGTGTCTATTAATTGATGAATGGATAATGAAGATGTGGTGTATGTATATGCAATGGAACATTACTCAGTCATACAAAGAATGAAATCTTGCCGTGTGGGACAACACAGATGGACCTAGAGAGTATTATGCTAAGGGAAATAAGTCAGACAAAGACTGTATGATTCACTTACATGTGGAATCTAAAAAAGCAAACAGACAAATAAAATGAAACAGAAACAGACTCGTAGACACAGAGGAAAAACTGGTGCTCACCAGAGGAAGGGGCCTGCAGTGTTGGGCAAAGTAGGTGAAGAAGGTCAAGAGGTGCAAACTTGCAGTTATGAAATAAATGTCATGGAGCTGTAATGTAGAATATAGAGAATATAGTTGGGAATATTGACTTTGCTTGGTGGCATATAGTAGCTGGACTTATTGTGGTGATCAATTTGTAATATATATAACTGTCAAATCACAATGTTGTACACTTGAGACTAATGTAATATTGTATGTCAACTTTAATAAAAAAAATTCAAGTTAATAACAGCTGAAATATAAAAAGTTAATTCTTCTGTTTCGTTAGCTATATTTCAAGTGTTTAATAGCCACATGTGACTAATAGCTACCATATTATTATCTCAGATACATTCTTATTATTGCATAAAATTCTATTGGACATGCTGATTTAGATTCAAGATATTTTTAAGAAGGGAGCAAATTGGCATTATACCAGACCTAGCTGGGTTGAGCAAAGGAAGCAGAGGTGATGATGCTAGAGAGCGCATATTGTTGCTGGGAAGAGTTAAGGCTCCATGGGAGAAGTTGGAGCTGCCTTGCAATGAGGAATACTTTGTTTGTTTTTTTTAATTTTCATTGGAGTATATTTGATTTACAATTTGTATTAGTTTCAGATGTACCACAGAGTGAATCTGTTATACATGTATCAACTTTTATTTTATTTTTTTAGTTCTTTTCCCATATAGGCCATTACTAAGTATGGAGTAGAGTTCCCTGTGGTATGTAGATGGTTCGTATTATCTAATTTTTATATAGTATATATTGGCAGTCCCAATCTTTCAGCTTTTCCTTCCCCTGCACCCCTTTGTAACCACAAGTTTGTTTTCTGTATTCATGATTGTAAGTTCATTTTTACCCTTTTGGTTTAGATTCCACATATAAATGATACTGTATGATATTTGTCTTTCTGTGTCTGATTTACTTCACTCAGTATAACAATCTCTAGGTCCATCCATGTTATTTTATTCTTTTTTATGGCTGAGTAATATTCCTTTGTGGGCTTCCCTGGTGGCTCAGACAGTAAAGAATCCACCTGCAATGCAGGAGACCTGGATTCTATCCCTGGGTTGGAAAGATCCCCTGGAGGAGAGCATGCAACCCACTCCATTATTCTTTCCCGGAGAATCCCATAGGCGAGAAAGCACAGCACAGCACCATATCCATTGCATATATGTGTGTCACATCTTCTTCATCTGTCCCTCTGGTGATGGATATGTAGGCTGTGTCCATGTCTTGGCTGTTGTAAGCAGCACTGCAGTGAACATTGGGGTGCATATATCTTTTCAAATTATGGTTTTCTCCAGGCATATGCCCAGGAGTGACATTGCAGGGTCGTATAATAGTTCTGTTTTAAGTTTTTAAAGTAGCCTCCATATTATTTCCATCCCCACTAACAGTGTAAGAGGGTTTCTTCACACCTTCTCCAGCATGTATTGTTTGTAGGTTTCTTGATGGTGGCCATTCTGACCAATGTGAGGTGATACTTCATTTTAGTTTTGATTAGCATTTGAAATAAGGAATACTTTGAAAGCTAACCACGAGTGATGGTATCAGGAGAGGCAGGAGCTACTTTTATCATTATCTTGGACTGCGGATGAAAAATAAAAGTCTCATTAAGTGAGAGAAAGAAATGGAAAATTACTGGAAATAATGCTTTTTGTATTGGGTTAAACATTTATGTGGAGAAGGCAATGGCACCCCACTCCAGTACTCTTGCCTGGAAAATCCCATGGATGGAGGAGCCTGGTAGGCTATAGTCCATGGGGTCGCTAGGAGTTGGACATGAAAGCGACTTCACTTTGACTTTTCACTTTCATGCATTGGAGAAGGAAATGGCAACCCATTCCAGTGTTCTTGCCTGGAAAATCCCAGGGACAGAGGAGCCTGGTGGGCTGCCGTCTATGGGGTCGCACAGAGTCGGACACGACTGAAGCGACTTAGCAAACATTTGTGTCAGAAGAAAAAAATGGTGTTTACTTGTATTATTAAGAGAGAAGACTAAGTGGTTGGGAAAAATTTTCTTGGGATTTTTAACCTTTTGGTAAATAATACCTTAAACCTGCTAGTAATCTTTATCTGCTTTTTTGGCTTAAAGGAATTTCTCTCTTTGTGTGTGTTTGTGGAATTTTTCAAGCATAAATGTGTTTGCTGAGTCTGAAGAGATATTTTTATCCTTATATTCTGTAAATAGTTATCTCCAGTCTTTAGATTTATTTTCTGTTCATCTTGAGTCAGGAATGCTGTGTTTTTTTCCCCCCATCTGAATAAGTTATTAATGCTGTGATTTTAAGCTTCTGGGTATTAATGTTTTAAATTCTGAACTTCCGCAAGACAGGGTCCATACTGAGGAGGCAGCTGTAAAATGCAGATGCTGACAAGCAGAAAAACAGAGAGATTTTTCACAAGGAATTGTGGGTATTTAATGTAACTCTTTAGTTCACAGTTAAATAAAGCTGTGTTGTTTTCATAGTACTACATTCTACAACCTTCTGCTGTATTGCTCAGTTAATTTTTAGGAAGAAAGATTTATTATCTGCTTTCTATCCTGCATTTTAACTTTCAGTTCTCAGAAGACAGGAATTCTACTGTACCAGCATAGTTTAATCTATTTAAAGTAATTTTGTATACATTTGTAACTTTTTATTAATTATTGATAAGGAAACTTCAGCTTTTACTTTATCATGCTTATGAAAGTGAAAATGAATCTCAAATTACAAGTGAAACTGACTTTGTTTATGCTTGCTCTATTTTCTCATTATGTCCTTTTAAATAATGATTTTGTAAAATGAGACTACTGAAATGATATAGAGGAAGAAAGGGAGAAGTGGTTGCATTGTGTGGGTGGATGAAGGAGCAGGCACTGAAATCACTAGGCAACAGGCTGTGAGAAATGTAGCAGTTCTCATTTGTGTTGTCATGTAACTGTGGGAGAACCACCATTGAGCCTAACCTGGTATTTCTTTTTAATCAAGTCCAGCTGTTGGTCATGTGAACACAGTATTTCCTCCAAGTATTAAGGGTGTGTTTTCTCCTTTCCTATGGTATCTTAAATGGCTACTTATGTATTACCTAGAATATACTTACATGCTCTAGGAACCCCTGTTATACTGGACATCTTTCTTTATGAATCAGTAGAATGCTTACCCCTAGTTGCATAAAAACTTTCGACCTAAGAATGTGGCTTGACCACATAAGTTTAAAAAAATTTTTTTTTATTTTTATGAATAGAGCTCTTGTTTTTATTCTGATGAGCAGGGAACTTTCCAACTCTAACCCTCTCTTTACAATCTGTCTTTAATTTGTGAAAAAGATACATTCCAAATTTTTAGACGTAAAACTTTTTAATGGAGTTTTTTTGGATTCGCTAGTTCTCAAGCTATGATGGGTTATTCGGCATATACCGTTTCATGGGTTTCAATCTCCTTTTCTCATTTGCACATTTACATTTATTACTTTGATAGTAAAAAGTCTCACCTTAGTCCTCCTTAAGTAATACACAGTTGCAGCTGTTAGATTGTTCTTACAGTGTTGTTACTAACCTGGTCTTCCTTGAAAGAAGTATGATAGCATTTTCAACATCTTGGATCATTCAGTTCAGTTTACTTATCCTCTCTGAGGCATAATCTATGTGTATTTTTTAAAGCTGCGCTGTACTTAAGTGTGGAACTTTTTTTTTTTTTAGTGTGGAACTTTTTTATTCTACATCTTTTTGGTGCCATAAAGAAACAATTGTTTCTTTCCTCTGTTTTCTGGGATCTTCTCCTCATTGCTCCTTAATGTTGTAGCAAATATTTATAACATTTTAAGTCACAGCACTGGACAGAGTTTGGCCTGGTAATCATCCTGATGTATTCAGATAAATCTAAAAGCCAATATAGTAATCATCTATTCTTACCTAAGAAAAATGGTTAGTAATTATAGATATGAGCATTTGCTTTATAGACCACAAAGTTATTTCAAAAATGTTACTTTGCTTTTTAAAAAAAAAAAACCACTTAATATTATTTTGAGATAAAAACCTTGTGCTTGTCAAAGCATTCTAAATAATACACTCTTTCAAAAAATTTATGAAGCCCTTTACTCTGTTTTAGGCCTTATATCAGTTACTTGAGATATCACATACACCAGTGGGTTGGTTATGGTGTACAATCTACTAATAAAATGATGCCAGCTAACATAGATACATAGGAAAAGAGCCACGTGACAAAAGGGAGAGTGTTCTTACAGTGATGTCCATAGATAAAAATCACTGAATTCTATTTGTTAGTGATGTCCTACTGAAATTGCAAGTTGTGTGTGTATATGTTTGATAACTGCTCATGATTATTAGTTTCCTTAAATACTTTGAATAATTTTAAGAGTTTTCTCCACTAAATCACAACATATTACGTATTTATTCCTTGAAATTTACTGCTGTTACTTAATTCACTCTTGTATTCCTACTTTGTAACATTCTAGGGTATATTAGGGTATATCTCAAGGGATGATATAAAGTTATTAAAATAAAATTTATTTTATATAACTGTATTTTTCTTAATTATTTTTGAGGAAGAGTGCTATTGCAAAATCAGATGATAGAATTAGAAAATTTATTTAAATAAATGCTAATTTTCATTTATTCCAAGAGGATACAGTTTGAGGCCTCTGGGACTTTAGCTCCCTAAGACAATCTTTGCAATGCTTTTAGAGTGACTTAGATAATTGAAACCTGAAGACCCAAATGTTATATTTTATAAATTACTTTAGGAATGAATGGCAGATTTGTCAAAGAAAAGTAATCGTTAAAAATAATTGCAATTCATGTTCAGTAGGAAGAATTTTTAATTTTGGATTTTATACAGTGTTCAGTACATTACTGGTATTTGGTAAATATTATTTTTATAATGTCTCTAGTAAATGCTTAATTAAACATAACTATGTTTGAAATTTGTGTAAAAATGTCATTATTTCTGAGCAAATAAAAATTCTTGTGACTCCTGAAAAAAGTAAATTGAATAAAGCATAAAGGGCCTCTGAAAAGGTCATTCACAGCTGAATCATTTTTGTGATTATATGTACTGTGATTATGTATACTGGTGTACTGTGATTACATTTCCTTTCTTATAAAACTTTTTCTCTTGAGTTAATGATAATTGTTTCTCCATTTTTTTCTATGTATTTGTCACTAGTTCATTCCCAGATATCCCCTAGTTCTCTGAATCTCCTCTCATTGCACTTAAGCCACTGATTGTTCACTCACCTTCTTAATGTTTGAATAGACCATTAAATTTTGGACCAGTCTTTGAAATGGCATCTTGAAGGTTCTTCGACATTAAGTTCAACTTTAGGTTTTGTTAAAAGAATTATTTTGAACATTTTACACTTAAAAAATGGAAGTGAAATTAACAGTATATAAAATTAATAATTTTAAAGTGAACAATTCAGGAGGATTTAATACATTTGAAATATTATGCATCCACCTCCATCTATCTATCTGTTCCAAACTATTTTCACCTCAAAGGAAAACCCTGTACCTATAAATGTTGCTCCTTACTTCTCTCTCCCTGTAGCCTATGTCACCACTCTATATTCTGTCTTTATGGATTAACCAGTTCTTGATATTTCATATGCAGCCATCTCTCAGTATGTGCAGGGGATTCGTTCTAGAAGCTGATGCAGATACCAAATTCAAGGCAAGACTAGAAGTGGGGGGGTAAAATGTTATTGTACCTACCCAGAAGAGAAATGAAAGTGTCTTAGACTAAGGTGGTGGAATTGGGATGGAGAGTTATAGGCAAATTCAGGAGGCAGAATTAATAGACTTGATAATTGGGTATGGAGTGACTGTTATGAATCTTAGATAGTAATATTTGAAAAGATTGAATTTTAAACACTAAAAGTATTTAAACAAGGAAAAAACAAAAAACTAAATTTCTTGCAGCTGGCATACTTTTGGATACATTAGAGGCTGAAGCTTTTGGTATTATTTGAACTGATCAAATTATGCAAGTTTGGCTAAGTCAAATTTTTAATGAAATTTTCACCAATATTTTGGATTAGGGGTATATTGATATTTGTGGAAAAAGTATTTCTAAGCATGTGAATAAGATAAAGATCTCTATGGACATGAGTAACTCATATAAACGATTTCAAGCAGTCAGTTTTGAGTAGGCCCTCTATATATAGTTCCTCTTTTCGGGGATACTATGTACTTGGCAAGTTAGGAATTCCTATTTTTCCAAGTTTGCAATATTTCTGACATGCTGTATCCTCGTTACAAGTTAATGTCCACATTAATGAGTACCACATTAATTCAGTGCTATATGATTAAAATATCCCAAGGTTTTTGGTTTCTTGATGGCTTACATCTTACTATCATGCAAATGAACTCTAAATGATGAATTATTTAAGATAAATATTGAAATGAGTTCATGATAATTTCTCTGAAATTATTTATTATGTAAAAGATGAGTGGATCAGTAAAGGCCTTGGGGACTTTCACTTCTGAAAGAATGATGTAAAAGTTAAGTTAGAGGGATCTTTCACTGCAAACCATTGACTTTTGCATTGTTGGATTTGCAAATATTAAAGGAAGTCTTATAACACCCTTCAAATGCAAAGCAAAACAAAATAACAATAAAATCCCAACTAAAAATATGAACTAAAACAGGAACAATAAAAGATAAGCACACATGAAAGCTTCCCTGAAAGTAAATGCCTGTATCATTACAGCAGTGGAGAGTCTAAGCCCTGGGCCAGTAACAGGGTGAGAAAGCCAAATATGAGATTACAGCTTTAAGCCAAGGACCATAGAAGGGAGCTAAAGTGAGACAGATAGAGCTCCATGGTTCTTGGAAGAAGAAAATACAAATTCTTCATGAAGGAAAACATTCTTAAGTCCTCTAGGATTCTCTCAGTTAAGGTCAACCAGATATGAAGGTCGCAGTCAAAGATCACCAATCATATAAGTCACTGTTAAGGAGTTGGTTGAAAAAACAAACAATGTATTTAGACCCTCATGGACTTAAGATATTGGAAGGATCTGATATAGAATATTGAGTAACTATGCATAAAGTATTTAAAGAAATAAGAGGTAGGTTCACAAAATGAACAAGCAACAAGAGATTATCAAAGATGACCAAGCAAATTTGAAAAAGAACCAGATAGAATGTCCAGAAGTGAAAAGTGTTGTTGAAATCTCAATAGCTTGATTAAAGAGCAAATTAGGCATGACTAAAGAGAGAATTAATAAATTGTAGGGTTGATTTGAAGAAATCACACAGAATGTGCACGGGCCAAGGGGGAGTAGAGGTAAACTAGCTTAGCCTAGTCTACTTGAAATGTGCTCAGAACACTTACACTAGCCTACAGGTTGGGCAGAATCATCTAACACAGAGCCTATTTTATAATAAAGTAGGATGAGATGGTTGGATGGCATTACTGACTTGATGGACCTGAGTTTGAGCAAGCTGCAGGAGTTGGTGATGGACAGGGAAACCTGGCGTGCTGCAGTCCATGGGGTCACAAAGAATCGGACATGACTGAGCAACCGAACTGAACTGAATTGATTGGATGTTTCATGTAATTTATTGAATACTGCGTTAAAGTGAAAAACAGAATGTATGGGTACGGAATAGTTATAAGTGTATTGGTTGTTTACCCTTGTGATCATGTGGCTGACTGGGAAGCGTGGCTTGCTGCCACTACTTAATATCTTGAGAGAATATCACATCGCATACTGCTAGCCTGGGAAAAGATAAAAATTCAAAATTGGAGGTATATTTTCTCTTGAATGTGTATCACTTTTGCACCAATGTAAAGTAAAAAAATTGTAAGTTGAACCATCATAAATTGGAGACATTGTCTACAAAGCAGAATAATGATGCTGCTATCAACAACCAGCATCAATATGTGAGGCATATAAGTGAGCTACCTTGGAAGTAAATCCTCCAGCCTTGGTCAGTCCTTCATATGATTGTTTTTTAACTGAAATTTCCCAAGATTATTGTATCAGGTTTTAACATTGGTGAAATGCAGGCTGTGATATGTAAGCTGCAGTTACCATTTTATCTCTACTTAGGTAGCATAGGTATCCATATCTTCCCATATTTCACCAGTAGCTTATGTAGCCATGGTATTCTATATTAGCGTATCATAGCTCCACTTGGTCAATGACTACTGAATACACCTAGGGTTGTTCTTTGAAATACCTTAAAATATCCCCATTATGGTGTTTTTTTTCCTTTTGGTCTATCAAAGATTTATTCTGAGTAAATTCTGTGAAGATGGCTTGATCTTTTCTTGTTGCCTTTTAGTTACTCTCCCCTTGTTTTATGGTAATGGTACTGGGAATGGAATGATTTAGCATAACATAGAATGAAGACTGAATCTGGCAAGATTCAGTCTCATTTTGCCTCTGATTTGTTATATGTGTTTTTAGACAGTCAAACTATTCAGATATTTGTGTCTTCCACTGTAGAATGAAGGAAGCATATTAGAACTATGACCTAAGATCTAAAATCTTACTCAGTTGCAAAATTCTGTGATTCTTTGTCTTTGTCTATAAATGTCACTGCAGGTTGAATTCTAAGCTCTGAAACCAGTTAAGCATTGTTTAAAAATGAAGACTCTGTGTTCTGGCTCTTGCAAAGTTTATTTCTTATTTGATCTAGTTAAATAATAAACCAAAGAGGAAAACAGTATTAGAGTATTGGATTTTATAGTACAAAGGGCATTTATTCATAACTATTGCACATCCTAACAGTATTTTATGCAAATAGATGGTAAAGTACTATTATAATACCTTGGGTTTGCATATGATCTCATTTAGAGATAACTTCCTGGTAGGAGAGGATGTCATTTAGAAATAACTCCTTGCAAGGAGAGGTACAACAGAATATATGGATATTAAGTTCTTAATCTCTATTAAAAATTCTTACCCAAGTCCTATAAATATTAACTATTTTGATTATGTAAAATGTGTGTAATTGAAATATGAAAGGTACTAACAGGAATTTATAGAAATATAAATTTATCTCCTTGTCACCCCATCCCAACCTTCAGCAATCTAGTTTCCCTCTCTAGAACTGATTCCCTATGCAGGTAGGATATCCCATGCATATAAAGGTGTACCTATCTGTATTAAAATTATATAAATATACACACACACTGAGTAGCATACTGTGTACATTGTTCTGTTCTATGCTTTTTCCTCTTTTTGTTTTGAAAAATTTTCCATCTCTGTTTATAGAGAACTGTACATTAGTCTATCAGCTGCTTTACATTGAACCAATAATAATGGATTATTTTCAAGCTTTTGCTGTTATATTCAGTGATAAAATAAGTATAGTTACTTGTAATTTTTATATTTACCTTAAATTGTTATTTGTCTTTTGACTTTGTTTATGCTGTGTATTTTAACCTTGCATACAATTTCAGTTTATATGCATTTTGATCTGTTAGTTTTTCTTTTATCTTTCTGGGTATTTCAACCATTATTTGAAAGAACTTCCCTACTCTTAAGATTTTAACAATGCTCATTTTTATATTTAAACTTTTGATCAACCTGCAGTTTATTTTGGTGTGGTTTCCATGGTGGCTAATCCCTTTTTCTTTTTCTCACTGTTAAACAATTTCATCTTTCTCATTTTCTAAATTTTCATATATACTTGGGTTGTTTCTGGATTCTCTTATTTTTCATTAATGTGTCTGCCTATTGTTATATCATGACCATGCTTGTAATTATTTTAGTAGTATAATGTAAAATATATAACTGTAGTTCAGTATCTGAGTTGGGCTAGTATTCCTCATTACTTATTTTTAAAAATATCCTTCCAGTTTTACTTGCATGTTTGTTTTTTGTTTAAGATCAAGGTGTCTAATATAAAATTTTTATTGGTAATTTTTTGGACTGCATTGTATTTATAAAACATTAAAATTGTATATTAAAGAATTGATGCCTTAATAGCATTGTCTTTCTAAGATAGGATAGATAGTTACATTTAGTCAGTATTTCTCAGTAGTTTTAAAGAATTTTATCATGTAGATCTTGTACTTCTCTTGATAAACTTGATTCTTAGGTCAGTCATCTTTTTTTGTTCCTATTGTGCTGTGTTGTACTATGAATGAAAAAGTTTCTTCTTTTGTATCATCTTTTATATCATTTATATCATCTAAAATAGTTGTTGCTTATATATGTGAAGGTCATTTTTTAATTTATTAATTTTATTGCTTAAAAAAAGTTTTTCTAGGAATACAACCATATTATTTGCAAATATAACTAACTTCCCACTTTTTGAGCTTTTATTCTCTTATCCAACTGCATGAACTGTTACTTTTAGAACAATGTTAAGTAGTCATGGTTATAGTGGGTATGTTTTTGGCTTTCTCCTGGCTTTGGTAGGAATACTTCTAAAGCCTTACTTATTAAACATGATGCTGGTTTTTAGGGTGAGATCTATATAAATACATGTATCTATTTTATTATGTTAAGAAAGTAGCTATGTTCTTTAACTGAGATTTTAAAAAATTTCAAGTTTCTACCATTTTGTGTTGATTTCATGTTATTGGTGGTTTTATTTATGTATTTCCTTGGTTCTTGATTTATTTCAGTTTCATTTCCATACATACTTTAGACATGGGTTCAAGCTATTTAAAGTGGTCTGTTTGAAAAATGAAACAAACAAAAAAACAAATTTGTGTTACAGAGATGGATAGCAAATGAAATTTGTTTCCACTGGAAATTGATAGATTTGCAAAATCACTAGTATAGTGTGAATCATAATATTTCTGCTCATGTTAAGTATTACAGAATTGTGCTATATGAACTTTAAATATTTCATTTTGATTCCCACATTGACTTTTCAGCTAACTTCTTTGCAGTTTTTAATATGCTAGTCTAGGAATTACAATATGTGTTCTTGAGATCTACTGGTACCAATTTATGTAAAAGGTAAAAGCATAAAACAAAAGCATTTGCAACAAGATAGTTCTGTTTATCACCTCCCTATCCTTTGTGACATTGTCATATATATTGTACTGCTGCTGCTGCTAAGTCGCTTCAGTTGTGTCCGACTCTGTGCGACCCCATAGATGGCAGCCCACCAGGATCCTCTGTCCCTGGGATTCTCCAGGCAAGAACACTGGAGTGGGTTGCCATTTCGTTCTCCAATGCATGAGAGTGAAAAGTGAAAGTGAAGTCACTCAGTCGTGTCCGACTGTTTGCAACCCCATGGACTGTAGCCTACCAGGCTCCTCCGTCCATGGGATTCTCCAGGCAAGAGTAGTGGAGTAGGTTGCCATTTCCTTCTCCATCCCTCTGTCTACATGAAATAAAAGATTCTTTTAGGGCATTCATGGAAACTACGAATCTCAGACCATGATTTGGGCTGAGAGTCAACAGACTTGAATTTGTTGAATTTATTTTTGTTAGCACTGAAATGCAGTCAAAAGGATTCATCCCATAATAGAGTCCTTATAGTTGTCATTGTCATAATTTGTGAAGTACATCAGTCACTTGAGTCACTTAGGCACTTACTTTACTTAGCACTTTATTACAAACAGCCACAGGTGATGTTTTGATTATGTGTGATTCTACTGTATACTATGGGTTGTTAATATCCTATTTTCCATTGACAAGGAGCACATAACTTCCCTAAAACCCCTGAGCCCAACAAGACCAATCCAAAAATCTCTTCTTTAGGAGTCTATTTCCATGGACCACACCCTATAATAATTCTATATCATTTTGGTTCCAACCAGGAGGCAGTAATTTAAACAGGAAAATTTAGTATAAAGAATTATTAATCTGTGATAGAAATGTATCTATAAGATTTAAGAGAATTCTCTAGAGTACCTAAAGTTTAGGGAGAATATCCAAGAAAGGGCAAACTAGGAAGGGTGTCCCTTCCCCCAAGGCTAGAGTCCTTATCAGAGAAGATGTAGTTGTAGCCCATTGAATGGCAGAGAAGTTTCCAGTTTGCCTGGGCCAGAACTGGTCTGGAGTTTCTAGGTAAACATGAAGCAGCTCTTGGGCACAGGCAGGCCTTACACTCGTCACCAGTCAGATGGGAATCTAGAGGAAGCAAGGGTACCAGTGCACTCAGACCTAGTGTACATGGTGTCCATGTGGGTAGGAGTGTGGCATTTGAGATGGTTGTGGGAAACAAATCATCAGGGGAAGGAGCAAGCAGAGGGAGTTGAGACACCAGTGTGTGGGCAGGAGCCTGGGACAATGCAGCATCTGTGTCGAGAAGGCTGCAGGAAAGTAATCACCAGGCCGAGCTGAGGACTGTGAGTTTGCTAAGTGACTGCATGTTCTTAGCACTTGGCTGGGCCAGAGTGCTACATGAAGTCCTCATACTTGACACCATTGATTCCCTGCACGCAACCAGGAATAAATCGGAGCTCCTTCCTCTTGTAGTGGTCCTCAAGTGCCTTCTACTGAAAAAGCTCAGTATGTTGACTAAAGGAGATTGCCATTCATTGTTGTGGAACAGGTATTGAAGGGTGAATTTGGAGCCTACAGACAGCTGCATCCTCAAACTCCTCAGGCCAATAAGACTGGCTTTCTGTTTGAGTTCTAGCTGCCCTGCACTGTGTGGAATGGGATGTTCTCAGACGAAAAGCTGTATACAAACAATCCTTGTCAACTGTGGTTCTCTTTCAAAGGTTGACTCCTTTCAGTCTTCTTTCCAAGTTCAGTTGTCATCTTCCTTTTTAACAGTTATTTTGTATGTTTTGTTAATAGTTTAAAATATTTATGTTGAGACGGTCCATATAAGCTGCTCTACCATTACTGGTAGTGGAACTACCATATATCAAATGAGATATGTTACTTTATTTCAGCCTAATGCTAGTTATTATCTCTGGTTTTTCATATCAAGGATATTGAAGCTTAGAGAGGTTCTTGCTTTGCTGAGATCACATGGCAGAGCTAGTATTTGATGCACATGTCCTGTTCCACAGTGCATGTCCCGTTATTAAAGATATAAGCGTAAACACAGCTTTGGTTGTAATATTAGTACAGGAAGAAAAAAAAGTTCCGTAATTGATGTTTTGACTTGTTCATTATAATTCTAGTCTCTTAAGTGCAAAATGGTATGCTGTCTCATTTTTGTGAATTCTTATAGGATGTGGAGCACAGTAGATTGTCAGTTGGTGTTTACTACATTGGACTTATTTTAATCCAATTCAATCCAAAGCCATACAAATATTTGTAAATACTGTATTATTGTAGGTTTTTAATAGGTTGATTAATTCTTCTTAAATATGTAAATATTTTGTTGGTTTTCAGATTTATTGTCCATATTTCCTTGGGGCTTTAGTTAATATTCAGATATGAGAATGAATTCTTATATTCCTGGCACCTGCACAGACTCCATTTGTAGTATCTATATTCTCTGTATTGGAAACCTCATGGAATATAGATAATCAGACTATTTAAACAAACAAAATTATTTATAAAAGAAAAAATGGATTCTGTTGTCTAAGCTTAAATGTTTTTCCCTTTCCCCAGAGTGATCCTAATTTTAATAATCCTTTAAAAAAGATGTGAATGTGTTTTGCCTAAAAGATGTATACTACAGAATAACTAATTAAAAAAAAACACTTTGGATTAAAGATTTTTTAATACACATTTTAGTTGCAGATCATTTTAAAGATATGTTACAAATAATTTAACCCCTAGCAGTCAGTCCAATAAACATTTTTTCCATCTGATATGTCCTGAGTACTTTTTCATGGCTATAGAATTTTTGGAAAATGTGACTGAGAATAATTAAATGCATTTCATTATATGCAGATATTATAATTTTATTATTTATTTAACTATTTTTCTATTTGGGGACATGCAGATTGCTTCCAATTTTTCCACATTAAAATAATACTTACATGAGTGTTATGATTTTTGTGGCCAACAATATGTAATTCCAAATTGTCCTTTGAAAAGGTTATACTAATTTGTATTTTCATCAGCAGCACGCGAGAGTGCTTATTTCATCATTCCTTTGCCAATGCTGGAGGTTATAATTTTTTTAAAAACTTCGTATTTTTATGAAGTAAAGAATGGTTTCTTTTCAATTTGCATTTCTTTGATTTCTAGTGAGGGTAACATTTTGCATATATTTACTGGCTACTATTAATTTTTTGAGAGTAAATTACTTACTCATGTTCATTCATCACCCTTTGAAAATGACTTAAAAATTCAAAGACATTCTATTAAAAATACTTTTAAATAAGTGTAAATATTGATGAAATTGTGACTTATTCAGAATCTGTTTTTTTCATACTCTTCCTCCTTCTAGGTTTTTCTACTAAGTACTATTTTGCCTTTATGTATGTTTTAAGAAAGTAGGGGAAAAGAAGGAAAAGGAGGGAATAAGATAATGTAAAGTTATTTGAAGTTAAGTACTTTTCAAAAGTCACTAGTATTGCCACTGCTATTATTATTACCATAAAACACTTGTTTTTCTGTTGACTCTCTTTAGGTCCTACTGTTAAAGATTTTCG